>NC_056745.1:1414389017-1414616517 GCF_019279795.1 Protopterus annectens
CACACACACACACACACGCACACACATACACGCACACACACTCACATATATTGCATTTACTACTGTCATTATGTCTGGCTGTGGTTGAAAAAGATCCGTAGTTATCAGCTGACTAATGCCATTAAGAAACAAATAGAAAGTAAATAAGTAACTAAAAGAATACAGTAAGTGTAACCCATTTTGTGTAATATAGAACTACTGAAAAGTATTTGCATATTATAATACATTTGACTGCATATTAGATTAATAAACGTTATGCATGATGGATACTCCCGTTTTGTCCATAAATGACATGTACAGGTAGTATTTGAAGGTAAGGCAGCAACAGAAGTATGGAGAGTTTAAGGTGGAAAAATACTGACGATATGGTAAAATCAGAGAAGCAAAGATTCGATTATAATGGATATTGGAGGAAGGAAGGGGTAACAGTAGGTAGTGGGAAAGGTGTGAGCTAGTTTTCTAGGAAAAATAAATGTTTAACACAATTTTGTCACATTATGGAGTTGCTAACATTCAGAGTGAAACAGCTGTGTAACTTCATCTATGATGCATCGATGCAAAACAGCTCAAAACAAAAATGTGCTACCCTAAAGCCATGAGATGGCTCTCTAGTGTACCCACGAGATCTAAGTTTAATTTGCTTTTGTTTAATTTTTTAGAGGCTGGTAATCAAGCACTTGTACTTGGTCACTTAAGGTTTGATATTTTGTATATATGATGAAGGACATTATTTTGTGAACTTTCATCACACACATTTTCTGCAACCCCACCCCCTACCATGTCCCCCCTTCCTCACTGTTGCTCCTACTCAAGAGAACACATTCTCAGTCATAATATTAAAATCACATGCCTCATTCTTTCTTATTGAGGGTATAGTATACTAACATATGAAATAATAAAATTTGAACCTGTATACATTTCTACAACATGCAGCAGGCAAGCAAGAAGTGGGCAGCAAATCATCAAGTAAGCAAACTAAAACAAAACAGGAAATGAAGAAATTACAGATGAGCACATGAAAAGAAACAAGTTGCATGTCAACACTCATATTTCAAGGGATGATTTTTATTATGCAATCTTTCTGTTGCATGTCCTTTGGAAAACATTTTGGAATATGTTCAGACTATATTTTACAACTCCTTTGGACTGTTTTTCCCCTGTATCTCTTCAATACACCTCTCAGAGACTTTGTAAAACAAGGAAGTGCTAGACCTTAATTATTTTTATGACACAAAAAAACAAAGTGTATTATTTTAAATTATACTGAATGTGTATATGTATATAATCATGTATAATACCAGTAACATTCACAAACTGAAATCTGGTAGACATCTATCTTGCAATCCAACCATCGATGTATACATTTACAGTATTTTTTTTTTCTAAGTTTTCAATAACACCAGTGTGGAAGATAGTGCCAAAAGCCTTAGCCAGGTCAAGATAGGCAGCATGCACTAAGTGACCAGTGTCTCTAGCCTCTATAACCTTTTCAGTGATGGATAGTATAGTCAGGAAACACAACTTTTCCTTCACAAAACCAAACCGATTGGGTGTACATCATTTAGTTTGTCTATGTCTGTATTAATGAGTTCTGGTATCATGCATTCCAAGGCTCATTAGGCTGATGGAGTCTATTATTGCCTAGGTTTGTGAGTGCACCTCTCTTGTGAAGGGGGTTGCAGTGGCTGTTCCCCAGGAATTAAACCCAAACCCTGTAAATACGTTGAAGCTAAACAGTTTAAATAAGGACCTGGATAGTGTATGCTTAGCGCTAATAAGAATCCAGCATGGTATGTTGCCTGTTCCAGTGGAAGTAGGTTTGCCAAGGATTCTGAGAATGTTCCAAAGTGATTTTAGGGAAAACTAAATTTTAGAGCTACTGAAGGTACTCAAGGAAACAATATATATAGGCGAGGGAAAGTTAGCACTAAATTTGTCTGCTATATTCTTCATATCAGTGAGTTTTCTAGAAATGCAGGGGTACAATTGCACTTGTTTGTGGACACACAGTCTTCATTGAAATGTGTTATAAGGATGTTGGTGCTCACTATAACAACCTTGTCATACTGAGGGCCATGTATAAGAATTCAGTATAAAAAGGTTGTCATATGGAAGACTATATGTCTGTACCTGAATATAACAAGGATATGATATATTTGCTTTGAGATTGTAATAAAGATCCTTCATTTATGACAGTAAACTGGAAGGAAAAGAGCCAAACTAGCAAACAAACAATATGCATATAGAGTATATGTAGCAGAGTGACTCCGGAGCAAAAGAGAAAGGGTGCAATAAACAGTTATACTATACTGTAAAGCACCCACTAAGGAGTATAGCCTCCAAGCTTCCACAAAATCTAGCTCAGCAGACCAATGTCCTTAAATTAATCAAGAAAAGCGTACAAGGCTTTTTTGAAATATTAATTTTACTAACGTTTTTGAAGTATATATCTACATACTTAGCCTCAATAACATGTTCATTTCAACTTTAATATTAACAACATTCATTCAAAGGATAAACAGGCAATAATGAAGAGAATTTGCACTATACTCACACTATTTTATTATTGCAACTTCCCAACCTCCATGTGGCAAAAAAGATATAATATAAAGAAAAGAAAAAACATAATTATTTATAACTTTGCTCATACTTCAAGCTTTTCACATCAACATTGAATAAAATAATTAAGGTAGTTTTGCCAAGATGATAAAGGGCAGTTTGAGTCAGGAGTAATCTCTTCATTCCATACTGCCAATATTACATTTTAGTAACTAGACCTGCTAACATAGCCAACTTTATTCTGAGAAAGATTATCAGTAATATGTAGGAACCATAAATATATAACAGTAAGCTGATAATCTTCTAAGTAGGCTACTAACTGTTCGATGTTACGCCAACCGGAACAAATACAAGAGCAGTCAGTACATCCATGCATGTTTCCTAGTTCTTAGTGAACTAGAAGCATAATGGCACCTTTCATTGTGATTAAACCACCCATCTTTTTGTGGTGCTAGCTAGGCTATAGGAAGACGCATTTGATGAATAATTGTATTCCTATAAGATGTGATCACAATATGATTCCACTTCTTTAATGTTAACAAATCTGTAAAATCAGTGGAATGTGTTAATTGTTGATTCCACTTTCTCTGTATAATGATAATAACATGTAGAGCAGCAGGTTGTGTTACTTTATTAAGAATAAACAAAGTTTTCTTTTTTTTTTTTTTTGAAAAGGCATTGGGATAGATAGGTCTCAATAACTGAAATACGTTATCCTTCTTCTAACCATAACTTCAAACAACTGAGTATAATTTAAAAATATTTTTCAGCCTATTAGTATTCAACAAATAGTAATCTTCTGAAAAATAACTCTGAAAATGTAAACTATTCATCTCTTAACAAGCTTAGTTAACAAGCAAATAATGGAATATTAAACAAATACAAATATAGTTTAGAAGTTAATGATTTAATCTTTCTAGTAAATTTAATCATGATTGTTAAATACAGATCTTGAAATACTTGTAAATTATAAGATTGTAACTAAGAGAAAAATTTCACTTGCTATACCTGATTAAAGAGAAATGAAAAATTTCAGTTGATCAGATTCCATCTAAAGTAACTAATCACAATTTGACTTAATGCCAAAACATCTGCATCTTTAATATTATACCCAAAATGTACATACGATAAAAGGATTTCTTTAATAATATCAGTTCTGGGATTATATCTATATTATGATAAATAGTCAGGCATGCCTGAATCTTTATAAGGAATTCTATATATATGATTATAATCGGATTCAGACTCCTGCTTGACTTGTAATAAGAGTAGCTACTTTATTCCCAGTCCTTAAACCTTGAACAAAATTTTCAAAACATTCCAAAAAATGCAAACATGAACCAATAACCACACAAGGAAAAGCAGAAAAGCAGGCACACAGCAAGTCAAAACAAAAGTCAGGCAATGGCATTTAATCAACTTAATGTTTTCATCCTATAACTTAAAGGACTTCTTTCCTGAAAATGACTTATGATTGTGACCAAACTATGAATATGTCCTTTTGACTGTATTTTTTACAATGCCAAAGGTATGTTAATTATTAACATGAAAACAAATCTTCTGACTTCTAAATTTGCATATTCCTATTATATCTCACTCTTTTTATATTGAAATCAGCAGCTGAAATAATTGCTTTAGCTTCTTAATTTGACAAGCCTTCAGAAATATTTTGTAAAAAGGTAGAATATCATGAAAACAGTATATGCGATAAACCAATAGTAAAGTTAAAAGTACCATACTGAATATTCACCAGTAAAATGCTAGCATTAGCATCATGAAACTTTTAATAATGTTTTTACTAGTAATATAACAAAATAACTACTCCTCTGGAGTTTTAAAGAAAGTCAGCCATTATTTTAAACAGAGCTTTAATGCTTAATAAAGCTTTATAATTATTCACTGCCAAATTCTTTTAATAAAGCTTTATAATTATTCACTGCCAAATTCTTTTCTTGTAGACAAGGCATGTCTACTGAGATGTGTCTATTAAGAAATGAATCAAAAATGTCACAATACTGCCCATTTTAATAGGATTGTTAAGACCATTAACATTTAAAGAAGTGTTTCACATGCTATCTTAACATTGAAATACATTTGTGAAGTAATCTGATGTGCAAAAGTATATGTGCCAGCCTGAAGCTACCCACCCCTCAAAAAGATAAGTAAAAAATATATGGGCATAGCCCAAGTTCAATTCCATGTTACAAGAATTCCCCACTCTAGGATCTCTTACAATACAGGTATAGATATCAGCTTCCTCCAGGCTTTTCCTGTGGAAAATAATTCGGAGATTTAAATCTGTACAAGTAATATGTAAGTTTGTTGAAAAAAAAAATGTGGATACAATTTTTATGCCATAGAGTTTTCCTTATAACACTGAAAGCTTTTCACTTCTGTTAAACCCCTGGAGAAAAATACTGAAAAAAATGTAATCAATGACTGGTTATAAATTATATTTATTATTTTTTCAGAAGCAGATAAAACCAGGTTATGCTAATCAAAAAAGCAACATTTAAATACAATTATTCTGTTCTAGCAAAGCCTTGGAAGGGGGGACTCTATGATCTATATCTAAATTAAAACAGTGGATGTCTTTTATACCTGGTTCATTTTCTGTAAAGGTAAAAATATTCTTTTTTTGTAAAAGGGGGAGTATTAGAGTTTAAATGCTCATTTACCTAATAATCCTTATATTTAACTTCCTGAATTTCATACTGAAGGCTTTTGCCTGCATTCCTTGTAGTAAAAACCAGATTTTAGAATTTTCCATTCAAAAGCAATCATACTTATGATAATGTTCCAAGAAATAATCATTTAATTTGGATTGGAAATCCTTTAATTGGGAAATGCCTTCTCCCTAATCTAGAAGAAGATGTTTAACCTTCTTAATTTCTGAATAAATAATGGCCAGTGATTTAACTTCATTCAACAGCATGTTGGATTTGGCCACAAAAGCTGGAGCCCAGATTAGAATTTCAGGATTATTTTCGTTAGAGAACTATGATGCCCCATTAATGGCAATAACTTTGAGAATTAGAAATGCACTTATATTCATAATGGACATACCAGTTTAGTTACAATAGAAGACATAAGAAGGTCCTCTTATAGATTAAATTCATCCTATTGCACAGAGTCAGAAACTGTATAATTATGGAAATGTCCATTTTGCAGCAGGATGTCTGTCAAACTCATCAAGAAAACTTTATAAATTGTATACCAATCACCATTTAAACATAAGCTAAAACACTCAGCACAAACTCAATATCTTAGGTATGTGAGAAGAAAACATCTGACAGAAGACATATACCTGTATGTCATCAGTCTTATTTATGATGCTTTTTCTACCTCTTGAAGTAAACTGTGCTACCTCTAAGAACAATACAAGAAATATGCATGACATTACATAAAGAATTAAGTATCAATGCTTCTCATGTCAAGACAGAATGTGACCTGTAATTAGACAGAAGACACTATCATGGGTCCTGTTAGTGTATATAATTATGTAATAATTGAACAATCTGGTGAAATATTGTGTACCATATGCTTAAGACGGTTTACTATTGTTTATTCGAATGAAAAAACATTTTCTGTTCAAATAAACAAATGGTAATACCAAAAGTAAAAAAAAACTACCATTCACAATGTTGAATAAATGCTCGATGCATTTGACATGACATTGTTGTTGAAACCACCACATGATAGCCCTATAGGAGCTGATGTAAATCAAACTCCTATACAGCTATCACGTTTTTGCAGGGGGGGCAAGCCCCCCTGCACCCCCCACTTATATATTCTAACTCCGAGATCGCACTAGAGTGGGGATGTGGATAAATTTCTACTCCCCACTGTACCGCGATCTCCATGCAGATAGTCGATTTCCACTTATGCGAATGCATTTATGCATTCGCATAAGTGTAGTCGACTATCTGGTGCAAAACTGCTTGTGCATTTGACATTCTGTTTTTTGACACATTGCAGCCGATAGAATGTCATTCACACAAACAAAAGTAAACCCTTAAGATGATGGCAACTATATGAAACTCCCTACCCCATTCTTCTAAAAACATCTCCAACACTCTGTAGTTTTCTTAGGATGAGGGTTATACCATCAACTTTTTTTTAGTCGGTGTGGTGCTATTTGGTAGTGAGTCCTTAAAATTGATGTCCTCCTGGTTGTTGCATCAGACTTTGAGGCAGATGATTCTTTTTTCTGTTGACAAGCCTATGAACCATGTCAAAAGAATGGGAAGAAAGCAGTTCTAGAATTATAAAGGACATGTATATCTAAAAAGCCTTTAGTATGGTAAATAGTTGTAGGTAGCTGAAGCTTACATTGCAATACCTAATTGTGACTCAGTTACACTAACAGAACAGCAAAGGATGTGGTACATTAAACAGGGAGAAAACTATAATTTAGACATACAGACTTTGAATAAGAGGGGAGGGCCACAGTGGTGCAGAAGTTATCATTGTCACCTCTCAGCAAGAGGTTCTCCGGTTCACTCCTCAGCTGGGGTGCCTTCTGTGTGGAGTCTGCATGTCCTCCCACATCCCAAAGACATACTGTAGGTGGACTGGACACTCTAAATTGGCCCTAGGTGTGAGTGTGTGTATCTGTGTGCCTTCTGCGGAAGGATGGGTGCCAGGCTGGCAACTCAACACAATAAAACTCTACTGCCAATCATGAGCAAACAGGTGATCCGCTGTGGTGACCCCTAACCAGGAAAAGCCGAAAGAAGAAGAAGAAGAAGACTTTGAGTAAGAGGGGACCTGACAAGATGGATATTCTTCCTTTGTGCCAGGTAATTAGAATTAAATATGTTTAACACTGCTACTGAATTAGCAAAAGTGCAATGTAATTTTAAATTTTGCACAGCAAGGTTCTCCCCATTGGTTGCTGTCTCACTTGAAATAACTGGTAAAAACAGTTTTCAGTCCAAATGCTTAACAGTTTAGAACAATGGATTAAGGTTTTGAGATGTTAATTAACTTCATGTTATTGTCTGCCAATTGATTCCCTCATTGTCCGCTTGCTTGCAGTGTGTGAGTGTTATTTGTCATAATTTCATGAAGGTTCTATTTTGTAATTGATAAGGTTGAGTATAGGTGTTTTGCTAAAGATCTAGAAATTGATTTTGAAGCTACAGAGCTTACTAGATAAAAATGAATGCTAATAAACCATCTTACTAAATGTCCACACAGATATTAATTGTGCTCTGCAAGTATGCAGCATTAAGTAATATTTTAATGGGTTTATATTAAAAGAACAAAACGAGAAATGAGCAAATGCTCTTTCATTGGCACATAAAACCCAAAAGGACAAAATAGCAAAGTAACGGAACATCAATTTTTTTCCAAGGGAAAAAAATCACTGTGCCATTCTCAGGACTTTGCCGTTTCCTCCACTGTGGTGCGATCTCGAAGTTGGTATATTTAAGTAGGGGTGTGGGGGGGCATAGCCTCCCACATTGGGGGAGTGTGGGATGAAGCCCCCATCTTTATTTTGTTTGTACATTTTTTTTTGGAGCAGTGATTTTTTTCCCTGGAAAAAAAATCGCTGTTCCATAACTTTGCTGTTTTGTGCTTTCGGGTTTAATGTGTCGAAGAAATAACATTCACTCTTATGTCATTTTGTTCTTTTAATATAGAAGAAAAAGAAGAAGAAATGTCCTCCAGAGGTATGAATGCACTTCCAGTTAAAACCACAACTGTTGTTAATAAAACAATTATCGTGAAGTACTGGTAGAGCAAACCAAGGCACATTAACAGCATAAATATCATAAAAACGTTTTATTTGTGTGAGCACTTTCACGGCTTAAACCTGCTGCTTCATCAGACATTTTAAAACCATTTTAGCTGTTGCATTTTAAAGAATTCTTAACCAATAGCAACACAGTAACAATCATTATCTAATCAGTCTATTAAAGAGATAGACAATGTATAAAAATATATATATATATAACTATGAAAATACATAAAAAATGATTGATAAATAGACCTACTTACATCTATTTACAATGTGGTTACAACTGACAATAAAAACATCTCATATATAATATATGAGATTTCATAAAGGCATAACATATAAAAAATATAATATAAGACTTTGTCATTTAAATCTCCTATTTTTTAAAATAGGCTTGATGCATATTTTATCGTTCAGCCCTTTACCATTATTGCGTCTCATTTGAATAATCCATCTAAATCACCGTCCCAACAGATTGCCATTTTCATGATAGAATAAGAGAACATATTTATTGTATAAATAACTCTATATGCACTAATGCCCTGGCCAAACACATTGCAACAAATGATGCATCACATAGCTTTAATTTTATGGTTCTGGAGGTGATTCATGAAAATATTCATGGGGATGACATTGAAAATAAGGTGGAATCCATAGAATTAAGATGGATTATTCAAATGAAATCTTCCACCAAACTCTTATCCCAATCCATGTACACACGCACACACACACATATATATATATATATATATATATATATATATATATATATATATATATATATATATATATATATATACCCTTCGTGGGGGATGCATGGGGTGGGAAGCAAAGTCCCCTTAATGGGGATGCATGGGGTCTTAACCTTCAAAAAAGATGTTCTCCAGTTTTCATTGCGATTTTGAGTTCTGCTTCGTGATTTAAGAAAATCAAGGAGGCATAACTTGCAGTATGGTAATATGATCTAATATAGCTAAATCATTTTCTGTCTACCTGGGATGTACTGAAATTTAAACTGGTAACCACAATTGATAAAACACAACAGCCAGCAGTTCCTTAATTTCTCGATAAACCAAACACCAGCCTCCAGAGCAAGAAAATCCGAGAAACTATAAACACAGTAAGAAAATTCAAGTTTTATTCACCTTAAAAAATTGCTTGCTTTTTTCTCTCTGTATTTTAAGACTTCTTCAGAAAACTGAAAACAGTATCCTCCAAAGTTTTAAAACTCTGAGTTGATCACATGCTCCCAAAACAACCAATAAAACACACTTCATTTTTAAAGCAACACACTAGATAAATAACTATGTAGCAAATTCACTACAATGAAAACACATAGAGCCAATGTTTGTATAAACATGAGGTAATCAAAAACTACATTAAGATTTCAGTTTTAAAATATTACCTGTTGATAAAGTTTAATTAAGACCAGGGTAGTTGCAAGTATTTAGTCTAATTTGTCAAAGTAACTCTTTATATTCAATAATTTCACTTCATGGACCTTTCTGCAGATTTTTGTTTATTCTTCCATCCCCCAAAATAACAATTTCTGGGTAGAGTATTTTGTAAATGTTTATACAATGAATTGTTGACATTCATGCATGAATATCATATTGGTGTTCATAAATCTGCTCCTTTAACTTTCTCTTTGTTTTGCCAGTATAAAAACATGTAGACATCTGACATTTCGCTAGGTACACTAAACCAAAGGAGTGACAAGTGCATTGGAAAGATGTTCTTGTTGACTGATTTTTATTTTGGCACTTTCAAAACATATTTGCACTGTTAACAACTTCCACATTTAAAGGTGTCATTCTTATTAAGATCCACCAAATTTTAAGAGTCACTTTCTAAACTATTTTTATAGTCCTACCCCTTCTATAAACCACACAAAGTTTTTTTACTGAGTCTTTCCAAATGTTTGTCATAGGTTCCAAAACTAGCCCAATTTTTGTTTAATACATCCCAAATTTCATAGTGATCTGTAGTAAAGGTTGTAATAAAAGATTCAGAATAGTTAATCTTTTTTCCTGTTGGCTTGTTGGCAATCTCCTGGGGAGACTCATTTCCATTGCTTGTATAAAAAAGTGGACAATAAAAACAATGAACTCTTTTTCAGGTCATCTCATTGCAAATGTAAACCAAGGTGTTGGGGTATCCCCTTGCAAAAACATATTTGATAAAGTGTCACACTCCCTGTAAAATAAATTGTTTTCTGATACCATCCTTGCCAAGCATACGTATTGACCTTTGACTATCCATCTTTTCTGGTGAAAAGGGTGGCAACTGGTGTAGTGTAACAGAGAATTTGAGTATGTAGCATTTCTAAAAACATTAGTAATAAACTTTTTCTTGTTGTAGTCCTTAATTGTTGTTATATCTAGAAAATTGATTTTGTCCATGTTAGTTACATATGTAAACTTACAAATGTAGTAGTCGAATTGACATAATTCATAAATTCCATAATACCCCCACTTGACAAGTTCCAGACAATAAAAAAATGTCATCCAAAAAGCAGGTTTATAATATCCTTGACAAGCTGCAAGAATTGTTGAAGATAAATTTCTTTTCCCATTGAAACCTAATAATGCTAGCAAAAACCAGAGCACATGTGGCCCCCGTGGCATTTTCTTTCATTTGTAAATAATATTGTACCTCAAAAAACATACTTGTTCTTCAACAATGTCTCCTTCAGTAAAACTAATGTGCTAATTTTGCTTGTAGAGAAATCTTTGGACTCCACGATGAACTCGTGGAACCACTCTAACCCTATGTCGTGATGGATAGTGTTGAAAAGATTACCACATCAGTTGTGATCTCCTTAAATTTTAATAAAAAGTCCCAAGAATCCTTACACAAATGTTTGAATGGTTCCAAAGAAAGTTTAAGATTAAGAATGATACATTTGGCCAAAAGGTGAATCTTAGATCCACCTGCATTGACTATTGGTCTCAAAGGAGGGTCGTCCGAATTCTTGTGAATCTTAGGGATTCCAAATATAGACAGCACTACTGGAACTTCAGTATTCAAAAAATTGGTGCATCTCACAGGAAATTTACCCTTGGTCAAGCAAGTTTTTAGTTAAGAAATTAATTTTTGAATAAGTAATGTTCACACAATTTATAGAAGATTCTTCATAAAACTGTCACATAGTAGCAAGTTCATTTTGTTGACAATGTCACTATTCAACATAATAACTACCCTGCCCCCATTGGGATTCATAACTGGGTCTATATTATATGTTTGAAAACACTTATCATCGAATACCTCTTCAGAAACCTTTAAATAACGAACTGCCATGACAGCGAAAGCTCGAATCAGCGATTTTTTCCCCTGGAGAAAAAATTGCTTGCCCCATACAAAACGGCACATAACTTCTAACATTACAAATTGGGGGGGGCTTCATACCCATACCCCCCAATGTGGGGGGCTGTGGCCCCCACACCCCTCCTAACTAAATATACCAACTCCGAGATCGCACCACAGTGGAGAAAAGGGCAAACTCACTAGGACAGCGAAGCAACTTCTTTCCCAGGGGAAAAAAATTACTGATGTGGGCTTTCGCTCAAATGCAAGTTCGCTCTGTAAGGGTCGCTGAAGAGGTGTTCAGTGTTAAGTGTTTTCGAACATATAATATAGACCCTTCATAACCCACAGTTCCTTATTATGATATAACTCCTTTAATAGATCATGTTCAGGAACAGATAAGTTATGTTGTACATGACAGCCTTTTTTGTTAAGCAGTTGCCTGAAGTTATGTTCAAAAAGTTTTTTGAATAATATCAAAGATGTTGATAGTGGGGGGGGGGTAAACAATCTCTTCCTGTGATACATGTTACTTGTTGAAACACAAATGTCCTGAGTAAAAATCTATTTAAAGTTCAATTTCCTAAGAAATAATTTTAAATCAATAAAGACAGTTTCAATTCAAGACCTTTCCGAAGGGATAAAGGAAAACCCTTTTTTCAGTAAATTGGTATGGTCAGGTCCCGTCTGAAAATCACTGTAGTTGTAAATCTTAAACGACCTATTTCTTATTGTAAATACCGGTTGGACCAACTGTACTTAATATTAAACAATCATCTACAGTAGCCAAACATTTGTGTAATGTCTCCCCCTCCTGTTGTTTGTCCTGTTTCTCCTGTTTTGTCCATAATTCCCAGGGTGCTCATTCTGGTGAAAATTGACCCAGTTGCATATTTGTTGTGAACGCCTTAAAGGCAGGGGTTTATCTAAAGGGAAACTTTCCTCTTCTATGTCTTCAGAATGGTGAACCTTTCACCCTCAGTGTTTGGTACCACGTACATTAGACTCTCAAACAGTTTTGTATAGGCAAGACCTTTTAGATAGTTAATACAATCTTGTTACATTTTTTTTCTCTTTATGTTTCATAATGGAATCTGAAATTTTGTCAGTGTCAACATTTTTTTTCATGCTGTTGCTGGTGTTCAGAAAATAAAAGGTCATTAGTAATCAGGTTATCTATTTCAATAACTTCACTTACCAAACGATCAATGGCTTTCTGGTTGTATTTAAACAAAACTTCCATCAATTCACAACCATGCTGGTCAAAGATGGCAAGCAGTTCTTTACACAGGTCAGAATGCTTGACCAGTCCAGTGGGAAATTTCCAACTTCCCAGTCCCTTCGGGACACACTTGACTTTGATACTTTCTCCATAACATCCCAAAAAGCATCATGTCCTACTGTATCAAATGCCTTTGTAATATCGCCCATCATAAATAAGTTTTACATCCTCTATTTTACTTAAATAAGCCACAGTTTCTCTCACTACCAATAGCAGTGGTTGATACCATTTCCCTTTTTTACCATGTACACTTTATTCCATAATATCTCTCATCCTTCCTTCTATTATCCTCATAAAAATGTTTATAATCTGTGACATTTAATGTGATGGACCTCCATTGTTTTAATTTTAACCTTCTCATCTGTCTTCCATATAAATTTTAATATCCCACCCCAAACAATGACACCACCACCAGAAATATTGCCACCCAATTCAATAAACACTTCACCAAATCTATCCTAGCCCTCACCAATAGTAGTTTTCCCACTTCACATCCAAACCTATCTTCCATACCAACAGACCAAAAACCTCTTTTCCTTACATCCTGTCCCAACTGGCACAATATATAAATACCTAAATAGGCTTAAACCCACAGCCCTGGCCACTGACAAATTACTGCATACTGTCTAAAGATTGCAGCCAGAGCCATCTCTTACCCAGTCTCCATGCCCATTAACTGCTCTTTATCAGAACGTGTTCCTTCTATGTGGAAAATTTTGCATATAATACCACTCCACGAAGGAGGTAGTTCTGCGGAACTATCTAATTACCATCCAATTGTTATTCTATCCTCCTTATCTAAAATCTTCAAAAAATGTATACATTCCCAGATAATGCACTCCTCACTAATAAACTGTTAACCAATACCCAGCATGGATTCCATCATAATTACAGAACTACTGCAGCCCTTATCAGCTTTATCAACACAGTAAACCAACATCAAAACAATGGTAACCTAGTATCCACTGTATTCCTAGATCTCTCCAAGGACTTCGATACTGACTTCCATCCCAAACTCTTTTCTGCTGTCTCCAATCTTAATCTCAGCCACTCCACACTAGAGTGGTTTCAAGACTAACCAACCACCAAGCAGTAAAATGGCAAAACTCCTTATCTGCCCTCCTACCATTCACCCTAGGGCTCCCCCAAGGATCCGTTCTTGGACCTCTTCTTTTCAACATATTCACCAACCAACTCCTCAAAGCTACCCGGCATGCCACTCTAGTCTGGTATGTCAATTGCTGTACTCTAATCTGCTCTGCACCATCACTACATTAACTCCGGGAATTGACACAAGAGTCCTTTACCACTGTTGAAACCTGGTTAGCCAACTCTCAACTAATACTTAATCCCAATAAAATACAGCTAATAATATTCTATCCCACTAGAGCCTTAGACCCCATACCAACATTCACAATATTCTCAGCTAATAACACCTCTATCACACCTGTCCAGCACACCAAACTTCTAGGGGTTATCATAGATCACAACATGAAATTCGATATTCACATTGCACAGACAATAATGTCCTTAAAAAACTTGGAACCATATATAGATGTAAAAAGTATCTCACCAGTGACAGTAAAGCCACCACTGCAAGAGCCCACCTATTATCCACACTCCTCAATGCCTCCCCCATACTCATCAACCTAAGCAAAGCAGACTTTAACAAATTAAACATCTGCTGCAATAAAATAGCTTGCTTTGCTACTGACTCACCCTTCAAGATCATCACTGCATAGCAATCAAGCAACTATCCTGGCTAAAATTACACACTCTGCTGACATATAACCAGCTTACAATAGCCCACCGAATTTTATATTATCCTGATAGAGTTCTTGCTCTTCAAGGTCAACTTAATTTCTACTCTAACAAATACCTATTAAGATGCATCAATAAAGCCCTGGCTGACACAGGCAAAAGCAACAATAGCTCTGGGACTCCTTGTTTTCCATTGCTGTTGCAAAAGCATGGAGTACCATCCCTGTAGATATTAGGACCACTGAAAACAAAAATATTTTCAAAAAACTCCTCCAGTCTCATTTACATAGTTCTTTGTTATATAATTGTTCTGACCCTGGGTAGCTTCATTTAATTAGATCATATCATACCTTAACCTTCTATGAAAGCTTGAAACAACTCCTTTCTATACTCTTAATGTGTGTTTACTGTATTAGCCACTGATGAATGTAACCAAATAACTGAACAAAATGTCCTTTCAACAGTATTGTTCATTGTAACACACTATGCTCCTTATAGTATTTTGCTGCTTTCATAGCCTTGAAACTGTAATTTATTAATGTTTAAGTCTGTACTGTAATTTATTAACATTTGTATTGCATTTACTGTATTTGCTGTACTGATATTTGTAGAGCTTTTCTCCATGGGCCTCTGCTGAAAATGGGATCCATGTCCAGTTGGATTTTCCTGGTAAACAAATGTAAAATAATAAATAAATAAATAAATAAATTAGTATTACTTTAGTATTAAAGAGGAAAATAGCATATATGTCAAATGTTGATATGATCCCAGAATAATATGAAAAGGAAATTATGCATTTTCTTTTATATGGGGTTCAAGACTAAACCAAATGAAAAATGTGTGCTATATATGAGTGAAGAGCTGTGTTGTATATGACTCATTTAGATTAAGATGTTCAAAGTTTGCACTCTTGTGGCAGGAGAGGGCTGATTTCACCTGTCTGAGCTGGAAATTGCTGGTGGAAAGCTTATTGTGTGCTTACCTGACAGCCCTGTGGACATACCTACTTTAAAACTTGCTTTTTTGTGCTTCTATAAGTCTCACACCTGTGCAAGTCCTGGCACAGCACAGTAATTAGGACTGTCTTTTTTAACTTCTCCAAATATTTTGGGTTTCTAATACCATGGCGGGAATGGACCCAATTCCTAAGTCAAAGTACAATTAAAGTTCATGAAATTAGTACTGTTTCAATCTTTGATGGCAGCCAGATGTGCTCTTTGCAGCACCCACAATTTGCCCAGTAATGACTCCTTCTGCAATTCGTATGGAGTTACATGTATTGGTAACATATCTAAATACCGATTGTAGAGTCTTTTTTTATAAGACCAGTTGTGCCTACTGCTATTGGAACTATCGGCATATCTTTCTTCCACACTGTTCTCATTTCTGCCTGCAAATCCTGGTATTTTATGGCTTTGTGTCTTTCTATCCACAAGACACTGTAGTCACTGGGTGTAGCAATTTCAATGATCAAAGCTACTTTTGTCTTCTTTTCATAGACCATTATTTCCAGTTTTCTAGCATCTATCTTTTGAACTGCTAGTAATGGGTGATCCCATGGGGTCTACTTTAAGCTCTCAAAAGCAGTAAAACCCAAATCCAAATCACACGACACAGAAAGAGCGAACCGCGAATACGTCGAATGAACGAAACCACGAAAGGGGAAATATTGAAATTGCATAGTTGGCCCATCTGCAGTATAGCTCCGTAAGGGAAGTGTGCGATAGTTACGGACCTTAGGGTTAGGGATGGGTTAAGGTAAGTGCATAGGTAGGTAGTGTATGTAAGGTTTTGTGTAGGTAATGTATGTAAGGTTTAGTGTAGGGTTTTGATAAATGTATGTGTGTGGAATATTTAGTTTGTTTGGGTATAGCTCCGTAGGGGAAATGTGCAGTAGTTACGGACTTTAGAGTTAGGGAGGGGTTAAGGATAGTGCATAGAGAGTTGTGTATGTGGGGTTAGTCTAGGGTTAGCAGTAGGATTTTGGTGCTTTAATTTAGGGTTAGAAGTAGGGATTTGGTTAGTGTATGCATGTGTTTTTTTTATTGTGTTTGGGTAGGTAGTATGTTGCGGGTGGTGGGTTGGCCGACTATGATGGTTCGAGGTTTACATTTTCACTCTTTAGTACGTTCGACTTATCCACAGTTCGCTCTTTATGTGTCGCGCAATTCGGATTTGGGTTTTTCGTGTTTCGAGGGTATAAAGTAGACCCATCCCATGTAATGTAAACTTCATTTTCTATGATGCTTTGTGGCTCATGCAGCCAGTGTTTTTCAGCTACTTCAATACCATATTTACCCAATCCCCAGTGCAACAGTCTTGCCACATTATTATGGCTTTCAGTATACAGACCTTCTGTCATTAGTATGTCACAACCAGCAATGAGGTGTGCAACTGTTTCCAGTTCTGTTTTACAAAACTTACATTTATCTGTTTCTCCCACATGTTCAATGGACTTTGTAAACCAACATGTACGTAGACCACTATATTGGGCTGCCAATATTAACCTTTCTTCTCTTGGTTTGAATTCACCTCTCCTTAACCATTCCTGCATTCATTCCTGATCAACATGAGGTTCTTCTAGAAGTTTTCTATACTTGCAACTATATTTATGCATTTTCCATATTTTTAGCCTTCTCATCTGGTCCTTCACCTTATATTCTTTCTTTTTTTTTTTTTTTGGCACATTCAGTTGCTGCCTGATTTTTTATCTACTTCAGGTTTGATTTCCATTCCTGCTTGGTACCGATATGCTTCTGCAAGATTAAGCAGGGAAGTCATCTTAGATTTATTCTCCTCGTGTTTCAAAACTTTCACTATATTTGGATCTTGTGAGGTCAGCAGATATGCAAAC
This sequence comes from Protopterus annectens, assembly GCF_019279795.1. Lineage (NCBI taxonomy): Eukaryota > Metazoa > Chordata > Ceratodontiformes > Protopteridae > Protopterus > Protopterus annectens. Next base: position 1,414,406,526 of record NC_056745.1, read on the forward strand.
AGTCTCAGGATTGCAGATCAATACATGTAATCAATTTCAAGGTGTCCATACCTCCTTCAGAAATGGGAATATATATAATATTTCAAAAATCTTTAGCTTTTGTTGTTTATATTTTTGCACTTCCTCAGATGCTTCTTTTTCCAAACAGATCAAAGGTTCTTGGTCTATATACTGTTTTTCACAAATCTGTTGTATTAATGAACACAATTTTTTATTTGAAGCTTCTGGCAGTTTTTCTTTTGGAAGTATTTTCTTTCCTCTAATTTCTCTCTTAATCTTTTTGTATATCTTGTGTCTGGAAATTCTGGCGTTTTGCATAATACTAACAATACATAATTTCTTTATTATCCTCAATAGTCCACTCTATTGTCTTTATGGCTCTCTTTGTCCTATAAGTTTTTGTGTTTTTGTGGACTGCTACTTCCTTCTACAACAGGGTGTCATCCTCCCCCTGGGCCTGGCCTGGCCCCATTGTAGGAATATTTCCATTTTTTGAGGATTCTACACTGTCATTTTTTCCAGTCCAAATTCAAAGGGGGATATTTCAGTGTGACTCTCTGCCACCACTGTTCTTTTGCCTCGCCCTTAACCCATTAAGTTGTCTACTTAACAAATTAGGTCATGGCTACAATTTGGCTCACAAAAAACAGCAAAGTATAAAAATGTCTCATCTTTTTGTAGATGATTTAAAATTGTGCAGTTTATCAGATGAGGAACTGAAAGCACTACTGCAAGTGGTCAAAAGTTTTTAAGATGATATAAGAATGTATTTTAGGAGGAGGTGAAATGCCAACATCCTGGAGGAAAGCAGTGGTGGCTGTAATATCTAAAGAAAGTAAAAATCCATTGGATCCAACTACATGCAGGCCTGTTTTAATGCTAAATCATTATGAAATGTTTATGCCTATTATGGCTGGGAGGGAGCAAGGGTGATGCCAAGGATGCCAAGGTTTATGGATATGCATCAGCATGGTTTTGTGTAGGGAAGGCAAACATTTGACAACATTAGCAGAGCAGTGGTGATCCAGAGGGAAGCAGAATGTGGGAGGTATCCCTGTTGGTGGCGGGTCTTGATGCAGGGAGAGCATTTGATAGAGTAATCTGGGACTTTGTGAGCAGGGCAATGGAAGAATTTGCATTCCCTGCTAAAATTATAACTTTTATTGTGAGGATATATGAGGGACCGGAGATGAAAATTAAAGTGAGTGGTGTCATCTCTGATAATCTCTACTTGAGCAGAAGAATGAGGCGAGGGTGGGTTCTCTCTTCCCTTTGCAGTTTGCACTGTATTTAGAACCATTGGCAAGGAGGATGGAGGACTCAGAAATTCAAGAATATGGTTGGTATGGTGGTCAAGAAAGGCTGGCTCTATTTGCAGATGACATTATTTTGTACCTTACAAGACCATAAAGGGGCATTACAGTGTTGTGGAACATATTCAGACAGTTTCAAAACTTTCTGGGATATAAAATTAATGAAACTAAAGAAGCAATAGTAGTAAATTATTTACCCACACAAAATTGGTACAGCAATACCCATACTTATGGGGACATGATGGAATGAAGTATTTAGGAGTATGGATTAAAAATGATACTGTTGTGGCGACTAAGGATTTCTGGGAAGAGACTAGACAAAAGATAATACAAAAACTGAGAAAATGGAAGCTTTGTTATATGGATATCTATGGTAAGATACACCCAGTTAAAATGTTTTTAGTCACTTTAGTGTTATTTGCGGGTCATGCATACTTTTATCAACCAGAGGAGAAGCTGTCGATAGCAATTAATAAAGAGCTGAAGGATTTTGTTTGGGAGGAAAGACAGCAAGAGTCAAGTTGGATAAGTTTATTCTTCCAATAGAGCAGGGCAGATTGGGATTGCTTGAGATGAAGGGGTATTTCGGGGCAACATGGTTGAGGCTCATATATATAGTACTAACAGAAGACTATAATTCAAAGTGGAAAGAGATGATGCTGAAACAGGGGGGATCTCAGGTAACAGGGAGAAACTGGTATTTTGAATGGAGACCTTTAAGGAGAAAAACAATAATCATACAGAATATTATATTCATAAAGTCGCAGAAGGTATTCTAAGAACTAAGCCAACGGGGAAAGGAAAAGGGAGATTCTGCCAATAGGGATGACTGCAATTAGGTTAAAAGGCAATAGACAAGAGGGGACAGGGATATATTGGAGAAAACTGGCAAAGGAACCAAGGTAACTAGAGAGGCAAACGCAATATAATGAGAAGATGCCAAGAACATATTTGAACTGCAGGTTAGAGATTGCCTTTCATATCAAGGATTGATGTTGGAGTATAAGCAGAGAGAGAGAGAGAAATAGGGGGCCCTAAGCAAAAAAACAACACTGGTGGAGGTTTTAGTAGAATCTAGAACAGAAGTTACCATTAAGAGAAGAATAATTGGTGGAGCATATAGGGTGTTGCATGATACCTATGGGAATCAATCAGAAGAGGTTGGGAAGGACTGAGAAGAGAGACTGACTAAGCAGTTCACAAAGAAACAATGGAGGGACATGGGTGTATCCCAGGTGGGTCTACTTTATTAACTCGAACGTTCAAAAGTTCGAATGCATAAAGATCGACACATATGCATCGAACTCTTAAATGTTTGAAAGTTAATAAAGAAAAAAAATACACAGGAAAAAAAAAGATGTAGGCAGGGGGACAAGCCCCCCTGCATCCCACACCCCCCACGACTTAAATATACCAATTCCGTGATCGCACTACATTGAAGTAAATGGAAATCTCCACCTACAGAGATTTCCGTTTACATTTTTCGACGGCTTGCACTTTCGATGCATATGGTCGATCCATATGTATTTGCGGTTTTACACTTTCGCGTAAATAAAGTAGACCCCTCCAAGGTATGCGATAGTGTCTAGAAGATTTATGATCTTAGCCTGGAAATGTTTGCACAGGTATTTTTGTTCCCCAAGGAGACTCCAGAGAGTTTTTCCTTATGTAGATGGCAAGTGTTGGAGGTGTGATGGGGAAGAAAGTGGTAAATGGGGACATATTTTCAGAGTTAGCCAATTTTAGGCATTCCCTACAGACTGCTTTGTCAGAGATGCTGGATGAGCAAATTGCAGTAACTAGGGAAATTATTTTTTTGAGCTGTGAAGCAGAATTGGAATTGCCTAGATATAGTAAGGGCTTGCTGAGTCTAATTATGATGGCTGCCAAAAAAGCAATTACTAGAAAATGGAAATCAAAATCTAAACCAACTTTACTAGAATAATCAAAGATAGTAAAAGAGATAAAACAATTGGAACTGGGATATTTCGAGAGGGGTGGGAGCAAGTTGCATAGTAAGAAATGGAAAGTGTGGGAGCAATAGAGGAGGAACAATGTTTTAAAAAAGGCAGGATTTGAATGAGTTATTTAATGGCTGACTAATATTTACAACTATAGTTGTGTTGGCAAGGTTTGTAATGTATAGTGTTTGCAAATGAGATTGTGTTGCTAGGGTTTATTCTCATTTATATAAATGTAAGATTGCTTGTGTTATATATAAGTTAATAAACATGTTTCTTGTTTAAAAAAGAGAATTTCATTTGGTCTTGATAAGTGTGCAAAAGCAGCCTTTAAAACACTAAAGCTGCAGCACCAGGAAAACATCAGTTTGGGACAAGAATGTGATATAAAAGAACTTGAACAAGACAATGTATAAATATTGGGGAACTGATGAAGGATCAACAATAAAACATGAATAAGTGTGGATAAAACTTAGGAAGGAATATTTTAGAAGACTGAAATTAATACTGAAAACACCATTGACATCTAAGAGCAAAGTCCACACTATAAACAAATTTGCTCTTCCTGTCCTAACTTACAGTTTTGGAGTGATTGACTGGCCCCAAAAGGTGTTGGATAGGTTAGACAGCAAAACAAGAAGGATGCTTTATGCTCCTGGCATGGTTTATAAAAATCAGTGCATACCAAGATTATATATTCCCTGTTCTGAAGGCGGGATGGGCCTCCTCAAAACTGATTATAGGTATAGATCCACAGTCATGGAATTGTATACATATCTGCTGACCACACAAAACCCAAATGTGGTGAAAGTTTTGAAACATGAGGAGAATAAGTCTAAGCCGACTTCCCTACTTAGTTTAGCAGAAGCATATCGGCTTCAAGCTAGAATGGAAATCAAACCAGAAGTAAATAATCACCAGGCAGCAACTGAATGTGCCAAGAAACAAAACAAAGAATATAAGGTGAAGGATTAGATGAGAAGGCAAGAAATGTGGGAAATGCATAAATATAGTTGTAATTATAGAAAACTCTTGAAACAACCTCATGTTGATCAGGATCAAATGCAGGGATGGTTAAGGAGAGGTGAATTTAAACCAAAAGACAAAAGGTTAATATTGGCAGCTAAAGATAGTGAACTACATACACGTTGGTTTACAAAGTCCATTGAACATGTGGGAGAAACAGACAAATGTAGGTTTTGTAAAACAGAACTGGAAACAGTAGCACACCTTATTGCTGGTTGTGACATACTAATGATAGGCGTCCTGTATACCGAAAGGCATAATAATGTGGCAAGACTGTTGCATTGGGAATTGTGCAAACATTATAATATTGAGGTAGCTGAAAAATACTGGACACATGAGCCACTCAGGAAAACAAGAAGGATGATTTATGTTTATCAGATTATTTATAAAAATCAGTGCATCAAAGCATCATAGAAAATGATGAAGTTTATATCACATGGAATCATCCATTACCGACAGTTCAAAAAATAGATGTAAGAAAACCAGACAGAGTAGTCCATGAAAAGACAAAAGTAGCGTTGATTATTGAAATTGCTACACCCAATGACTACAGTATCTTACATACAGAGAGACACAAAGTCATAAAATACCAGGATTTGCAGGCAGAAATGAGGTCAATGTGGAAGAAAGATACCCAGACAGTTCCAGAAGTGGGAGGAGCAACAGGTCTTATAAAAATAATTTATAGTCGTACTTAGATATGTTACTGATACATGAAACTCCATACAAATTGCAGAAGGAGTCATTACAGGTGCATTGCGGGTGCTGTGCAGAGCACTTCTGGCTACCATCAAAGACTGAAACAATACTAATTTCATAAACTTTAATCATACTTTGACTTAGGAATTGGGACCATTCCTGTCATGGTATTAGAAACTTAAAAGAATTGGAGAAATTAAAAACAGAGGAAGGGAAACAGCTCTGGCTCTCTGCACAAGAGAATCTTAGTGTGAGCTATTTATGTATAAAATGTTACTTTGCAAGTAGCACTACCTGCTATCTATCATTTAGCAGATAGCTCTATGTTAAGCTCAGGGCAAATGCTATGGCAGTTGCTTCACAGGAAAGGTTAGGCCACATCACATGACCTAAACGTTTACCTGCCCCCTACCACCAGACTTTCAACAGACAGAGGGCAAATGGGCTGTCTGGGGTCCAACTGCAGGGATGGATCTGTCACAGAATGAATAGTCCAAGTGAGTGAAATGTAAAAGAGCCATCAGGCAGCTCCAGTATAGGGTAGGGTTCAGGGGCAGGGCGTGAGAAAAAAAAAGATGAGTTTATTAAAGTATGCAGTGAGCTTGTGGTGAATAGTTATAATTAGACTATATTTAAATGTAAGGGACTCAGTCAAGTCAGAATCATAGCTAGCATTGTGAATGCACTGTTTAAAATTACAGGTTCACTGACTAACAGGTTAGCACAGCCTCAGTGTGCACAGTGGTTACCAGACTCCTGCCCTGCATATTAATTACTATATAAACACAGACATGAAGTGAACGATAATTCCGCAGAGCAGTAGCGTGTAAGCTGGGCTGCACATTGTTGCTTTAACCTGTAAGCGAACCACCACTATAGTGCCTGAGGAATATAGTTATTCCTGAGAGTATTTTATCATGCTTGACCTACACAGACATGAGCAGGAGTGCAGAAGACAGGATCCCATAGTCAGGAGGAGGACTTATTTTTCTATAGAAAAAATCTAAGGAAAGGTAAAGGTTAGCCATTATATGTTGTTTAAGAAAGAAATATTGCTACTATATGCAGAAAGGAACATTTTAGAAGGGAAGTCATTAGGAAATATGATGTGGACAACTTGACAACATCTGCAGCATTTTTTTTTCAGGGGAGAGTTATATATCTCCAGATTAAAGCTATTCCATTCTTTTTTTTTGTGATGCAAAAGTCTGATCTAGGTATACTTTCAGGATCTTGATGAGTCAGCTTGAATAAACCACCACAAACTTTGCAATTCATTGTGAAGTTTGAACTTCAAGAGAACTGCAAAACATTAATATGTGCAACTCCATCCATCCATCCATCAACCCATCCACTCATCCATTCATCCACCCATTCATCCATTACTCCATCCAACCATCAACCCATCCACTCATCCATTCATCCACCCATTCATCCATTACTCCATCCACCCACCCATTCATCCACCCATTCATCCATTACTCCATCCACCCATCCACCCATCCATCCATCCACCCATCCATCCATCCATCCATCCATCCATCCATCCATCAACCCATCCACTCATCCATTCATCCACCCATTCATTCATTACTCCATCCATCCACCCATCCATCCATCCATCCATCCATCCATCCATCCATCCATCCATCCACCCATCCACAACCCCTTTTTATAATTTTTGCGCATGGGATTGAGGTGTCACTTCAACAGTGACAATCATCTTGAGCCAAGATTTACACCAACGGGTGGCTATCCCTACTGTGATAGTTCTTCCACACCATACACTCACACACTCACTCACACCTATGGCCAGTTTAGAGTATCCAATCCACCAACTGCATGTGTTTGGAATGTGGGAGGAAACCAGAGCACCCGGAGGAAACCCACATGAACACAAGGAGGACCGCACAGAAGGCACTCCAGCTGAGGTAAGGCAAAAATACTAAGAATAATGAATGAATGTATGCAAAGACTAACTGTACTGCTGATTATACTATTTACACTCAGATCAGATTTTAACTTTTACATTTTACTTTTCAGGGATAGAGCTTACAAATACAAATTGCTGTGATCCTGCAGCTTCATCCAAAACAAATCAAACATAGTCCCTTACTGGACATAGCTCTGGTATCAGTGGAGGTAGCATGACCTAGCACATGACAAGCTAACACAAACTCACTCAGCACATAACATCGTCTGTACTATGATGTAGTTTCCATTTAGTTGTCTTGCTGTAACTCTGAAGGTTATGATACAGGATCTAAAAGCGAGCCAGTTGCTTAGCTGATATTATGCTGATTTGCTATAATTATCGCATTTCATAGGATGTTAGGGGAAAAAGTTTATTATACAGATTTTCAATTGGGTGATGGAAAAATATAATACATTAACATGTTACTTGCCAGACAGAATGTATTACATAAAGTATTTTGTTTGTGTAGATGCTTCCACATTGGTAAAACAGTTAAATTTGTCTCAAAATCTGTCACTGAACTTTTTAAATGCATTAGAAAAATTGTGATGCAGATGCAATTTTTCACATTTGCCCAGTAATAAATAAAGTTTTAAGTTTTATGCACAAACACTCATAAGATTGTGGTGATGACATTAAAACTGTTGTTCCAGTACAAAGCCTATGGTATACTGACATCTAATGGCCACTTTGTAATATGACAACTTTAAAAACTGTCCAGGTACAAGTTCCAAGCGTGTACATATACATTTTAGAACGTTTATGTAACTCAAGAATCAAGCTTCAGCTTTCATTTACAAAATACTATTTAAAGTTTTCTGATTTTATTTTTTGTGACTTAAATTAAATGATTCCAAAAAAAAACTCTCATCCAATTAAATGTTACAACATAATAATCTTGGGTTTTGGAACTGTAAGTGATAAAACTTGCAAACAGGAAAGATTCAGAAATGCTTCAGTAATGTCACTGCAGTTCCTGAATAAAAGAGCATAAATGCTTGCTGTTTAGTCTTGGAGAGTAATGTTTCTTTTTTTTTTTTTTTTTATTCAAAACCTTCCTTAGACATTCATAATATGATGCCTACAATTATCACATGAGGGGCTGTTATCAGGATGTGTTTCGGCAGATCAGTGAAAAAATTTAAAATATTTTTTTTCTGTGAGAACAAGAGACCATTGGGCTTTCTGATTTTTAATCAAATGCGTATCTATTCATCTTACCAATTAGATTTATTATGCAGTGTTATTTCAAACTCTTATTTGTCTAACAAGCAACTACATCATTATGGACTTAATCTCTATAATGTACTTGTGCTTCTGTCTCCTGGAAAAAAAATAAAGTATTCCTGAAATCTTGCACCAGAGTATTAATCTGAAAGTGTTTTCCATGTTAAAAGAGCATGGCTACTTTATAATTATACTGAAAGGCTTTAGCCAGTTAGAGTGAACTATTTATTACTACCAACAAGAAGTTTGATCTTTTGACTATAAACAAAACTGTTACATTTTACTTTAGTAGTCCATGAACAATTCAACCTTCTCATACAGGAGAGATTATGTTTTGAAGACTTGTAGTTCCATCCTGCACTAAAATTAAGTTTCTTTCTTCTTTGCTCCATCTCCAGTAACATCTACCAGAATAGAGTGGTTAAGAAAAATCTCTAACTCTGGTGTCTTGAATTTTGATTTATCACTTATTTGTTACAAGAAACTGAATATGCATATCTTTCAGACCAAATCTGGACATCTTGCTTACCTTATGAGATGAACAGCATGCTATTTTATTCCATTTACTTCTTAAACATGGAGAACCAGCACCATTGTACAATGTATGACAGATGCTGTTGGCGTACTGTATTATGTATTCTATCTGTTTTCATTTTTTTTATTTTTCTTTTACTTGACTTCTATTTTGCTTTCTGTCATATTTGCTGCTACTACTTGTGCTGGTAAATGTTGTCAGCACTTTTATGTGTGTGGATCCTGTATCCTGTCTTATAAAGGGATGAAACATTTTGGTCTCAGTTTTATAAGACCAAAGACCGTCATTTGAGCCTCCTCTACTGCTGTCACTTTTATAACAAGCTCTGCTTTCCGGGTGATACACATCCCTTCTTGGGCACCCTTTCTGAAGACATAGATCTCTCAAAGCAGAGTAGAAACCTGTTTCATTGGCTACACCTACAGCCTGCCCAGTCTTGCATTGCCTCAGTTCTATGGTGCACATAGAAGAGATTTTTAAAACTAATGACTGCCTGTCTTGAGTCATCCCATGTGGGAGGAGGAATATCAGGCAGAACGTAGTGGCTGCTGATTCTCACATCACTCTTGTGGTAGTGGTGAGGTGTGTAATGTGTTATAGAAATGATCTGCCTTACACTTGGCTAAAGGGATAGACTGTGAGTAACAAAGTGTAAGTTAGAAACTTAGAGCTCTACTACAGGCTTTTGCATTTCCAGCTCCCTCTATGGGCCTCTCTCTTCTCTTGGGGATCCACATTTTAGTATACACTACAGATTACATAACAAAGCACAGAAGCTTGACCATAACTTTGGGGTGCCACCTTTAATTGTTTTCTTGACAAACCAAAAAACTGAAGGCTGGTCCTACAGTCCAAGAATGATTTTACAAGCTTGGTTATATTTTTGGTCATGATTACTTATCAGATGAGACAATGCAGAAGTAGGGTAACCATGAGTTATTCCAAGAAAGAGAACAGTGTTTGCCACTTCTGAGGTAAATATCCACAAGCTATACCGAGAAAGAGAACACTGTGTGCCACTTCTGCAGTAAATAACCACAAGTTATACCAAGAAAGAGAACAGTGTGTGCTGCTTCTGAGGTAAATATCCACAAGCTATACCGAGAAAGAGAACACTGTGTGCCACTTCTGAGATAAATAACCACGAGTTATACCAAGAAAGAGAACAGTGCATGTTACTTCTGGGGTAAAATGGGAGGTGCATGTGCTGTAGATAAATGAATTACTTTACTGAATTCTGACTTCAATTTGAGGGTCAGGTTCCACTTTTAGGGCTGATCATAGGCTTTTAAGGACAAAGTTTTAGGGTTAGGACGGGGTCTCATGGTTAAGGTTATGGACTGAGTTTTCAAGTTAGGGACTTTTAAAGTTGGGGTTTAAAGTTAGAGTCAGAGTTTTAGTGTTTCAGAGCAGTTTTAGGTTTTGGGTTGAGGTTAATAATTTAGGATTAAGGATGTCATGTAAGAATGGGTTTATGCAAGACCTTTTACAGTTAGTGACAGTGTTTTAGGGTTTGGGTTAGGCACAGACTTTTAGGATTGGTACATTTTAATGGCATTGGTTAATTGCAGCAAGTGATAGAGAGTAACTTACATTCACATTTCAGAAAGTTAGGTATGCAAATGAGTAAGCTTTGCCCATCCAAATATTAATAATCATATAGCATCACTTTACTGCGATATACTTAATTGTATATGCAGTTGGGAAAAAAACAAGCATTCAGCTGCAATGGCAAGCCCATTTGCATAATAATATAGGTGTAACAAAAGTGGAATAGGTGAGGTAAGGGCCACTGCAAAGTGGAGCGAGGAGTGGACCAAGGTAGGCAAAGGATAGAAGCAGAGTTTTTTTTCTCTTTATTGCCTCTTACAAAGGTAGCAACCCTGCCTGAACTGCCAACATGTCCCTCATTATCTGTGTCAACTTTATGTTCAGCCTAAACTACGACCTTACTTTACCACATGTTGCCATAAAACTGCTGCCATCCAGTGGTGTTGAAATAAACCCAGGTCTCCTACAGAGTGCGTAGATGATTGTTATCACCATAGAAACTCTAAATGATAACAACATCAGATGTAAATTACCTTTTCTCCAGATATGGATTAAATCAGTCCAATCAAATGTAAATGGAATCATAAAACCTTAGTTTAAGACTTTGGATGTAATTCCTCATGATATACAGAGGGACTATTTATTTCTTTAAAGCTAAAGACTGCCTTAAACAGTCTATGTCATGGCAATTTATTTTTTCAAGTTATCAATTTATTAAATGAGATAAACCCAAGCTAATAACCTCCCCCAACTTTCACATCAATGGTCGTTTTTGCCATACAACAAATATGCTTATATTTAAATAAACATAGTGCCATTATTAAAAGTGATTTCAGCCATCAAGCGCATATCAGGACACATTTCCCATGATGCAGTGCATTACAGCAACTTGCCTTGACCCAGTTAGCAATCATCTGATAAGACCCCGATAAGAAGTCTAGAAAACCTTTCTTTGTTGAAGGTATCCCAGTCAATATTTTGGAAAGTTTTAGCAAGTTAGTTGTCCATGAACTATTCCTCCCTGTCCTTTGTATTGTATGAATTCATTTCTCCATCTATTGTCAAAAGGCCAAATATCCTTGTTAAAAGAGCTTTCAGATCGCAGCCAGTCCTCTGTGTCATCACAGGCTGATAGTAATGGTGCAGTACAGCACGCTGCACTTACATATCTCTTCTGAATCACATCCATTGCAGAAATAAATACTTGTTGGTGTCAGTGCCGCAACAGGTAGTACACTTGCCTTTGCTATTGGAAGATCAAAGGTTTGAGAGTTCTGTTCTCACCACAGGTGCATGGACTCCTTTCCAGTAATGACACTGCAGTGCAGCATTAGGTGGGTGCTTCATTCCTGATTGTGCTAGCCTTCAGATGAGATTCTAAACTGACGCCCATCTGCCTGAGTTGGTGGTGGATGTAAAAGGGCCCACAGCACCTATTAGAAAGTTTAGGGGAAGTTCCCCAATTTCCCAAAGTAGTATATGAGTCTCCCCTGAAAAGAGATCACTAACCAAGGGGTACTAACCTGGTCAACAAAAGATAAATAAATGAAGAAACCACAAAAAGCTCTTAACCAAAAAAAAAATCTAAAGCTTCATTATAACCCATTGTAAATATGGTCTGGAAAGAAGTAAACAGCCAAGCTAACTGCACCCAACATGACCATATTTTTCACTCAGATTTGTACAAAAATAAGATATGAGAGGAACATGTAATTTAATTATAACATTGCTAGAGAGGAAAATGAAATTATTTTTTCTTTTTGCAATGACTTCATGATCAGGATTATGAAACCTGATAAAGGAATGGCCTGGTTCTTCTTGGAAGTCAAGGCCAATGTCAAAGGCCTCTGTCTGACCAAGTCTGCCAATGATTGCAAACTGCGAGCAGTCATAGAATCACCTGAAGACACAACCCTCTTACAAGAGGGTCTAACACAGACAAATGACTAGTGCCAAAGCTATGGTTTAAAACTCAATGCCAGGAAATGTCTTAAAGTACCATTTTTGGAAGATGGCCACTCTGAGAAACTACATAGGTTCATAGGTTCATAGGTTCATACTAGGCTATCTGCCCTAGGGCATTTATAAGCCTAGCCAGAATGTGTTTGGCTTTTGCCACCCATTTTAAATTTATTTTGCTATGCCCTTTTTCGAGGTTAGTATACTGTGCCTCTGTCTAACAGTGACACAGAAGTGATACCCAGGGTAAACCTACGATCTCCCATCCACTCATCAAGATTCCTCTTGAAGAGAGTCAATGAGGGACTCTGCCTAACCTGGACTGGGATTTTATTCCAGAGTTAAGGGAGCCTCTGGGTTATGAATCTGTCCCTCCAGCATGTCCTATTTATTTCAGTGCTGAGGTTCAAGTCTCTCGAGCGTGTAGCTCGATGGGATTTGGATTTTCTGAGGTGCAGCATGTCCATTAATTCCGGGTTGGACATGGCTTTATACGTCAGGCACAGATCGCCTCTGAACAGGCAGTATGCCACTGAGTAGAGCTGGAGTTTCTTTAACCGGCAGCATATGGCATCTGTTTGAGCCCTTTGATCCTCTTGGTGAGGTACTTTTGGGGTCTTTCCAGTTGCTGCAGGTGTCTGGTAAGGTACATCCCAAAAGGGCATTGTACTCAATTATGGGCCTGATGAGGGATGAGTAAAGAGGCACGATGACCGCCCCTGATCTAGATGTGAATCCCTTCATGATTAGATGGGCTATATAAAATGTTTTTCTAACCACTTTGGCCACGTGGTTGTCAAATGAGAGATTGCTATCAACTTGGGTCCCCAGGTCCCTAATTACTTCTTCTGTACTTAATGGATTACCACCTATGTGGTAATTTGTGGGCACTTTGTTTTTGCCAAAGGGATGACTATACACTTTTGGCATTTAGCTTGAGGCCATGGCTCTGGCACCAGTTGTCTGTTTCTATGAGGCCCTTTTGGAGGATGCTTGTGTCGACTGGAGAGTCGATTATGGCCAGTTTGCAGTCATCTGCGAACTTGGTCAGCCACAGTCCTTCCGTGTTGGCCTGTACCTCTGAGAAATATATACCAAACAAGAGAGGTCCCAGGACTGAGCCTTGTGGGACACCACTTGTAACTGGTTTGGAGTCTGACATGGCTCCAGCAATTCTAACCATGTGGGTTCTGTCCTTGAGCCAGTTTGCAATCCATCTAGTAACATAGGGGTTTATATTTAAGCTGGTGAGCTTATCTATAATGCCTGAGTGGGGTATTGTATCGAAGGCTTTTGCAAGGTCCAGGTAGGCTGTGTGGACCACCTTCCCCTCGTTGATGGCCTTGGTGACTGTTTCAAAGAAATCAACCAGGTTTAAGAGGCAGGATCTGCCCTTAACAAAGCCGAACTGGGTAGGATCCAGTGTTTGTAGGTCCCCAATATCTTTATTTATGAGGTCCATGATGATCCTTTCCATAGCTTTGTAGACCAAGCTAGTCAGGCTTATGGGGCGATAGTTTCCAGGATCCGTTGAGGCACCACCTTTATGGAGAGGGACCACTGTTGCTGTACGCCACTCTTTGGACACATATCCTGTAGTAAGGCTGAGATTGAACAGTAGTTTTATGTTTGGGTTTAGCTCTTCTTGGAGTTCATGTAGGACGCAACCCGGGACACCATCTGGTCCCATTGATGCTGTGTTTTTTGCTTTGGAGAGGGCGGCTCTTACCTGAGCATCTGAGATGTCAGGGGGGCAGCACTCTGCTGGGATAGATATTTGCCCTTTTGGTGGGGGGGGGAGAAGTTTGCGCTGAACCTGTCAGCTAGGATGTTGGCAATGTCTGTGGGTTCGGTGTATTTTTTGTCATTTTGGACTAATTCTGAGCATATCTGGGAATTACCACCCAGGTTCCTAACATAACTAAAGAAAGCCTTGTGATTATCCTTAGTGTCCTGTGCAATTTTTCTCTCGAAGCTGGCCTTAGACAATTTTATGTGTGCCCGTAGTTTTTTGCTAATACTGATCAGTGATGCCTTCCCTTTTTGGGATTTTGCTCTATCATTTAGTAGCTTCCTCCTTCTATTGTATAGTTTGTTTATGGCTGGGGTCCACCAGACAGGACGTCTGCCTTTGGAGGATTGGGTCTTGGTTTTATTTGGGATCGCATGATCCATGCATTCCTGAAGGTGTTCATAGAATGCGTTTATAAAGGATTCTGCGGTCTGGGTCGTATTTTCCACAGGCCTGGGGGCTTTGAAGGATTCCATCTCAGTTTTGAGGAGTGTGAAATTTGCTTTAGAGAAGTTTTTCACTGTGGTTGATATCATTGATAAAACACCTCTAAGAGAAGGCTCACTACTCAGGGATCTGGGAACACATGTAGACAGTAATCTGCTCTTCAACCAACATGCAACCAAGGTAGTAAGGAAATCCTTTTATGTTGCTCAGCTATTAAGTAAGGACATGGCATGGCATGTCTAGGGATGTCATTGTATTACTATACTCAGCCTTCATCAGATCCATCATTGAGTATAATGCCCCCTTTGGTATGTACTTGACCTGACACATGCAGCAACTGGAATGTCCACAAAGGTTCCTTACAAAAAGAATGCAGGGCTTTGCCACAATGCACAATGTGTATGTAGATCGCCTGCATAACCACAATGCACAATGTACTATGTGGGTCACCTGCATAACCAAAATGCACAATGTAGTATGTGGATCGCCTGCATAACCACAATGCAGAATGTCTTAGGTGGATTGCCTGCATAACCACAATGCGTAATGTATATGTGGATCGCCTGCATAACCACAATGCACAATGTACTATGTGGATCACCTGCAGAACCAAAATGCACAATGTACTATGTGGATCGCCTGCATAATGACAATGTACAATGTATTATGTGGATTGCCTACATAACCACAATGCAGAATGTCCAAGGTGGATCGTCTGCATAACCACAATGCATAATGTATATGTGGATCACCTGAAAGCCTTATCTCTATACTTAGACTCCTACAGATGACTGGGAGGTGATCTATGCTTGGCATGCATGGAACCCCCTGAACTCCACTCTGATGAATCTTTTGCATATCTGCAAAATAAACAGCACCAGAACTACTAGATGTAAAGGCCCAAACGTTGCTTGTGACATAAATCGGACATGTTGGAGAGACATATATGTATCTCAGAGAATTCCCATTGCCTAGAATATGCTTCCCATCCATGTAAATCAAAGTCCTTCCCTAAACCTGTTTAAGTGTAACTTGGACCATTGGATGGGAAATCAAAAAATCACCCCTCATCTAACACCTATGTCTCTAATGGGCAGAGGCAGTTGGCAAACCATGTCAAAACCAACAATCACCCCCTATATAAATGTCTAAAACATATAATTTGTGGGACACATTTGAGCTGCATGTTTGGGCTTATAAAGACCCTAGTGTTCGTTAGCCTATTATACATCTATGAACCTACAGCTGGATTATTTTTAGCTCAAAACACAGGGTTGTTAGACAAACAACAAGACAGTGACACTGCTGCACAAGAAATGTTGCAGGCAGTAACTATCCTGTTTCTTCCAGCATGCAAGTCCGGTCTAGTACCGCTCTTCACAAGTACTGTGCTCCATTCAATGAACCAGTTGTTATCCAACTGATGAGGATTATAGCAGTGATAAGGAATTACCCGATGTGTCTCTGTAATAGGAATGCTTGTTTAAACACTGCAGGTTTTCCAGGGCTCCCTACTGTAATTCGAAGACCTGCAAATTCAAGTCTGCTCATTACTGGGAAAATAAAAACTAGAGGACAACTGAGAATGTCAACAATTCTTCCTCTCTTTTAAAGTTGCTCATTGCAGGGGGCAAGCGACCTGCATCCCAAAATGTGGGGGAACTGCATCTCCCAACACCCTTGCTATTTATTCGTACTAATTCTACAATCATCACCAACTCTTTGAGTAAAGATAATACTCCAAAACACAGTGCCTTTTTGTACCTTTAGTCTTGCTATTTCAGAGCTCACCCTTACAAGTCTCTGAATTTAAAACTGTTTCCTTTGTCCAGATTTAGTGGATTGAACAAAAAATCTACTTAATGGAATGATGATGTAAAATGTTATGACATCAAAGACAGTGCTATTTCAGTACTACATGTGTTCTTGTAAAATGTGTCTTAAACTTTTGAAAGGATGTATGTGAGCAAATGATGCCCCTAGTCTGCAGGTGTAGCCTATAGCGTGTATCTTGTTACAAGCTTATGGTGATGGATGTGATGTGCAAAACACTGTGAATTCAGTACTCGTATCTTGAATGTAGGATGTCACATGACCTTGTACACCTCACCTGCTGCTGTGTGACTAAGGTTATAGTTCACCTTGACAAGCAGTACACAAAGTTATCAAACCCTCAAGAAGGCCTGACAAGTTAATCAGTACCACTGAGCTGGCAGGATGCTGCAATATTCCCAGGGCAGGATATATCCTAATGGCCTAACTGGATTATTGTAAAGAGTGGTATCCTGTGGGGCTGGGAAGACACCGCTAGAATATAATTTTATGAAAATGGCAGAGCAAATGTATAATTATAAAAAATAAGTGTTTTTATATGTGTCAAGAAAAATTCTGATAATGATATGAAACATTACTAAACAATGCAGGTATACTGTAACTATTATTATTATTATGAGACCCCGAAATTATGTAAGATACATTAACATGACAATATATGGTGCAAGAATGTTGATTCAGACACAATAATGACAATCCTTGCCAAAGAGTGTGTTTGTATGGGAAAAACAAAATGTCTTGTTATGTAATGGGCCTACTGCTAACATTACATTTTTTTCTCTTTTATATTTATCTACAAAGTGGGTGAGAGGATAGTGAACTGTATACAGATTTTGTGTGTGTGTGTGTGTGTGTGTGTGTGTGTGTGTGTGTGTGTGTGTGTGTGTGTGTGTGTGTGTGTGTGTGTGTGTATGCTTTCAAAGCCTAAAGGCCCGATGCCTCACATTTCCTTCTGAATATTTGCATCAGACTGAAATATGATACCAGATGACTAACCCTTTATTTCTCCCTATCCTCTCTAATTTTATTTTTATACAGTTTAATATAGACACACTTCTAGAAAGACATACACTTCCTTGGCTTATAACCACTATAACAAGACAATGACCCCTTCTTTATAGGATGAGTGAACAATGGGTAATTTCTACAGAACTGTGCTAGTTATAGATTCCCATTCAAATATCATTTATAAAGTAATTGCCTAACACCAAATGAATATTTGTCAGTCTGCTCTATTGCTCACTGTCTCAGTTACTTGCTGCTACTTTAGATTTATGTTACTTGATCAGCTATTTTATTCAAAGTAAATGAAAAAGAAACCTTTCTTTTTTATACAGTGCTTTATACTTCTTAGTACATTTTGTCTTTTTCCTTAAAAATCTGAACATCCTTAAAGAATATTTATTTAGTACTTTTTTAAATATTTGTCTGACATGAATCCTTTCTCTCTGTATTTTTGAAAAGTTAAAATTTCTGCAGGTAAAGTTGGAATTACCCCTGATAAGAGAATTTGTAGTGCCACAGCAAATTTGCCTTGTTATTAAAACTCAATCCCTTAAGCTGAACAAGAGCTAACTGTGAAAGACGTACATGTCATAAACAAGTGAAAACATGTTCTGACAAGAGTGCTGCTTTACACATATCAGCAAATACTGCAGTTTTTTACTAAGCTACACCTCATCCACATTTTCTACATGCACCCCTCTAGTATACCTCACCTTTTTCGGATAGCATCAGCAGACTTCACTGGCCTCTGTCATTCCCTCCTCCTCTTGTGTAACCCTTTGCCATTAGGATATCACAGCTTGATAGAATGTATGGCCGTGACAGCTACTTACCTGTATAGGTTCATAGGTTCATAGGTGTGTACTAGGCTAATGGCCCTGGGCCTTTATAAGCCTAGCCATAGGATTTCCCTGGCGTAGTGCCACCCAACCTTAGTTCCCAGTGCCTCTGTCGAGTAGAGCCACTGGATTGATCCCCGGGGTGAATCTTCTGTTTCCCATCCACTCATCAAGATTTCTCTTGAAGAGGGTCAGCGAGGTGCTCTGCTTAACATGTATGGGAAGTCTATTCCATAGCATGGGCAATCTCTGGGTTATGGACCTGTCCCTCCAGCATGTTCTGTTAATTCTGGTAATGAGGATGAGGTCTCTGGAGCGTGTGGTGCGAAGGGATTGGGATTTCTTTAGATGTAGCATTTCTAACAGAGTTAGGTCAGACATGGCTTTGTAAGTCAAGCAGGGATCATCTCTAAGTAGGCGGTATGAGACAGAGAAGAGTTGGGAGTTTTTTTGATTCTGTCCATATAGGACAAGTGTTTAAGGCCTAGGATGATCTTTGTGAGGTTTTTTTGCAGCCTCCCCAGTTGTTGCAGGTGTCTAGTGAGGTACATGCCAAATGGCACATTGTACTTGAAGACTGGCCTAATGAGGGAAGAGTAGAGGGAGACAATGACCTCTTTCTTCCTGGATGCAAAGCCCTTAGTAATAAGATGTGCCACATAGAAGGACTTTCTGACCACAGTGGCAATGTGGTGATCAAAAGAGAGGTTGCTGTCAACCTGTGTTCCCAGATCTCTTATAACGCTTTCTGTGTTCAGTGGACTACCATCGATGTGGTAATTCATGGGAACCAGGTTTTTTCCAAAGGGGATGACGACACATATTTTGGCATTGAGCTTAAGGCCATGGTTCTGACATCAGTCGTTGGTCTCAGTGAGGCCATTCTGCAGGATGTCAACATCACTTGGGGAGTTACTAACAGCTCCCAACTTGCAATTGTCTGTGAACTTTGTCAGCCAGAGTCCCTTTGTGTTGGCCTAGACTTCAGAGAAGTAGATACCAAACAGGAGAGGACCCAGGACCAAACCCTGTTGGACTCCACCCATGACTAGTCGGCAGTCTGACTTGGAGTCAGCTACTCTCACACTGTGGGCTCTATCTGTGAGCCAGTTTGCAACCCATCTAGTGATATAGGGGTTGATGCCTAGGTTAGTGAGTTTTTCTTGATTACTTGGTGGGGAATGATATCAAAAGCCTTGGCCAGATCAAGGCAGGCTGTATGAATGACCTTGCCTTCATCCACAGCTTTGGTGACTGACTCAAAGAGGTAAATCAAGTTGAACAGGCATGATCTACCCTTCACAAAATCAAACGGTGTGGGATCCAGAATTTGGAGATTCCCTATATCCTTGTTTATTAGGTCCATGATGATGCGTTCCATAGCTTTGCATATCAGGCTCGTCAGGCTAATGGGGCAATAGTTCTCAGGGTCTGTAGTTGCTCCTCTTTTTGGAGAGGGATGACTGTAGCAGTGCGCCATTTGGTACGGACAAAGCCTGAGGTGAGGCTGTGATTGAAGAGGGCACACAGGTGAGGTGCCAGTTCACTCTGTAGTTCATGTAGAATACAGCCGAGGATAGTGTTAGGTCCCATAGAAGCTGTATACTTGGCCTTGGACAGTGCTGTTTTAACCTGTGCAGCAGTAATACTGGGTGATTAGCAATCTACTGGTATTGTGATTGGTCCATTGGGGGGGGGGGTAAAGTTGGCACTGAATCTGCCAGCCAGTATACTGGCAATATCTGTTAGCTTGGTATAGGAGGTACCATTGTGCAGTAGCTCAGAGCAAATCTGTGTATTGCCATGGAGATTCTTTACATAAATATAGAAGGCCTTGTGGTTGTCTTTACTATCTGCTGCAATTCTGTTTTCATAGCTAGCTTTAGAGGATTTGCTGAGGGATCTCAACTTTTTGTTGAGGCTGATAAGGGAGGTTTTCCATTCTTGGGACTTCACCTTATTCCACATCAGTTTCCTTCTTCTGTTGTAGAGTTTGTTTATGGCAGGGGACTACCAGATTGGCTTCTTTTTGTTAGAGGAGAGTGTCTTGGTTCTATTGCGTATGGCAAGATCCATGCATTGATGTACGTGTTCGTACATTGCATTGGTATATGACTCTGCAGTCATTCAACTATTCTCCATTTGCATGAGTGCCATGAAGTTAGCCACCTCTGTTTTTAGGAGCCTAAAGTTAGCTTTGGAGAAGTTTATCATGGTGGTTACCTTTGCGGGGGGGGGGGGGGGGTGGATTTCCAAGGTGATTAGTTTGTGGTCAGATCTAACCAGGGAGGAGCTGACTATTGGTGTAGAGCAACAGTCGGCCATGTTAGTAATGAACAGGTCAATGATGTTGCTGCCTCTAGTAGGGGTAAGAATGAGCTGGTCCAGGAAATTGGAATCAATGAACTCCAGGAAATGTTCGGCAAGTGTATTGGTACATGAGTCGTTTTCCCAGTTAATGGAGGAGTAGTTGAAGTCACCTAGTAAGAGAGTGTTAGGTTGGACCCTAATATTCTCCAGGGTGCTTAGGAACGTGGAGTGTGAGTCTTGGGACATGGTTGGGACCTATAGCAGGCTACGACCTGAATCGCTGTCTTACTCAGTGTTAGCTGCACCTGAAGTATCTCTGATGCATTATGTTGGGCTACCAGTCTGGAGGTGTGCGCATCCTTTATGAATATGGAAACACCACTGCCTTTGGAGCTTCAGTCCATGTTCTGGGGCCGAAAGGTGTAGAATGAGTTATAGTCTGGTAGTGCAGGGGTGTTTTCTGCTGCCTTGAACCAGGTTTCTGTTACAGCACAAATGTTGATGTTCTCCATTTTAAGGAGTGCTTCGAGCAAGTGTATTTTGAGATTTAGACTTCTAGCGTTCAGCAGCATGACCCTCAGATTGCATTTGTTTATAGATGTTACGGTGGTAATTTGGTCTTTAGAACACCAGCTAAAAAAGGCACTATATGGGGTGGCAAGAGCCTTAGCCAGTATCCAGAAGCCCACGGGTGACAGATGCAGGCCATCTCTGGCAAAGCATCGAGGTCTGTGATTCATATCATCCCAGGCAGACAGATACTGGACCCCCTTAGAATGATACCAGAAACTTAGCCAATTGTTGAAATCAATCATTTTCTCCTTGTACTGTGGTATAATTCTGGGTGATGGTAGGATGCTGCTTAGGGCAAGGGTCATACCCGCCTGGGCTACATAATCTGAGAGCTCCTCCATGTCTCTTTTCGTGTAGTCCAGGGAGGTACGTTTCAGATCATTCACACCCACATGTACAATGACAGAGTCATATTTGTATCTGTTGTTGAGGGACCTGAGTGCATGTGTTATGTGACGGGTCCTGGCATTTGACACGCAGCTGACTGTTACTTTCTCCTTATTCAACCTAGTGAGTGGGACATCACCTATGACTAGTCTGTTGGGCATGCTGTTTTGCCTTAGGGGCTTTGGTTGAGTGGCAAACTGTTTAGGAGAGTTATGTGCCTCATGATTAGTGTTGTGTTGTGGTGGTTAAGTGCATTGCTACCTTGGAGGTCTCTGCTGCTTGGGTAAATTTTTATTGAGACCCTCCATGAAGGTGGGTGTGTGGTTTGTGTTTTTATGTGAAGGCAGTGCTGGTGTGTCTTCTGGAGGGCTATGTGTTCCATGTGGTATGGTGCAAGTGTTGACCTTCTCCTGTTGACCAGCTATTCAGGTCTTGGCTGGAGAGTGCATGGCTTCCAATTTAGATATATAAGTCATCTCGCAAGTCTGAGGGTTGGGAGATAGGAGGAGAGGGTTGTCATTGTACATGAGGCAGTTGCTACATTGCCTCAGAATGCCCAAGTTCACCAGGTTAATAGGAGAAAGCACAGGGAGCTGACCTTTAGACATGCTTGGAGGGGTGGGCATTGTTAATAAGTACTGGATCTGTATGTTAAGATAAGGACTGAGACATATAAAGTGCTGACAGGTAACATCATCAAAGACAGTCAAAGTGCAATCCCCTCTTAGGAGCATAACATGCATTAGATAATGGGTAGAACATACATTGATGGCCTACTGTACAATTAAATTCTCCAACAGGGTATTAATGCATATTAAGCTGCAATGAAGCACAGACTGAAATAGCAAAAATCTTCCTTTTTTTATACGCATGTGAGTGTATTTGTGTGTTTGCATGTGCATGCACACTCTGTGTGTGAGTGTGTGTGTGTGTGTGTGTGTGTGTGTGTGTGTGTGTGTGTGTGTGTGTGTGTGTGTGTGTGTGTGGTGTGTGTAAGAGAGACAGAATGACAGAAAGTATAAATGAGTGAGTTGGTAACTGCGAGAAAGAGGAATAAGCAAATGAGCGCTGAATCATAACTATCAGCTTTGCTCAATAATTCCAGTTAAAGCCAATGATATGCAGGGAAAGACATAAAATCAGGGTCAAACTTTAACAACCTGCATTTTCTGAACAATAAGAGGTATGAAACGGTAATGTCTAGCTTCACTGGCTTCCAGTAATCTTCACTGCTTTTCCAGAAAATCAAACATTATCTAGTGACAGAGCAATATTATGATTATTTGTTTTTCATTCATTTTATCATATTGAGAATTGCTGGGCACATGTGTGTGTATGTGTGTGTGTGTGTGTGTGTGTGTGTGTGTGTGTGTGTGTGTGTGTGTGTGTGTGTGTGTGTGTGGACATTAAACACATACACAACTTATATTTTGGAATTGTTATGTAATTATTATAACAATAAACAAACAAAAAACCTCCAACTGTTGAACCTCAAAAAATTGCTGCACAAATAGTAAAACGAAGAGGAACTCCAGAGACACAGCAGAATGAATATAACCAAACGTAGTATAAAGACAGTATAACAAAGTGAGCACTTTCGTACCAAGTGATTCATCAGACAAAAAAAAAATAACAATTACAAAACCATTTTTAAAGCTGAGCATCACAAATAAGGAGCCTATCAGAAACATACATAAATTACTTATGCAAATCTCAAGATTTTAGTATGTGTTTTAAAGAGATCTTGTCGTTAAGCCCTGGTCTCTTATCAGCATTAGTTCCAAGGATCCAGTGGAATTCTCTCTCCTCAGTGTAATTCTTCAAGTCACCCCCCACCCGTGGTCTTTGAACACAACTTCAGCTGCCTTAAACACAAAAGTGTGTAGTAAACCACACTCCAACACATAATTTGCCAAAGCATTTGTCACATCACCTCTTTTTAGAGCATATATATGTTCACGTATCCTTTCATCAAACATGCGATTCGTTTTACCTAAATAAAAACTATCACATGCTGTACAGGTGGCTAAATAAATGATGCTGTGTGTCTTACAATCAGCAAATGCTCTAAATATAAAATGTTGCATAGAGATAGGGTGTAAAAATAGATTTGAATTATCCATGTACCGGAAATACTTACATGAGCCACAGGGAAAGGTACCATAACCAGCCTGTTGAACTGGAAACACACAATGGTCGTCCCCATAACAAAGACGTCTTTTGAGGGACTTCTTATTCTTGTACCTAAACAAGGGTCTCTCAGTCTCCAATGTCCTAATGCAGCCATCCATAGTTAACATATTCCATTTGGAAAGGATGACATCACAAACCTGACCAGAGTCACTGGGATAGGAAAGGATAACCACTATGCATACATCTTTAGTACAGACATTGACACCATTCAAACTATTAGCGTCTGAAAAATAAGGCCTAGCCCTATCCTTCCTTAGATTCTTAATTTCACTGATCTTCCCTTTAACTTCAAGTGGAGTATATCCCCCCCACCAAACAATCTTAGATAGAGTACTTAAATCGCTCAGGAACCCTTCCTCCGTGTTGTTCATACTGGAGATCCTCATACCATGACCCTTCAGGATATTCTAATTGACATGTGGTGGTTGTACACTGTGCCTCTGAAGGACATAATTCTTTCTACAGGGCTTCCTACAGAGTCTGGTGTCAAACCCTCCGAACCTGTTTTTAACAATTAACACATCCAAAAACATAACCTCACTGTTGAAAAAGGTTGATGCAAAGCGTAAAAAGGATGTTGTAGTGTTCAAGTAACTGATAAATTCTTGCAACTGTACCTCATCACCTCCCCACAGCAAAATCACATTGTCTAGAAACCTCCTGTAAAACAATATTAGGCTACTGACCATACTATTAAAAACAATTTTTCCTCCCAGCATGCTAGGACCATATTGGTGTAGTTATTGGCACACGAAGTGCCCATAGCTGCGCCTTTGTTTTCTAAGTAACATTGCTCCTGAAACAGAAAAATATTGTTCTCTAAAATCACTTTCAAGAACAATTAAAGAAAATCAATTTGTTTCTCATCAATGTCACTGTGGACTGCCAAAAACTGTTTAACCATATCTACCCCATCTGAATTGGGAATACAGGTTAGTAGAGACTCAACATCCAGTGTTACCAACACACAAGATTTCAAAACATCTCCTTTAATGTTGACTAAAGCATATAAGTCCTCCAAAAACTGTTTAGTGTCATTCAAAACTGTTTTCACTTTTTTGAGGACAGAGAGTAGTTGTTTATCCACATATATAGAAAATGGCTCTGTCAACCATTTCCTACCAGACACAATAGGTCTAAATGGAGGTGAGGTCATACTTTTGTGGACCTTGGGAAGGCCATGAAACACAGGAATTACTGGATGTTTCACACTTAAATACTGAGAAAGCTTTTCAGTGATCAGAAAACTCTCAAGACAGTCAAGGATAGTGATAAAAGCAGTACACTGTATATCCCATACATAATCAAAATCAACTTTTTCATAAACTGTCACATCATTCAACATAGAAGTAATGGTCACATAGTACTCACGATCTAAGACCACAACGGTAACTTCTTTATCTGCCATCTTAATAACTATGGAAGTGTCATTCTGTAGATCTGTCAGTGCTTGCTTTTCACTGGCATTCAAATTATAAAACTTAGAATTCTTAGGTGTAGCATTGCCTTAAACATGCATATTAGAAAAAACATAAAACAATTCTTCATATTTTTTACTAAAAACTTCTAAAACAGGGTCTAATAGAGCCTGACAGATGCTAGGTTTCCTAAAAACTGAATGCCAGTGAAAAGCAAGAACTGACAGATCTACAGAATGACACTTCCATAGTTATTAAGATGGCAGATAAAGAAGTTACCATTGTGGTTTTAGATCGTGAGTACTATGTGACCATTACTTCTATGTTGAATGATGTGACACTTTATGAAAAAAGTGATTTTGATTATGTATGGGATATACAGTGTACTGTTTTTATCACTATCCGTGACTGTCTTGAGAGTTTTCTGATCACTGAAAAGCTTTCTCAGTATTTAAGTGTGAACCATCCAGTAATTCCTGTGTTTCATGGCCTTCCCAAGGTCCTCAAAAGTATGACCTCACCTCCATTTAGACCTATTGTGTCTGGTAGGAAATGGTTGACAGAGTAATTTTCTATATATGTGGATAAACAATTACATTCTGTCCTCAAAAAAGTGAAAACAGTTTTGAATGACACTAAACAGTTTTTGGAGGACTTATATGCTTTGGTTAAAATTAAGGGAGATGTTTTGTAATATTGTGTGTTAGTAACACTGGATGTTGAGTCACTATTTACCTGTATTCCCACTTCAGATGGGGTAGATATGGTTAAACAGTTTTTGGCAGTCCACAGTGACATTGATGAGAAACAAACTGATCTTCTTTGTTTGTTCTTGGAAGTGATTTTAGAGAACAATATTTTTCTGTTTCAGGAGCAATCTTACTTACAAAAGAAAGGCACAGCTATGGGCACTTCGTGTGCCAATAGCTACGCAATATGGTCCTAGCGGGCTGGGAGGAAAATTTGTTTTTAATAGTATGGTCAGTAGGCTAATATTGTTCTACAGGAGGTTTCTAGACAATGTGATTTTGCTGTGGGGAGGTGATGAGGTTCAGTTGCAAGAAGTCTGCAGTTACTTGAACACTACAACATCCTTTTTATGCTTTGCATCAACCTTTTCCAACAGTGAGGTTAGATTTTTGGATTTGTAATTGTTAAAAATAGGTTGAGAGGGTTTGACACCAGACTCTGTGGAAAGCCCTGTAGAAAGAATACTGTCCTTCAGAGGCACAGTATACATCCACCACATGTCAATTAGAATATCCTGAAGGGTCAGGGTATGAGGATCTCCCATTTGAACAACACTGAGGAAGGGTTCCTGAGCGATTTAAGTACTCTATCTAAAGATTTTTTGGCTAGTGGATATACTCCACTTGAGGTTGAAGGGTTTTTCAGTGAAATTAAGAATCTAAGGAAGGATAGGGCTAGGCCCTATTTTTCAGAGGCTAATAGTTTGAATGATTTCAACATTGGTGCTAAAGATGTACGCATACTGGTTATCCTTTCCTATGCCAGTGACTCTTGTCAGGTTCGTGATGTTATCCATTCCAACTGGAATATCTTAACTATGGATGGCCGCATTAGGACATTGGTGGGTGAGAAACCCTTGTTTAGGTACAAGAATAAGAAGTCCCTCAAATGACATCTTTGGTATACAGACTCCCATGGTGTGTTTCCAGTTCAACAGGCTGGTTATGGTACCTTTCCCTGTGGCTCATGTAAGTATTGCCTGTACATGGATAATTCAAATCTATTTTTACACCCTATCTCTAAGCAACATTTTGTATTTAGAGAACTTGCTGATTCTAAGACACACAACATCATTTATTTAGCCACCTGTACAGCATGTGATAGTTTTTATTTAGGTAAAAACTAATTGCATGTTTTATTAAAGGGTATGTGAGCATATATATGCTCTAAAAAGAGGTGATGTGACAAATTCTTTGGCGAAGCATGTGATGGAGTGTGGTTAACTACACACTTTTGTGTTTAAGGCAGTTGAAGTTGTGTTCAAAAGACCATGGGGGGGTGACTTGAAGAATTACACTGAGGAGAGAGAATTGCACTGGATCCTTAGAACTAATATTGATAAGAAACCAGGGCTTAACTACAGGGTCTCTTTAAAACCCATACAAAAATCTGGAGATTTGCATATGTAATGTATGTATGTTTCTGATAGGCTCCTTATTTGTGATGCTTAGCTTTAAAAATGGCTTTGTAATTGTTATTTTTTGTCTGATGAAGCACTTGGTGCCAAAGCACTCTCTTTTTTATACTGTCATTAAACTACGTTTGGTTTTATTCATTCTGCTGTGTCTCTGGAGTTCCTCTTGGTTTTACTTTTTGTGCAGCAATTATAACAATAAAATTATTATATAATAAGTTTGAAACATTAGATGAAGGACTCATTTTACATCAAAAATATAAGAAAATGTATATATTATTAAGAAACAAATACAATTTACAGCCTATTATCTCACTGCAATAATAACTTCCATTGTTGATGTTATGAGGGAATTAATGAACCTTCTAAAGTTGGTGAGACCCCTCCTCCCACCTGCAACTTTGGGTTTTACAAACCCTAGGTGGTCCATTATTTTGCCTGAAAATGCCCACCCTATTGGGCATTATTACTTGCATGTTGTCAAATGGTATGTATAACAGAGCACTGAATATCTACCTGATTTACTAGGCCATGCCTTCCTCTCCTTTCTCAAAGAGCTGTCACTTCAACAGATGTCACACGAACTGCACCCCTTACTTTACCCAAGGAGAGGAACGCAGACCACTGGCTTTAGTTTTTCATGCCCCCTAAGCTAGTCCATAGGACTTCTGAGGTTCATCACTTGACTGATGTTCCTGTGGTATGGATGGGCACCATGATTCTGCAACAGAGGGCAAGCCAAAATATCTGAATGCAGAATTTTTATAATTTAGACTATTTTCAGGATATTGTGACCTTCCACCTAAACTGAAGTGCTTTTAATAAGTGGATGAGAACCGTAAGCAAATTAAACCATTACCCTGCACAAACCATCAAGATAAGCCTTTTCACTGCCCATGTGTGGAATCAGACACTGGTACCAGCAGAATGATTTGGTTCCTGACTTTCATATCATTAGTTTGTATGTTAAGTGACATTTGATGGGACATTCATGTATCACCTTGTATAAGTGTGTGATATAAGCAACAAGACCATAACTATCAAACTGTTTATGCAACATCTGTAGAAGACTGCTAGTTCAACATTGGATTTTTGAACTTTTGACAGGTATGGAAGCAACATAAACATTTGAACTATAATTGATACAAACTTAAAAATTAAAATCTGTCCTGCATTAGTGTTTTATTATGACGCCTCTAGCCTATTAAACATAATACTGAGGCCCTGAAGTAATTTTGACTTATCACTTCCCATAAAGTCACTTGCAGGCTGGCAGAAAAGTTATCTTCAGAAACACATATTTCATTCAACATACTGGCAATATTCCAAATTTTCCTTTGTATTTCTGTGAGAAATATTGGAAATGCCACTCTGAGCTAGGAAAATATCAGAAAAAAATGTGAGTCCACTTCTAATAAGTTTACGAATTCTCATGAAAACGAAGAGTAATGTACAAAAATTCCCCTGTTGTCTACATTGTGTGATTCTTCTATTTTAGTCATCGGAGGAATTAGTTTATTTGTAGTACTAAGGAGCACATTCTAGAACATGTCTGTACAAACTCAAAATAAATGGAAAAATAATTTGTCACATCAAATATATGCCCTCATTTTTTATGACTGCATTATAAATGAACTTGGACATGATTCTCGTACTTTTTTAAGAGTTTTTGCTTCTTGCCCAGTAGTTAAGCACCCTTTTGTGACAGTATCTGCTTAAACTGTTTGTATTTTGTACAGCAGTGATAGCAGACAAGGTACATTAAATAGGCCGTCCTTATATGCAATCAGAGTCACTTTCCTTTAACGTTATTATCCCCTGCATGTAAAAGTGAATTCTAGGAGTTTTTTGTTCTACCTAATAACACTTTGAAAATATAATAAACCAAAACGGAGCGGACCAGTGGATCCACCAGACAATAAAAACAAAATTCCACCTCGGTCTTATACTTCTAGTGCCCACAGTATCACACCAAAAGGTAGTAATGAAAATAAGTTTATTCTCAAAAGACAGAAAATGTCCGTAAAAGCTGAGCAACCAGTACACCAGCAGCAAAATAGCAACAGCAATGAATACCAATAAAAGAAATCCAAACGGTAAGCACTTTCATCCACGGTAGTCATGGACTTTATCAAACCAAAAATGTCTCACCATTTAGGCTGTTGAAATAACGGTCCCATTAATCCCCTCAATTAAAACCACCCAATAAACATAATTCAATCCATTACAAACATAATTAACCCTGTAATAACTCGCTTACATTTTAAAAGTGAAAAATCACTATAAGACACATAAAAATATTATGTACAACAGCTAGGATCAAAGTAAGAGTGCTCTGTTTTTTAATATGGGTGCTAAGGAAATATATTCTTTCATACTTGGTGGGTATGTTGCTCCTAGTTTGAGTTGTCATCTCAGTTCACTGTTGCAAATTCTATTACTCCAATCCCCTCCACCAGGATCTTTCGCTATAATTTCCAAGATCCCAAAGTTAAAAGTAACTTGTCCTGTACTGGTCAATGTATGTTTGAATAGGGAGTTGTTGGGGTTCTTAGTTTCAATGGCATATAAGTGCTCATAAATATGCTTCCTAAGCACTCTCTCTGTTTTACCTACATAAAAACCTTTGTACCCAGAACATATACTCAGGTAAACTAACCCCTTACTATTACAGTTACCATTTACCAAATGAACTCTGGTCTGAAATTCTCCTACCGTAGCATATGTTCCCTCAAAGATGTATGGACAGTACTTACATACTCCACATTTCTGAGTCCCTTTTTCAATATCCTTAATGGGCAAGGGATGTTCAAACAATTGTTTCATACTGTGTCCTACCTTGTACACAAACAAAGGTGAGGTACCCAGTAAGTTATACACCTCACTGTTGGGTCTATATTATAATACCAAAAATCCTTTTAAGCGAACATGAAAACACTGACACGTATTGTGCGAAACGCGATTATGTCGAACGTACTAAACCGCAAAATCCAAAAAGTCGAAGTGTCATTGTTGGCCCATCTATGGTACAGCTCCGTGAGGTAAGTGTGCGATAGTTATGGACCTTAGGGTTAGGGTGCGGGTTAAGGCAAGTGCATAGATAGGTAATGTATGTAAGGTTTAGTGTAGGGTTAGAATTAGGGTTTTGTTAAATGTATGTGTGTGGATTATTTGTTTTGTTTTGTTATATCACTGTAGGGTAAGTGTGCAATAGTTACGGACCTTAGGGTTAGGGTGTGGGTTAAGGTAAGTGCATAGATAGTAATGTATGTAAGGTTTAGTGTAGGGTTAGACGTAGGATTTTGGTGCTTTACTTTAGGGTTAGAAGTAGGGTTTTGGTTAGTCTATGTACGTGGTTTATTTATTTTGTTTGGGTAGGTAGTATGTAGTGGGAGGTGGAGTTGGCTGACTATGGGGATTCGACTTTTTGTATTTCGCGGTTTAGTACGTTCGGCATATTCGCTGTTCGCGCAATACATTTCGGTGTTTTCATGTTCGCTTAAAGGGATTTTTGCTGTTATAAAATAGACCCCTCACTGTTACCCTCCATTATGACCCAATTCTTTGAAATGATGTTCCTAACCTTTTGCCCAAAATTGACATAGTATGTAACCATGGCTTTGGAAAAATCTTTGTTGTCTTCATTCTTCCTTGGTTCATCAAGGGTCCTATCATTGCCAAGTAAGGGTAGGAATTCCCACCCCCCCATTCCTTAAGAATCTCTTCCCCCAAGGGATAAACCATTTCTTCAGGGTAGCCCCTATCCAAAAACATTTGTGTGAGGTTACCCAACTCACATTTAAGGTCAACTAAGGTAGAACACGTTCTTGCTCCTCGAATCATTTGCCCCCTCACCAAGTTTTTCTTAATGTGCAGGGAATGTCTACTATCAAAAGCCAAGAAGCTATTAGAATATGTAGGTTTACGATAAACCTTAGATGTAAATGTTCCCCTGGTCCTATCAATTGAAATGGTAACGTCCAAATAGTCAATAGTGTCAGTGGAGAAAGTGTGCGTGAACTTAAAATAAGGACAAATTTGATTAATATACAAATAAAAATTGTGCGCTACCTTGTCACCGGGTTCCTATTATGTGATCGAACTTCAACAAGTTCGAACCCTATATGGTCGAAACCATATAGTCGAACTTGCAGAAGTTCGAACATGGAAAAAAAATAAAACATGCAACAGTAAACTAACTACTATAGTGCAGCTTTAATGCACTTTAGTGCAATCTCAGAGTTGGCATATTTAAAGATCAGGGGGTGTGGGGGGGTAGAGAGTGGCTTGCCCCCCTGCTTGCAACAGTTAGTTTACTGTTGCATGTTTTATTTTCTTTTTCTGTGTTCAAAGTTTTGAAACTTCAAACAGACAAGTTCGATATTGTCGTGTTCGAAGTTTCAAAACTTTGATCATGTAATAGGAACCACGTCACCACCTTTCCAAAGAACAAAAACGTCATCCAAATAACGGAGGTACACGATCCATTCCTTTTCATACCCAGAGGTGAAAACAAATTTCTTTTCCCAAGTTGCCATGACAAAATTTGCAAAAATAGGGGCACGACTAGACCCTATGGCTACCCCTTTTAGTTGTCTAAAATATTCATTTTAAAAAGTAATATAATTGTTGTTTAAAATTACTTCCATAACCTCCACCACAAAGTTAGTGAGCCCAGAATCTAAACTGGTATAATCATGAATAGCCTCACAAAAGAACTCAATACCAATCTCATGAGGGATAGAGTTGAACAGGTCCACAACATCAGTGGTTGAAAACCCCCTTAAAATCACCACAATAATTATTTTTAATCCTCGTTAAAAAATCCCACAAGTCAAAAAGTACATATGGTATGGGGCGCATCGAATTCTTCAAAATTCGATCAACAAAAATGCCCAAAGAGTAAATTGAACTGTTGTGGGTGCCATTATCAACTTATATGGGGGATGCGCCCCATACCACATGTACTTTTTGACTCATGGGACTTTTTAACGAGGATTAAAAATGATTATTGTGGTGATTTTAAGGGGTTTTCAACCATTGATGTTGTGGACCTGTTCAACTCTATCCCTCATGAGATTGGTATTGAGTTATTTCGTGAGGCTATTCATAATTATACCAATTTAGATTCTGGGCTCAGTAACTTTGTGGTGGAGGTTATGGAAGTAATTTTAAACAACAATTATATTACTCTTGAAAATGAATATTTCAGACAACTAAAAGGGGTAGCCATAGGGTCTAGTAGTGCCCCTATTTTTGCCAATTTTGTCATGGCGACTTGGGAAAAGAAATTTGTTTTCACCTCTGGGTGTGAAAAGGAATGGATTTTGTACCTCTGTTATTTGGATGACATTTTTGTTCTTTGGAAGGGTGGAGACATGGTAGCAAACAATTTTTATTTGTATATTAATCAAATTTGTCTTTATTTTAATTTAACGCACACTTTCTCCCCTGACACTGTTGACTATTTGGATGTTACCCTTTCAGTTGATAGGACCAGGGGAACCTTTACATCTAAGTTTAATCATAAACCTACATATTCTAATAGCTTCTTTGCTTTTGATAGTAGACATCCCCTGCACATTAAGAAAAACTTGGTGAAAGGGCAAATGATTCGAGGGGTGAGAATGTGTTCTTAGTTTACCTTAAATGTGTGTTGGGTAACCTTACACAAATGTTTTTGGATAGAGGCTACCCTGAAGAAATGGTTTATCCTTTGCAGGAAGTGATTCTTAAGGAATGGGGGGGGCAAATTCGTACCCTTACTTGGTAATGATAGGACCCCTGATGAACTAAGGAAGAATGAAGACAACAAAGATTTTTCCAAAGCCATGGTTACATACTATGTCAATTTTGGGCAAAAGGTTAGGAACATAATTTCAAAGAATTGGGTCGTAATGGAGGGTAACAATGAGGTGTATAACTTACTGGGTACCTCACCTTTGTTTGTGTACAAGGTAGGACACAGTATGAAACAATTGTTTGAACATCCTTTATCCCTTGGGACTCAGAAGTGTGGAACGTGTAAGTACTGTCCATACATCTTTGAGGGAACATATGCTACGGTAGGAGAATTTGGTAAATGGTAACTGTAATACTAAGAGGTTAGTTTACCTGAGTATATGTTCTGGGTACAAAGGTTTTTATGTGGGTAAAACAAAGAGAGTGCTCAGGAAGCGTATTTATGAGCACTTATATGCCATTGAAACTAAGAACCCCAACTCCCTATTCAAACATACATTGACCAGTACAGGACAAGTTACTTTTAACTTTGGGATCTTGGAAATTATAGTGAAAGATCCTAGGGGAGGGGATTGGAGTAATAGAATTTGTAACAGTGAACTGAGATGACAACTCAAACTAGGAGCAACATACCCACCAGGTATGAATGAACATATTTCCTTAGCACCCATATTAAAAAACAGAGCACTCTTACTTTGATCCTAGTTGTTGTACATAATATATTTATGTGTCTTATAATGATTTTTCACTTTTAAAATGTAAGCGAGTTATTACAGTGTGAATTATGTTTGTAATGGATTGAATTATGTTTATTGGGTGGTTTTAATTGAGGGGATTAATGGGACTGTTATTTCAACAGCCTAAATGATGAGACATTTTTGGTTTGATAAAGTCCATGACTACCGTGGATGAAAGCGCTTACTGTTTGGATTTCTTTTATTGGTATTCATTGCTGTTGCTATTTTGCTGCTGGTGTACTGGTTGCTCAGCTTTTACGGACATTTTCTGTCTTTGGAGAATAAACTTATTTTTATTACTACCTTTTGGTGTGATACTGTCGGCACTAGAAGTATAAGACCGAGGTGGAACTTTGAAAATATCCCTTAAATAAATGGCAATATCTTAAGATCTGCAAATGCAAGTTAGAAGTATGTACTACAAGCATCTTCAACACAAACTGAAGATTACTGTACTATAATTCTTTGCTTTGTATACATTGCTTGGCAGGATAATTTTCAGCCTCTATTGATAAATTATTTAAAAATCTAAGACTTTGGTTCAGATTTATATTTAAGATTGTATCATTTAAACTGAAATATAAGTTTGAGACAAACAAGTATAAGATTTATGTACATCTTCATAAATTCCATTAGCATGAAAGGCTGCAGTCCTAACGTTCGGCATCCCTGCAGGTCATCAAGTGCATATTCCCCAAGTGCACGAGATGGCAAGAGTCCAAACACTAATGCCTGTTTGACACTGGAAATCATTGTTTGTGCACAGACTACAACAGCAGTGATTCCTTTGTTTTCTAAGAGTTTTCTCTTCTTCATATTTATATGACTGCAGAGTTAGCATATATAAGTTCAGGGGTGTGGGCTTTTGCTCCCCAAATTGGAAATGCAGATGGCTTGCTCCCTGCAAGCCACACTGAATTTTTGCCTCCATGCGTTTTAGACACTTGTGTTTAGTTATGTGGTTCACTGACTTTTTCTCATTTGAGGTTTCATTGTAGAGCCTTCGTGCTTTGATAATTAGAGAGCAAGGCCAAATATAAAGAATGCATCTCATACTGTAATTAAGTTCATTTTTACTTTTGTCCAAAGTCAGTGGTCAGTTCATTGTCCTTTGCTTGTTCATTGATCATATTGGCTCCTAATGTTAGACACTGGTAAGTATTGCAATGTTTTGTTCAGAATGTTTCATAAGTGGATATTTTGTTTTATGAATGCATTTTTAAGCATAGCAGTTATTATACAATATCAATATCTAATTAAAATGTGTGCCAAGTACTCTTGTGGGTTTCATTGCACCCTTGATGAATTTATAAACATAGTACCTATCATACTTTGAGGAAGATCACTGTCCTTAAACTATAAAAAATGTGCTACTTTAATTTAGAAAAGGAAACAAATGGATAAATGAGCTACAAAAAACCCTTTCATTCCATAATAAAACATTGCAGCTCCCAACTTCTGCCCACTCTTTTTTCTTCTGTCTCATCTATTTTGTCAGTATTTTCAAAAAGAGGCAATTCAGTTCA
This sequence comes from Protopterus annectens, assembly GCF_019279795.1. NCBI lineage: Eukaryota > Metazoa > Chordata > Ceratodontiformes > Protopteridae > Protopterus > Protopterus annectens. Next base: position 1,414,441,738 of record NC_056745.1, read on the forward strand.
AAAAGAAGATTTTTGTAAAATGAAAAAAGGAAGAAAATATGTTAATGCAGTCTATTTGTAAAGAAAATGATAAAAAATGAAAACTTCAATTAATGACACAGAATCTAATGCAACATTGTCTGTGTTTTCAGTAGTAAAACTATTTTCTGGAAAAAGATTTTTCAGTTGGTAAGAATTGGTTTATTTAAAGAGGCAAAGGAAACATGCTTTCTTGCAACAGACAATGAGGAATAACAGATATAATTCCAGTCCATTTAGAAACTCTGGAATTCAGCTCACTCTTGCAGTATACCTTCACAGACGGTCATCCAAAGTCAACACGTCCTTCAACACTTTACCAAATACATAGTGGTAATCCACACTAATTTACCCTAGGTAAGATAAAAGCTCGAGATCCATTTAAATCTCAGATTTCAGGGGCTCCTAAACATCCTTCACCCTCATCACATGGCCTCCCCAAAATTCCTTTTTGGAATCCTCTCTGTCCCAGAAGTAAGAAATTTAGGATATGGAGGAAATGTAGGAGCAGTGACCCTTATATAGCTCTGTAGCAGCTGCTCCCTATCAGTTGCTAAGGCAAAACCTTGCCCCCCTGCTTCTGACTCTCTGACATACCCTCTTCTGCAGGAAGTAATGTGCTTCACTGTGCCACATGACTGACCCCCCCCAAAAAAAAAATTGAACCACTAGTTCTAGCATTGTCAGACTGGTTGTATACCTGAGACAGACCATCCACACTTATGAGAATACAACTTGGATGATGCTGGATCTTATGATCAAATGTTTGAGGGTCAAATCCCACTTCAGCAATTTCAGGTTGCAATCTTTCTGATAGCAGAGCCATTACAGAGGGCCATGGTCTATGATTAACACAATTTACCTACTCCAACTCAAGTGTTTTATTGTAATGAGGGCCCATTTTATGGCAAGGCATTTTCTCTCTATAGCTGACTAATGTCTCTGAACATTGCTGAATTTTCTACTTATATAACTTAGGGGATGCCCATCCCCATCTGTAGTCTGAGACAAGACTGCAAATATGGCTCTAAGGCCATATTTAAACTTAAGACACAGCCATATGGTACATCTTCAAACAAAGGGCACACACACCCTAACCTTTCTAGACTGGCTATGATGATCTGGCTTTAGGCACCTCAAAGGGACTTGATTCTACAGCTGTTTATATTCCAAATTATCAAAACTATTTGATTGACTGTTAGATGTGGGGTGTCAGAAAAGAGGATCTGCATCCCTGTCATTTCAACCAGCAGCACCATCTCTTCTACTCTGAGTACCCTTACAGCATAGCATAAGTGGCGTATCATTCTTTGTATTTTATTGAAAGTGAAAAGAAAACAGCAAGCGTGAATGATTCCTACTGTATGGCCAAGATAACTGGTTCTTTCTCCTAGCATGTATGTCTGTGCAGACACCTCTAAATCGTCCCTTTGTGGCTATCTGCTTCTTCATCAGCAAAGAAGATACAAGTCCCTCAGTTTAGCAGCATGAGAGACATAGATTGATTCACAACAGTCATCTTTTCCTTCAAGATATTTTGTACGTTATCCATTCTTTAATAAGCTGATTGTATACCACAGGAAAATCCAGTTTATCAAAATGCCAGTCTCCAGCACAGGGTCCTGCTTCATTAGTGTTGAACTTTTAAAGTTTATGAAATGAAACGGAATTACACTGCGTTGTATGTTATATAACAGACTGGAAGAAGCTCCAGCTGTAATATTAAGGACCAAAAGCTGTCAATCCCAAAATTACAAATAAATGAACATTTAAAAAAAATGTGCTTAGAATGTTCTGCCAAGTGCCAAAAAAATGGACTAACTGCATTTTTTTACAACAATTCTTCAAATGCTATAATGCATTTGTACTTAGTTTAATGCTGGTCTGACTTAGTCCTTTGTGTATTTAAAATTGTACGTGAACTTGTCAGTCATTTGTTTGTAATCCTGTGTTCTTCGCAAACATAGCTCATGTTATAGTATTTTGTCAAGGAGCTCCTTTATTTAAAGCCTCCAAAACATCATATTAGGTTAGGAATCTTAGGATCTTAGTTTCAGCATGATAAAGTTGATATTATTGCCCAATGGACATGTTTTCTAATGGAGAATAAAGGGAAAGAATTTTGTATACAATGGATGTTCACAGACAACTTAGCACTACAGTGAGCCATCCAAACCTCTCAGAGTCATCAGTTTTGTGTATCATTCATGAAAGAAAATCTTGGCTGTCCATTTTCAATGCAGACACTGTCCAAAATGGCTGGCTAACTGCATTTCTAGTTTGTTATGATTACATATCTGTTTATTATTCATTACAAACCTGCAGTTGCAAGGTATGTATTGTCTTGAAATATTTGAATTAATTCTGCGCCACTGTTAACTTTCCATTCCAACTTCATTGCCATATAATTCCAATTTAAATAACCATCAATTGTGGTGACTTCAAAGAAATATTTTTCAGTAGTTTCAGTCGATTCATTAGTGAGCCTTATTCTGTTTTGTAACTGTCGGTACTTATGTTGCCATTCAGTGACCTTGGCCATGGATAAATATGATCATGTTAGCCGACCAATCTGGTTATCAAATGAAATACACAGACAGACAGATATATAAAAAACATTTTAACAGTATTTTGAAGGCTCAGTCTAATACATCTAAAGAGACCACATAGCCTTCTTCTGAAATCTCTCTTTGAAAAATATTAGCAAGGCTGCCATTTGGAGCATCCACACTGGATGTCTTATCTAGAAATAGATGAGGATTTGATCATTTTGCCTTGAAGAGCACTGTTTAGATGAACTTCTCATTGCTGGAAACAGAACTGCTTGACATTGTCTCATTTACACGTATGATTCCTGCAGCAATGATTCTTATGATAAACACAACGCAGTCATGAGAGCAAACTCAGCGTAACAGCACATGTCCAAATAGTAGGGATAGTGCTGTAGAACATGCTAGCATCTGTGCCTTCCTCTTGTTGCTATTTCTTGCCTTATAGATGTGGTGCCCTTTATACACTGTTCACTCTATTCACTTTCAGACATTTTTTTGTTTTTGTTTATCTTTGCTCGTACATTGTACTTATTAGTTATGCTTTGTTATGTCTAGCTCTTCTAAAAATCTCTTTGTGTACCACATCTGTTCCGTTCCACTTTGAGTTCCAAAAAGTTATATTATGAAGCACAATCTCTGTCTCTCTCTTTAAGATCTACAGGGTGAGACTGTGGGATAATGTGCTCAACTACTGGACATCATGTACGTAAAAATTATTTGGCCACTGACATTTACGACAGCTAACTTAAATACGTATTTAGAATTTCCAAGCAATAATAACATTATACAACCGTTCACAGTTCAAATGATGAGACAGAATTTAACAAGCAGATGTCAGTGTTTGAAGTAGCACTAAGCTAGATGTACTGAATAATTTACTTAAGTTATTAATGCAACAAAAATGTTTTACATTGACAAAGTTTATGATGTTAGATTGAATGCTGACTCTAAACTGTCTATTTTTTTACTCCCATACTTCAATGAACATTTTTAGCATGCTCTGCTCATGACACTGGACTATGAGCTAAAGTCAAAAAATTTGTATATAGCTATATATATATATATATATATATATATATATATATATATATATATATATATGATGCTTCAAATGTGATTTGAGTCAGAATAATTAAAAATTAAAATAAATTCTGGGCTTTGTAAAACATTTTATAGCCTAATCCCAAAAACAGCAATGATTGCAGACAAGATACCTAAGGGCTAGTAGCAGAATCTGTAAGATCTGTGATGTGTGGGAATAAATACATCACTGTTTTCTGAATCAGATTTTAACAGTTTTGTCAGCTTCACTTAAACCTTATAAAATGAACAGAGCCAAGTTTTACTTCCAATAGGTGAGATTGTTTCAGAGGTAAGTGCTATGGATTTTAGTGGCAAAGAAGTGGTAGGTGATGTGTATGTTTGTGGGTGTATATATGTATAGCTGCATGTTTAACTGGCCTTTGGTGCATATGTGTGGGTGTCTGTGTGACTGTGGTTGCAGCAAGGCAGTTATTTATGGAATCAGCAAGGTAGGTATGTGGGGGGATAAATATATGAGTGTGGCTGTGAGTGAGATTGGATGTGGGGGCGTGTGTGTGTGTGTGTGTGTGTGTGTGTGTGTGTGTGTGTGTGTGTGTGTGTGTGTGTGTGTGTGTGTGCACTCATGCATATGGGACTGTGTGGGTGGGGCAGTCATACTTCCACATTTCCATAGAATAACAAGCAAATTGTGTAATATTAAGAGGTAGGGAACACTAACAACAAGGGATATACTTCATATCATGCCCTTAAGGAACTTAAAAAGATTCAGTCTCTGTAATGTTACATTGTCAAGCCTCTTAGTGATGCATAATTCACAGCTAAGAAATACCTTTACTTGATCCGCTGATGTCATACCTCTGTCCTCTACTTAAGCAGAGAAGATAGCAAAAGCATGTCAAACATTTTCAGCAGTGTAGGTTTTCAAAGAAAAACACTGGCAAATAGAGGCGCAGATTTTTTGCCAAACTTGCTAGGCTCCTTATGGAAGCACTATGATGTAAAGCATTTAAAAACTACCCCATTAAAGACTATATTGACAGCATTCACAGTTCAGTTCAAGCAGGAGTGTCACAGGAGGTACTTGCTCCATTTCCTCCTGCATACAAACTGGTGCCTCAAGAATCCACAGGATTTGCATCCTTTGAGGTGCTATGATGCTCACAGGATGAGGGTGGGCCAACAACATAGCTCATAATAACAGTGAGGATGACTCTCATTCATGCAATGAATTGGTAGTGAGATTAATCTTAAACATCAAGAGCAGGCATGGTGGGTTCATGGAGATGGCACAGGACCATCCAGCCTAAGCATGACAGCAGCAAAATAGACTGATATGACTAGATAGCCACAGCCAGAGAGTATTCTGTTCGGCAGAAAGTAATAGTGCTTATTCCTGTTAGACACAGCAAATTGTGACCAGTAGTGCTTATTCCTGTTAGACACAGCAAACTGCGACCAGTATACAAATGTCTTTTCACTTTTATTTGGGAGATGAGAGAGTTTAACTATATGGTACAGTTGTAGACAGGTAGAAGAAGCAAAACGTCTACCTTGTTGTACCATGTTGACATAACAAAATCCTAACATGATAGATGGACACTGCTGCTCAGTATCTACAGTGAGTTACATGAAGAATCAAAGGGGGAACCTGCTGTAGACCACCTCAGATAGGCTCAGTCTGTCACTTTAGTGAATGAAGTAGGACTTTTACAGCATCTATCTCCTACCAAGGTACAGGAGATCCAAGCAGTACTGCAGGAGTTTGGAGACATGTTTATTGGTAAGCAAGGGTGTTTCCATCTGGTGAAGTACCATGTGGACACAGGGCCCCAGTGGACCATTAACCAGGCCTCTTACAGTGTACCTATGTGGATTACGCATAGAAGAACCACAGGATATGTTGGATTTGGGGATAATCTAGGACTGGGATAGTCCATGCTCCTCACCTGTTGTACCGTACCAAAAAATGATGGTAGCACCAGGTACTGCCTAGACTACAGGAAACTAAACCCTCACACAGAGCCAGATGCTTACCCCATGCCAGTGACAGATGAAGCTTTAGAACAATTAGGTTTGACCAAGGATCTAAGTACTTTCAATCCAAGATTTACTCGCAGATACACTTGACATCTACAGAGAATAACACATCAGTTTTTGTGACTGCTCTTGGGATATAAATTCATCAAGATGTCCTTTGAAATAAAGAGTATCCAAGCAACGTCCCAGAGGTTGATAGACCACACTCCAGTGGGAAGTGAGGACTATGCTCTTGCTTATCTGAATGATGTTGTATCAAGTCTTAGGAATGACAGCTGTAATGTATCTATGTCATAGAGTAAGATTTGGTAAAATTCAGTTGGAGTGAACCAAGGAAGAGACCATTAAGTCATGGCCTATCTTTAATGATAGGAAGCAAGTGAGGGAATTCCTAGGAACAGTGAAGTACTATAGGAAGTCTGTCCACTCACTACTATATTATAATTGCCACTTAGTTTACAGACCTTACCAGAAAGAATAGACTAGATAAAGTTATCTAGACTGCAACCTGTGAGCAGGTACTCTAAACACTTAAGGAGGTCTTGAGTGAACCCCTTATGCTAGCTTGTCCTGACTACAATTAGGAGTTTATTGTGCCGGTATTTTTTGTTTTTGTTTTTGTTATTCATTCGTTTACCAAAAACAAATACTTCAAACCATCGGATGGAGGATATACTTAGTTTGGTTTCACTAAAGGGGGAGAACACCAACCATAATGTATCTCATCTGCAGACTTTAATACAAGGAGGAATCCTATGCAGCTGTAGAAAATGAGTGTTAAGCCTTAGTTTTGTCTCTACAAAAGCTTCAGATGTATCTGTATGATAGGAAGTTCACTTTAGTTACAAACCAGAACCCTTTAATGTGGTTAAACAGAGCTACCAGACTAAGATACTTCTCCGATGGAATTTAGCCTCACAGTCCTACCACACGAATAACATGAATATTCATCATGACAGTGTCATTTTCACTCATCTGAACTGTCATTTGTTTCAGTCTCTCATTAAATGTTGCTGAGATCTTGATGGTGGTAGAAGAAATGAGAAGGTTGATAATAAATTTGCCACTGTTTTCTGAATCAGAATATAATTTAATATATGTGTGTTTCTCACTGTCATGAGATGTGTGAACAAGTGACCTTTTTCTGTGCAATATGTATCTACAATGTGTGTTTTCCATTGACATCAAAAGATGTGCAAACCTCAGATCTTTGTCTATGAAATGCAATAGAAAGTATATAAAGTTGTAACTGAAGTTTGTAAATGTCTTCAGCTGAGAAACACAGAAATTACCCATAGCATGTGACCTGTATGGTGGGAGTGTCAGACAGGAAGTGTAAGAGTTCTGCCCTTTGATTGCATGATATGTGATGATTCGAGGCCAGGAAGCGGAACATAGTAGTTAGGGCATTATTTATGGAGATAGCTAACCAAGAGCTGATATACAAACTTACTTAATTTGTAAATGTGAAACTCTGCTCAGTTACAAATGTGATCTGTATGGACAGATATAAATGAAACAGATGAATGAGCAGAGTGTGGAAATGAGAAAAAAGGAGACTGAAGTTAAATTACTACAGATCTTGTAGTGTATACAGAACTATGGCTTTATGCTCTCTGCATTTCTTTCTGCCTACAATATGTCATGCAGATTCAGACAATTTAACTTAAGGCAGTAGTTCTTTTAGACAGGAAAAGCTGCAAAAGATTTTATTTCCTATGGTCTATTTGTTCAAAAGTATTATTTTCTGTTTCCTTGGGCAATTCCTCATTTCTCTGTATATTTAACTGACTGCACTGTTTAAATCATTCTTTTTTCTGTAAAGTATTTTATTTATTCACTTTTAAAAGCCTAAACAGGTCCTCTATTTTCTTATTTATTAATTGATACAAGGATATTGATTGCTAAGTGATGATAGGCTGTTGGCATCCATGTTTAATAGGCTAGTTTTCTCTCCTATAAATTTGAAACAGTAACTATGAGGTCCCCAGCTTGGTAACCCAGGCCGGGGTAGCAGCAATTTATCACCTTGGGTTGGAAATTAATGTGTGTGTGTGTGTGTGTGTGTGTGTGTGTGTGTGTGTGTGTGTGTGTGTGTGTGTGTGTGTGTGTGCATGTGTGTGTGTTTGTGTCTGTGCAAATTTAAGAATTTATTCAAAGTACAGCTACGGTGAACAAGTGGACACTTGCAGACACTAAAACTCATAGACTGTTGAGTTAGGGAGTTTGGCCAAAGACTCTGCTTAGAATCATATTCAGTATGAAGCCTGTTCCTGGGTAATGATGGCATAGGTCCAGACACAGGGCAACAGTCCATATTTGCTGAATACTCCTGTGGCCAAGCTGCAAATAGTGAGTTGTTTAATAATTAATATTTGTGTGCTTGTTTATACGTGTTTAGTACCAGTGGTGCGACTTGAGAAATCGTATCCCTGGTGATCATCAGATTTTAGATTTTCAAATTAATAATAATTTATTGGCGTTGATTCAGGTACCATACTACCTGCCCTGTATCTTTTTTCTCACAAGCTCTTGTCTTCATATAGAAAAAAATCACTTTGAGAGGTATATAACCTTCTAAGTAAATTGAAAGGATCATAAAAGAAAGAGACGAAAACATGTTAGAAAGTCAGGGAGTAAAAGTTATACGAACTATGGAGTTCAAATTACACCATGTACTGTAAATTCTGTCTAGACTAACACAATACACCAGAGCACAGAAAAAAAATGTCAACTGCCTTTCTAAAAATAATATTTCAATACTGTATGGGAAAAAAATAAAGACGAAAGAAATGGAAACTTTGTTTTTTAAGAAGAATCCAACAGACAGTAGAAATGAACAAGAGGAAGCCTCTGCGGAAAGTTGACTGCTAACAGAATTGTTCACAATCATCCTGACACTGTTGGGGTGGGGTTATGAAGGAAATTCAGTCCTTCCAGATCTAAAATTATGATCATTTGTCCTTAAAGAATGGCTGGTGCAGATGACAAAGTTATACAAAACAAGGCAAATAATACTCTTCTCTCAGCAAACCAACACAGATTTCATTTCCATTTGCTCCCATATGCATTTCTAGCATTTGTAAATGTTTTGAAAAATACATTCCTTTCTTGGAGTGTAAGTGGGCCTATATTCCTTGATTTATTCACAGCTTTGACACAACAGATTAAGATTTGCTGATTTCTCATCTGCTTGTACTACTTCATATTTTCACAATTTCTTGCCTGCAAAAAATATCTTGATGAAAAGTCTTAAATAATTCTTTGGAAGATTGCTGTATATGTATATCTCAGAAATATGCAAACAAATATAAACTGGCTGACATTTCTTCGACTATCCTTATGTAACAAGCTCAATTGTACATAGTTTTACCAAATTTCAATTATGGAATCTGCTCTTACCCCCAGTGCATGTGTGCATGTGTGCGCGTGTGCGCGCGCGCGCATGTGTGTGTGTGTGTGTGTGTGTGTGTGTGTGTGTGTGCGTATACATATATATATATATATATATATATATATATATATATATATATATATATTTATATGTATGGGTCTATGTCTAATGAACGACTCTCCCATAACATATTTTCAGAAAACCAAGATGAAAATAATGAAACTTCAGAAACCCAAACAGCTACTGTTTACTAGGGTAAGTAAACACTTGGTCAACATGTCTTGTTATCCAGTGTAGTGCGATCCCGAAGTTGATATATTTAGTTAGGGGGGTACAGGGGACACAGCCCCCCACATTTGGGGTGTGGGGGCATAGCCCCCCACCTAGGTAAGTTTTACTTACCCTGGCATTAGTTTCATTAACAGTTGGCTATGGATTTACTTACCCTGGTGAAATTCGTCATTTGAGTTTCTGCAGTTTCGTTGTTTTCGTCTCGGTTATTTGAAAGTTGATTATGTGATGGTCAATCATTAGAAGTAAATCCATATATCTATATATATATCTATATATCTATATATATATATATATATATATATATATTTTATATATATATATATATATATATATATATATATATATATATATATATATAGTAATGATAGTGCATTGAAACAGTAAACAATGGCAATAATTAAAATTGCAGAATTCTACTTCAGCAAATCTATGTTAATTCACAGGTTCATAGGTCAGTACTAGGCTAGTTGGCCTTGATAACCATTTTAAACCTGGCCACTTTCCCTTTTTGTGCTTGAAATAACCTATCCTATGAGGTTATAGACTGGCCTTGCACATCCTATGGTCAATAATTATACAGTACCCCCAAAGAGACTAAGTGGAGAAGGTAATTCCCTTATACTGTCAGCTTATCATGGTACTACAATTAAACTCTTCAGAAGTATCCCTGTTTATCCCTGATTATCTGGGGATGTGTCCCTTATCCTGGATGTAAGCGGTTGAGCGCTATATGAGGAAGGCTCCTCATTCTGAGTTACATTTCCACATTGAAAGGATCTGCCACATATTTGGTGTTAAGAATTTTTTAAACTGATATCCATAGTAAATAATATTAAATCATATTTATTAATCAAAAGTACTTTTTATAAGTATAAATTAGCACATTTTAACCATTCTGTGAGTTTCATAGCTGAATTTGTTACCAGACTGTTAATAAGAGTTCCAGACTTTGCCCATTTGTTCCATGTTACTAGAAGCAGTTTTCCACATTCTGGTGTTGGAAGCCTGAGAGCTACAGTGCTGTAACTACACAGGAGCATGAGCACTGGAATTAAACCTTTACATTTTTTTTCATTTAATATTTTAAAGGTTCTCGCTTCAAAACTGCCTGCCATCCTGCAAATATATATATATATATATATATATATATATATATATATATATATATATATATATATATATATATATATATATATATATATATATATATATATATATATATATAGCAAAACCAAGAGTCACTCACCTAAGAGAAGGAAACCAGTCTGGTGGACCCCTGCCATAAACAGGCTATACAATAGAAGGAGGAAACTAGTTCAGAAAAAAAGCAAATCCCAAGAAGGAAAGACATCCCTGATCAATATCAGCAAGAAACTAAGGTCCCTCATAAAATCCTCCAAGGTTAACTTAGAAAGAAAAATAGCCAAGGATTCGAAAGATAACCGCAAAGCCTTCTTTAGCTATGTCAAGAATCTAAGTGGCAACTCGCAGATATGCTCTGAGGTAGGGCAAAATAGCACAAAATATACTGAACCCACTGATATTGCCAACATCCTGGCAGATAGATTCAGTACAAACTTCACCACCCTCTCAACCCCAAAAGGGCCCACAGCAATACTGGAATAGTGTAGTGTCCCAGAAATCACAGAAACACAGTTGAAAACAGCCCTTTCAAAAGCCAAAAGCACAGCGTCAATGGGGCCAGATGGTGTCCCAAGCTGTGTCTTGCACGAACTACAGAATGAACTAACCCCCCACCTAAACACACTGTTCAAACTCAGCCTCTCCATAGGCTACATGCCCATAGAATGGTGCACAGCAATGGTTATTCCGCTCCACAAAGGAGGGGCCACAAATGACCTATCGCCCCATAAGCCTGACTAGCCTGGTCTGCAAGGCTATGAAGCGCATCATAATGGAACTCATTAACAAAGACATTGGGAACCTCCAAACACTTGACCCGACCCAGTTCAGCTTTGGTAAGGGCAGATCATGCCTACTAAACCTGGTTGACTTCTTTGAGCCAGTCACCAAGGCCATAGATGAAGGGAAGGTAGTTCACACAGCCTACCTTGATCTCACCAAGGCATTCGACACCATTCCCACTCGGGAATTATAGAAAAACTCACCAGCCTGAACATAAACCCCTACGTCATAAGATGGGTTGCCAACTGGCTTACAGACAGAACTCACACGGTAAGAATAGCGGGCTCCAGGTCCGACTCTAGATCAGTCACAAGTGGTGTCCCACAAGGCTCGGTCCTGGGAGCCCTACTGTTTGGCATATACTTCTCAGAAATACAGGCAAACACAGGAGGACTATGGCTAACCAAGTTTGCCGATGACTGCAAACTGGGAGCCATAACTGACTCTCCGGCTGACACGGACATTTTCCAAAAGGGCCTTACTGAGACGGACACCTGGTGTCAAAGTCATGGTCTCAAGCTAAATGCCAAAAAATGCATAGTCATCCCATTTGGGAAAAACAAAACACCCATGAATTACCACATAGGTGGCAGCCCCCTTAATACAGAAGAGGTAATAAGAGATCTGGGGGCCCAGGTAGAAGTAATCTGTCCTTTGACAATCATATTGCCAAAGTAGTTAGGAAATCCTTCTATGTAGCCCATCTAATTACTAAAGGGTTTGCATCTAGAAATAAAGAGGTTATAGTGCCTCTCTACTCATCACTCATCAGACCCATCATAGAGTACAATGCCCCATTTGGGATGTACCTCACAAGACACTTCCAACAGCTGGAAAGATGACAAAAGTACCTCACCAAGGGGATTACTGGCCTCAAACATATGTCCTATGCAGCCTGACTGGAAAAACTCCAGCTGTACTCAGTCGCATATCGCTTACTCAGAGGTGATCTCTGCCTGACTTACAAAGCCATGTCCAACTCAGAATTGATGGACATGCTCCACCTAAAGAAATCCAAGTCACTGCGAGCTACTCGCTCTGGTGAGCTAAACCTCGCCACAGCAATAAATAGAACATGCTGGAGAGATAGATTCCTATCACAGAGACTCCCCATGCTTTGGAACTAAATTCCTAACTACATTAGGCAGAGCCCCTCACTAACACTCTTCAAGAGAAACAGAAAGTGGATGGGTAACAGAAAATACACCCCTGAGATCACTTCATTGGCTCTTCTTGACAGAGGCTCTGTTAATTAATCAATGGGGTGGGGAAAGCTGACACACTCTTGCTAGGCTTATAAATGCTCTCAGAAAGATAGCCTAGTACCTACACATATATATAGGTTCATAGGTGTGGACTAGGCTTATGGCCCTGGAGCCTCTACAAGCCTAGCCCATAGGATTACCCTGGCATCGTGCCACCTGACCTTAGTTCCCAGGGCATCTGTCGAGTAGAGCTAGGAGTTATCCCCGGGGTGAAGTTTCTGTTTCCCATCCACTCATCAAGATTTCTTTTGAAGAGGGTCAGCGAGGTGCTCTGCTTGACATGTATGGGAAGTCTATTCCATATCATGGGCAGTCTCTGTGCTATGAACCTGCCCTCCAGGATGTTCTGTTAATTGTGATAATGCGGTTGAGGTCTCTGGAGCATGTGGTGAGGAGGGATTGGGATTTCTTTAGATGTAGCATTTCTAACAGAGCTGGGTCAGACATGGCTTTGTAAGTCAAGCAGAGATCGCCTCTAAGTAGGCACTATGAGACAGAGAATAGTTGGAGTTTTTTGGGTCTGTCCATATAGGACAAATGTTTAAGGCCTAGGATCCTCTTTGAGAGGAACTTTTGCAGTCTCTCCAGTTGTTGCAGGTGTCTAGTGAGGTACATGCCAAATGGGGCATTGTACTCGATGACTGGCCTAATGAGGGAAGAGTACAAGGAGACAATTACCTCTTTCTTCCTGGATGCAAAACCCTTAGAAATGAGGTGTGCCACATAGAAGGACTTTCTGACCACAGTGGCAATGTGGTGATCAAAAGAGAGGTTGCTGTCAGTATGTGTTCCCAGATCTCTTATAATGCCTTCTATGTTCAGTGGACTACCATCAATGTGGTAATTCATGGGAACTGGGTTTTTCTCAAAGGGGATGACGACACATTTTTTGGCATTGAGCTTAAGACCATGGTTCTGACACCAGTCGTTTGTCTCAGTGAGGCCATTCTGTAGGATGTCAACATCACTTGGGGAGTTAATAATAGCTCCCAACTTGCAATCATCTACGAACTTTGTCAGCCAGAGTCCCTTTGTGTTGGCCTGGACTTCAGAGAAGTAGATAACAAATAAGAGAGGACCCAGGACCGAACCCTGTGACACTCCACATGTAGACTAGTCAGCAGTCTGACTTGGAGTCAGCTACTTTCACACTGTGGGTTCTATCTGTGAGCCAGCTTGCATCCCACCTAGTGATATAGGGGTTAATGCCTAGCTTAGTGAGTTTTACTATGATTTCTGAGTCTGGAATGGTATCAAAAGCCTTGGCCAGATCAAGGTAGGCTGTATGAACCACCTTGCCTTCATCCACAGCTCTGGTGACTGACTCAAAGAAGTCGACCAAGTTGAGCAGGAATGATCTACCCTTCACAAAACCAAACTGTGTGGGATCCAGAGTTTGGAGATTCCCTATATCCTTGTTTATTAGGTCCATGATGATATGTTCCATAGCTTTGCATATCAGACTCATCAGGCTAATTGGGAGATAGTTCAGGGTGTGTAGTCACTCCTCCTTTGTGACTGTAGCAGTGCACCATTCGGTAGGGACAAAGCCTGAGGTGAGGCTGTGATTGAACAGGACACACAGGTGAGGTACCAGTTCACTCTGTAGTTCATGTAGAACACAGCCAGGGATATTGTCAGGTCCCATAGAAACTGTATTCTTGGCCTTGGACAGTGTTGTTTTAACCTGTGCAGCAGTAATACTGGGTGCCTGGCAATCTACTGGCATTGTGATTGGTCCTTTCAGGGGGGGTAGAGGGGTAAAGTTGACAATGAATCTGTCGGCCAGTATACTGGCAATATCTGTTGGCTCGGTATAGGAGGTACCATTGTGCAGTAGCTCAGAGCAAATCTGGGTATTGCCGTGGAGATTCTTTACAGAACTATAGAAGGTCTTGTTGTTGTCTTTACTCTGCTGCAATTCTGTTTTCATAGCTAACTTTAGAGCATTTGATGAGGGATCTCAACTTTTTGTTGAGGCTAATACGGTAGTTTTTCCATTCTTGGGACTTCGCTTTATTCCGCATCACTTTCCTCCTTCTGTTGTAGTTTGTTTATGGCAGGGGACCACCAGATTGGCTTCCTTTTTTTGGAGAAGAGTGTCTTGGTTCTATTGGGTATGGCGAGATCCATGCATTTGTGTACGTGTTCGTACATTGCATTGGTGTATGATTTGGAGGTAATGCAACTATTCTCCATTTGCATGGGTGCTGTGATGTTAGCCACCTCTGTTTTTAGGAGCCCAAAGTTAGCTTTGGAGAAGTCTTTCATGGTGTTTACCTTTGCTGGGGGGGGGGGTGGGAGGGATGTGGATTTTCAAGGTGATCATACCTCCCAACCATACCGATTTACTCGGTTTTTACCAAGTTTTGGGGTCCAAATGAAGGGGTGCCACGATTCCCGAGTGGCACCCCTTCAATTCCGATTTTTGTCTTATTTTTTTTCCCATTTTCAAATTTCGGCGCTTTCGGAGCTGACGTCATCACATGTGCGATGACGTCAGCTCCGTCAGGGCTATCAGCCAGTCGGAATTGAGCTTCCGGCTACAAATCTGCAAATGCGAGCGAGCGGGAAATTATCTTTTACAGCACTCAGTGTAGTAACAGTCAGGAAAGGTTTGCAAGGAAATCGGCTTGTTTGGCATTTGGGGACTTAATAACAGCCGTGAAAGCTTTACAGGACTCGTTACAGGCGAGAAATCTTTACAGAAAGAAAATCGGCTTGTTTGGTTTGATTTTGGTAAGTGTGCTTTCATACTTCTGCCTCCCCAGTTATGTTCCACCTGTTGTCAATTAACTTCAGCAACACAAGCAGTTAGGTTGTTTGGCTTCAATGTTTATCAGTGACTTAAGCTATCAAACAGTGGGTACAAGTTCTGTGTTTTGTACCTGGGTGTTACATTGACAGAGAGTTTATTTGTTAGGGGCTGGTTCAAATCTGTAGATTCTATATTCAGTCCTCGCGTAGATTAAAAGCACATATTGTGGATTGCAGTGAAAGATGGACTTCAGTGTTCAGTTCTAGAGATTGAATTGTACTGCTGATTAAGCATTCCCTAAATAACAGTCTTCTTGAGAGTAAGTGCCTTTATTTTTCTGCGTTGCATCTAGTCCCCAAACTAAATTGCTTATGTGTAGATCAATGCAGAAAAGCATATCCTTCTGTATGTGCAAGTTATAAGTAGAATAAATGTTGTAGCAACAACATAGGGTAGCAGATGAAATTAAAATGAAGAGTGAGTAAGGAGAAAAACAGATTTTGTAAAAGCTGCCTTAAATTCAATGGAAAACAAATCTGGATTGCTTTTGTTGGTTTCCAGCTTTGTCACTGACTGTATCTGTTGCAGTTTGAAGTGTTGTCATTGTGATATTGAACTCACATCACTCTAAACTAGACTTTGCAAATGTGTGTTAGTATTGGTGACAATAATATTGTTACTGTCCAGTACTCTGTTTCCAGAAGTTTGTTGTAGCTTATTTCTTTTTGGTTGCTTCGGAAATGTGTATCCTAGAATGACACTATGTGATGCCAAAATTCTACCAATTCATGGGCCTGTGATACAAAATATGCCTTTGGTTGAGGGTGAAGTGGGTGTCTTGATTCCTGAAAATCCCCATGTGTTTTTCATTGGGTATGTTTCTTTGTCTACAATAGTACAGTCTCTCAGTTATTCACTGAATAAAATTACTATTGTGCTTGTAGAATGATAGAATTCATTCAACATTATGGATTAGGCTTTTTACTCTTTCTTTACTGCAGAGATTTTGATATCAGATAGCATGATATTTTGATGCAGCTAAAATTTAAATTTTGTATGATTTTATCTTATGCCTATGGTACAGACTGAATTATGAAAAAAATGTTGGATGTGCTTTTCCACAAACTATTCATTGGTGTTTTGCATGCTTGCAAGCTGTGTGAGTAGAGGCCAGAAGGACTGAGTCATTAAGACTTGTAAAGTGGTCCAAATTTGTTATATGGGTGGTATGGGGAGGGGTTATGATCTTTCCTTTGAGATTTGGCAACATTATTTTTATTTTTTTACATGCATCATTTGTAACTTTTTGGCTGGAAATACTCATTGACATACAGAGCTGAGTGCTGTATCTTTACCATTAATAAGCCACTTCATTTTTGACTAAATGAGTTGAGCCCTTGTGTTTTGTTGTGACAAAAGTAGATTTCACTAAGCAGTCCAGTCATGCACCATTCCTTGTGGAACAGTCTGAGATCTCTGCATAAGATAAGCAACAATTTCTTTTTGGCTCCTTCCTTTGTTCCTGTTTGTTTTGCTTGAACTGGACATGCAGGTGTCTGAGAACTGTCTCAAAGTATTTTCTGTGCCAGGTCAGGTCCTTAGGGACATTTTTAAGGTAACATTTTGCTTATCTGTATTATCAGTGTCACTGCCACATACAGCAGTATGTACATTACAGCGTTCATGGTAAATAGGGCAAAATAGCCAAGTAATGGGACATTGGAATGGCTGCAGGTGGAGGACTGTGTATGGGGGCCCCAATTGCCCATGATTTTGTGAGGGAGGAAGGGTGGCAAACTCAAAGGCAGCCCCGGTGGCAGAAATTCTAGCTATGCCACTGGTCAGTAGGTCATGGAATGACTTTTGGAGGTCCTAGCAAACTATAATAATCTTTTGCTAAGATTCGAATATTGCCTACCATTAAATGCCCTACTTTTACCACAAAACCCACATACTGCAATTCACCAATAAAAATCCTAAGGTTCATCATCTTCTCCCTTCCCAGTGAATGTCATTGGTACACATACCAAAAAAATGGTTACCATTTACTACTGGGTTTGAGGCCATATTTTGGTGGTCTGTTCTTCAGTTTTCATTTGAAAGTTGGTATCCCACAATTCCACTGGAGTGGGCAGGGTCACATAATTATGTATGCAAATTGTATGTTAATCAACGAACAGATTTGTACCTATTTTTCATGGGCCTTGTCCAGATTTTTGATGTTTACAGGTTGAGAGGTATGAAGGTGATTATTTTGTGGTCAGATCTAACCAGGGAGGAGCTGACTATTGGTGTAGAGCAATGATCGCCCATGTTAGTAATGACCAGGTCAAGGATGTTACTACCTCTAATGGGGGTAAGAACGAGCTGATCCAGGCCATTGGAATTAATGAACTCCAGGAAACGTTAGACAAGTGTATTGGTATATGAGTAGTTTTCCCAGGTAATGGAGAGGTAGTTGAAGTCACCTAGTAAGAGAGTGTTAGTTTGGACCCTAATATTCTCATGGTTGGGGACCTATAGCAGGCTACGACCTGAATCATTGTCTTACCCAATTTTAGCTGCACCTGGAGTATTTCTGATGTGTTATGTTAGGCTACCAGTCTGGAGGTGTGTGCATCCTTTATGAATATAGAAACACCACCTCCTTTAGAGCTTTGGTCCAGGTTCTGGGGTCAAAAGGTGTGGAATGAGTTATAGCCTGGTAGTGCAGTGATACTTTCTGCTGCCTTGAATCACGTCTCTGTTACAGCACAAATGTCGATGTTCTCCATTTTAAGGAGTGCTTCGAGTGAGTGCATTTTGAGATTTAGACTTCTAGCATTAAGCAGCATGACCCTCAGATTGCATTTGCTTGTAGCTACTACAGTGGTAGTTTGGTCTTTGGAACACCACCTAAGAAAGGCACTATAGGGATGGCAAGAGCCTTGGCCAGTATCCAGAAGCCCAGAGGTGAGAGATGCAGGCCATCTCTGACAAAGCATTGAGGTCTGTCAATCATGTCATTCCAAGCAGACAGATACTGGATCCCCATAGAAAGACACCAGAAAATTAGCCAATTGTTGAAATCAATCACTTTCTGCTTGTACTGTGGTATCATTCTGGGTGATGGTAGGATGCTGCTCAGGGCTAGGGTCATATCCACCTGGGCTACATAATCCAAAAGCTCCTCCATGTCTCTTTTCATGTAGTCCAGGGAGGTATGTCTCAGGTCATTCACACCCACATGTACAATGACAGAGTCATATTTGTACCTGTTGTTGAGGGACATGAGTGCATGCGTTATGTGGTGGATCCTGGCACCTGACAGGCAACTGACTGTTACTTTCTCCTTATTCAACCTAGTAACTGGGACATCAGTGTGCCTCACTATCAAATCACCTATGACTAGTGTGTTGAGCATTCTGTTTTGCCTTAGGAGCTTTGGTTGAGTGGCACACTTCTTAGGAGAGTTATATGTCTCATGATTAGTGTTGTCTTGTGGTGGTCAAGTGTGCTTCTGCCTTGGAAGTCTCTGCTGCCTGGGTAGATTTTATTGAGAGCCTCCGGAAAGGTGGGTGTGTGGTTTGTGTTTTTATGTGACGACAGCACTGGTGTGTGTTCTGGAGGGCTATGTGTTCCATGTGGTGTGGTGTAAATGTTGATCTTCTCCTTTTGACCAGCTATTCCGGTCTTGGCTGGAGAGTGTGTCGCTTCCAATTTGGATATATAAGTGCATCTCTTGCAAGTCTTAGTGTTGGGAGATAAGAGGAGAGGGTTGTCAGTGTACATGAGGCAGTTGACGCATTGCCTCAGGATGCCCAAGATCACTAGGTTAGTAGGAGAAAGCACAGGGAACTGACCTTTAGACATGTCTGGAGGGTGGACATTGATAATAAGTATTAGATCTGTTTCCTTGTAGAAGGTTTAGTGCTGGTAGCACTTTTGTGTGCTACAATAATTGCTACAAGAAGTCTGGTAAAGTGCTAGACTAACAAGCTAGTAAAAGCGCAGGAGAGAAGAGAACTAGCAGATCTAAGGGAAAATTGAAGAGCAGACTTTTGCACCACTCAGAAGCTTACAAACAGTCCTGGAAACAGCAAGTCTGTATCTGGACTAGACTAGTTACAGGAAAAGGGGGAAACAAGCACAAATGCTGGCTTTTAAACCAGAAAGTTGAAAGAGATGGAAGAAAATGCCCAAACACCCAATAAACCACAATTTCTGGGCCAGAAACCACTCCTCTTGTGGTAGATAGGCTACTTAGTGCCTAAAATTCCCACTGATAAGCTAGAAGGCTTCTCTCCAACACAGAAAGGCTTGGGGGGGCTCAGAAGCTTACAAACAGTTCTGGATATAGCAAATCTGTATCTCGACTAGACTAGTTACAGGAAAGGGGGAAATAAGTGCAAATGTGGGCTTTTAAAACAGAAAGTTGAGAAAGACTGAAAAACTGCCCAAACTGCCAATAAATACAATTTCTGGGCCAGAAACCACTCCTTATGTGGTAGATAGGCTACCTAGTGATTACAACTCCCACTAATAAGCTAGAAGGCTTCCCTCCAACACAGAAAGACTTGGGGGGGGCTCAGGAGCTTACAAACAGTCCTGGATACAGCAAATCTGTATCTGGACTAGAGTAGTTACAGGAAAGGGGGGAAACAAGTGCAAATGCAGGTTTTTAAATCAGAAAGTTGAGAGAGATGGAAAAAACTGCCCAAATGGCCAATAACTACAATTTCTGGGCCAGAAATCACTCCCTATGTGGTAGATGGGTTACCTAGTGCTTATCACTCCCACTGATAAGCTAGAAGACTTCCCTCCAACACAGAAAGGCTTGCGGGGGGGGGGGCTCAGGAGCTTACGAACAGTCCTGGATACAGCAAATCTTTATCTGCACTAGACTAGTTACAAGAAAGGCAGGAAACAATCTTAGAATTTTTTTTTTGTTTACTAAAGTGGAAAAGGAGAAAGCAGGAAATAAGATAATTCAAGGTTAAGAACCTAAGTGGGTTGGCCTTCTCAAATGTTCTCTCTGTATTAGGTAGAATGAGCTAATGACACTAGAATGGGAGGAGTGTCCCAGATCAAATTTACAGCATGGGTGGGCAACTGCAAAGCCAACAAGTATAAGAATCTATCTAGATTATGCTACCTAAGCAGAACACAGGAACCTCACAAAAATGCACGGAAAAGCACAGATAGAGCACTCACAAACAGAAAATACAACTCTCAGTATGAAAAAGCAGTTTACAGTTAAGTAATTCAGTAAAAATGTAATTAGAGTAATGAAACAGTATCTAGCAATGAAAAATCCAGTTAACACAGTATAAAACAGTACATAAATGCAGTGAAACAGTTAGAAAAAGCTTTACAACAGTGCACAATGTAGTAGATTAGCAGTATAGCACAATTATAAGTATTAAAGAAGTGCAGTTCAATGAAATTAAGTGTAAGAAATAACTTATTCTGCTCTTGGAATCTTAAGGAATTTTTGCTTTGTCCCAGTGATGAATCACCATTCCACAGCCTGGTAAATACAAGTACAGCCCCTTGCAGACACAGGGTTTATATACCAGAAAGGATGGAAGAATCTAGACACTCGAATTACTACTCAGTCCTACTAGCCCCTGCTGTTAAACCAATCACTTGTGCTAGAGAAGGTCAGGAAACCCTGTTACTCTCAATAATAATGAAGACAACAGACTATCAGCATGAGATGGCTGCCAGAAACAAAGGAAACTCAACAAACAAAACTACGAGGCCTGGACAACAGCAGACCTCTATCAAAATTATGCTACCTGAGCAGAACACAGAAACCTTACAATAAATGAACAGAAAAGCACAGAAAGAGCACTAACAACCAGAAAATATAAGTCTCAGTATGAAAAAGCAGTTTACGTTTAGTAATTCAGTAAAAATCCAATTACAGTAATGCACACTATTACAGCTACTAGCTCTAGCCACTAAATGAAATACATAAATATATATATATATATATATATATATATATATATATATATATATATATATATATATATGCGTCTACTTTAGAGCAACAAAATGCCACTCACCCAAAATCCATATCACCAAGACGAAAACACCAACAGCACCAACACCGACGTCCCGGAACACTGACAAACCACTCCAGCTAAGTAACTGCTTGGCCATCCAACACAAACACGTAAATGGAAGGAAAACCAAACTCACCCACGTGGGGGGCTTTGCCCTCCTCAGCCCCACCCCCCCAACTAAATATCCCAACTCCGAGACTGCACTACCGTGGGGGTAAGGGGCAAAGTTCAATAGGATGGCCAAGCGGTTACTTACCTGAAGTAGTTCATTGGTGGTCTAGGATGTCAGTGTGTTGGTGCTGTCAGTATTTTCGTCTAGTGATATGGGTTTCGGGTAAGTGGTATTTTATTGATCTAAAGTAGACCCATATATACACATGTATATATTTATGTATGTATGTATGCATTTATGATTTAACTAGCACAAATGTCAACATCCTGAAGTTAAGCCACTCTACATCGAAAACAGAAACGTTGACTTACTATTATGCATGCATCGAGGTTGCTTCTCAGAGCATGCAAATATTACTTCAAAAAAAAAAAAAAAAAAACATACATCCCCCCAATGTAGCGGGGGGCTATGCTCCCACACTCTCTTCTAATTATATATACTAAATCTGAAATCGCACAATCCCTGGGGAAAGGGAATATTGTTATACATGGGGACTGTTGACATGTACACCTGTCAACTATCTATATAGCAACCAAATGTGGTTGAATAAACCCCATCTCTTTCTCTTGACCAAACCAATAGAGGCCATACATATATATATATATATATATATATATATATATATATATGTATAGGTTCATAGGTTAATAATAGGCTATCTGCCCTAGGGCATTTACAAGCCTAGCCAGAGTGTGTTTGGCTTTCACCACCCATTTTAAAATTAATTTTGCTATGCCCTTTTTCGAGGTTAGTATACTGTGCATCTGTCTAACAGTGACACAGAAGTGATACCCAGAGTAAATCTACGATCTTCCATCCACTCATTAAGATTCCTCTTGAAGAGAGTCAATGAGGGACTCTGCCTAACCTGGACTGGGATTTTATTCCAGAGTGAAGGGAGCCTCTGGGTTATGAATCTGTCCCTCCAGCATGTCCTATTTATTTCAGTGCTGAGGTTCAAGTCTCTCGAGCGCGTAGCTCAATGGGATTTGGATTTTCTGAGGTGCAGCATGTCCATTAATTCCGGGTTGGACATGGCTTTATACGTCAGGCACAGATCGCCTCTGAGTAGGCAGTATGCCACTGAGTAGAGCTGGAGTTTCTTGAATCGGGCAGCATATGGCATCTGTTTGAGCCCTTTGATCCTCTTGGTGAGGTACTTTTGGGGTCTTTCCAGTTGCTGCAGGTGTCTGGTAAGGTACATCCCAAAAGGGGCATTGTACTCAATTATGGGCCTGATGAGGGATGAGTAAAGAGGCACGATGACCTCCCCTGATCTATATGTGAATCCCTTCATGATTAGGTGGGCTATATAAAATGATTTTCTAACCACTTTGGCCACGTGGTTGTCGAATGAGAGATTGCTATCAACTTGGGTCCCCAGGTCCCTAATTACTTCTTCCGTACTTAATGGATTACCATCTATGTGGTAATTTGTGGGCACTTTGTTTTGCGAAGGGATGACTATACACTTTTTGGCGTTTAGCTTGAGGCCATGGCTCTGGCACCAGTTGTCTGTTTCTATGAGGCCCTTTTGTAGGATGCTTGTGCCGGCTGGAGAGTCGATTATGGTGCCCAGTTTGCAGTCATCTGTGAACTTGGTCAGCCACAGTCCTTCCATGTTGGCCTATACCTCCAAGAAATATATACCAAACAAGAGAGGTCCCAGGACTCAATTGTAACTGGTTTGGAGTCTGACATGGCTCCAGCAATTCTAACCATGTGGGTTCTGTCCTTGAGCCAGTTTGCAACCCATCTAGTGACATAAGGGTTTATATTTAAGCTGGTGAGCTTATCTATAATGCCCGAGTGGGGTATTGTATCGAAGGCTTTTGCGAGGTCCAGGTAGGCTGTGTGGACCACCTTCCCCTCATCAATGGCCTTGGTAACTGCTTCAAAGAAATCGACCAGGTTTAAGAGGCAGGATCTGCCCTTAACAAAGCCGAACTGGGTAGGATCCAGTGTCTGTAGGTCCCCAATATCTTTATTTATGAGGTCCATGATGATCCTTTCCATAGCTTTGCAGACCAAGCTAGTCAGGCTTATGGGGCGATAGTTTCCAGGATCTGTTGAGGCACCACCTTTGTGGAGAGGGACCACTGTTGCTGTACACCATTCTTTGGGTACATATCCTGTAGTAAGGCTGAGATTGAACAGTAGTTTTATGTTTGGGTTTAATTTTCTTGGAGTTCATGTAGGACGCAGCCCGGGACACCATCTGGTCCCATTGATGCTGTGTTTTTTGCTTTGGAGAGGGCGGCTCTTACCTGAGCATCTGAGATGTCAGGGAGGCAGCACTCTGCTGGGATAGATATTTGCCCTTTTGGTGGGGAAGGGGGGGAGAAGTTTGCGCTGAACCTGTCAGCTAGGATGATGGCAATGTCTGTGGGTTCGGTGTATTTTTTGTCATTTTGGACTAATTCTGAGCATATCTGGGAATTCCCACCCAGGTTTCTAACATAACTAAAGAAAGCCTTGTGATTATCCTTAGTGTCCTGTGCAATTTTTCTCTCGAAGCTGGCCTTAGACGATTTTATGAGTGCCCGTAGTTTTTTGCAAATACTGATCAGAGATGCCTTCCCTTTTTGGGATTTTGCTCTATCATATAGTAGCTTCCTTCTTCTATTGTATAGTTTGTTTATGGCTGGGGTCCACCAGACAGGATGCCTGCCTTTGGAGGATTGGGTCTTGGTTTTGTTTGGGATTGCATGATCCATGCATTCCTGAAGGTGTTCATAGAATGCATTTATAAAGGATTATGTGGTCTGGGCCATATTTTCCACAGGCCCTGGGGCTTTGAAGGATTCTACCTCGGTTTTGAGGAGTGTGAAATTTGCTTTAGAGAAGTTTTTCACTGTGGTTTTCTGGGCAGGGGCTGGGGTCGGGATGTGAATATCTAGTGAGATTAGTTTATGGTCTGATCTTACCAGTGAGGGATACACTTCTGGTCTGGAGCATAGAGTACCCATGTTGGTGATGATCAGGTCCAATATGTTTTCCCCTCTTGTGGGAGTGGTAACAAGCTGTTCCATAGCATTTGAGTTTATAAATTCTAGGAACCTTTGGGCTAGGGTGTTGGAGCTAGAGTAATGCTCCCAATCTATGTTTGATTAGTTGAAGTCACCCAATATAATGGTGTTTGGAGAGACCTTCATATTTTCCAGTGTTCTCAGGAAGGCCGAGTGGGGTTCCTGGGTTTGGGAGGGTGGTCTGTAGCAGGCTATAAACTGGAAGGCAGTTTTACCCACTGTTAGTTGCACATGGATAGTCTCTGATGCTTTGTGCTGTGCCACCAACCTGGAGGTGTGGGTATCTTTGACGAATATTGATACTCCCCCTCCTTTTGTGGTTCGGTCCAAGTTTTGGGGCCGAAAAACATTGTATGAGGTACAACCTGGTAGTGCTGGGGTGCTCTCGAGATCCTTGAACCAGGTTTCTGTTACTGCACAGATATCGATGTTCTCCATGCTAAGGAGAGTTTCAAGTGCATGCATCTTGAGGTTTAGACTTCTGGCATTGAGTAGCATTACTCTTAGTTTCTTATCCCTTGTGATACCTATGGAGGTCGGTTTGTCTTTTGAGCCTTGCCTAAAAAAGGCACTATGGGGGTGGCAAGAGCCTTTGCCAATATCCGAAAGCCCAGGGGTGACAGGTGCAAGCCGTCCCTAGCGAAGCATCGTGGCTTGTCGAGCATGTCATCCCAGGCTGACAGGCATTGGATCCCCTTTGATATATAGTGCATCTGTTGTTTTATATATATATATATATATATATATATATATATATATATATATATATATATAGATATATATATATATATATATATATATATTTTTTTTTTTTTTGCATGGGATAGTGTATGCCAAGGACTGGAAGTAGGGGTGGAGACTACATTTCTTCTATCAGCACTGTCCTTCATCTGTGTTTCCCTTTCTGCTGTCCCAGTCCTACCCACTTCAGTTACATTAACTTGTAACCTTGCTGCTGATCAACGTCATTTCTTTCCTCTGTACGTCTATTTATCTATCAGTTGTGTATGCACTGCTGGTCTCTTTGCTTCTGCCATTGATGTCAAGGAATTTCTTGTCCTTCTCAGGTAAACCCAACTTTTTGCTGCAAGCATAATTATGACTCATTTGCGTGCAGACTAATTTTCAAAGCAGCCACTTGAGATGGAAATGCCGAGTGATAAAAAACAAATGTTTAAAGAGAATGCAGGTCTGAAGCAAGCAAATTCCATTTTGTAAGCACAAGTTCTTAGTGCTACCCCCTCAGACATCAGTCACTTACAAATGGACACATCCCTCAAAAATGCTGTCCCCAAGCACTTAATAAATGTAAGTAACATTTTCAGCGGTTTCCCTAAAACGATTATAAGTATTGTTTTTAGTTTAACAATAGTGCATCTGTTGTTAAAGGCATTCATTTAGGCAGTTGTAGATATAACAGGACCTGAAAAAAAAGCTATGACATGATAAGATGCTCAGAAAAAATGTACTCACTAGAGTATAAAGAGTATGTCTGGCTACACCTCTAAGAGAATGGTAGAGATTCAGGTGTTAATCTGATACTTTGAGATATTTAATTACCAGCTACTGTTTTTTCCTGTTTATTGCTAACATTTCAGCATTTTAATTACAGAAATTGGCAAAAAATCTTAAAATAGAAATATAATATATAAATATATATTTGTCTCTTTTTGTTTTTAATTTTCCTGGTCACCGTAACTCTAATCTGCAAAGATATAACAGGCCCATTTATGTCCAAATTTGCTTAGACAAAGATTCAATAAAAGAATGAGTCATAAGAAAAAAATCTCAGTCTGTTTGCCTTGTTTCTCAGTATTTGCCAGATGCAAGATATTTTATCTTAGAGAAGGCCTGCCTAGACCTGAAAGGAGATTTACATATCCAATACATTACATGATGTTTGGCTTGATTTATAATCTTAAATTTGTTTCACTACTTTATCTACAATTCTCATGTGTTATGCACTGTCCTCTAGTGGTGCAATGCTGAAATTACATATATCTGTTTCCCTTTGGCTGATCATATTATTTATACACAACTAGCCTGTAAGATTTAGTATATGTGTATATAGAAATTTTCAGAAAACTGAGTGCATTATCTGTTTACTACCACTCTTAAATTTTAGCAGTATGCATACTGTTTCAATAATTTATTTCTGAATCTATTAGTCAAAGATATATTTGCCTTCTGGAACTGATAATGCAGTCCCTTCCTCTTTCATTAGCCTCTGTGCTATACATGTGTTGAAAAATCTCCACAGCCTTGCTGTGAACTCACTTGTCACTACTACTTTGCAGTTACAACTCTTTGAGGTCCAGTATCTACTCTATATGATGTTTAACTAGTTGATAACGTTTTTAATCAAGGCAGTCTTGTCATATAAAGGTAAGTTCCTTAAAACATCTTTATCAGAAAAAATACTTTATGATATTTTTTTGGCAAAAGTCTCTTCTCATAACTGTTGTGTCTGACCTGACTCTGATTAGAGATCCTGTGTGTGAAACTGTGTTTAAACAAAGACTGTCAAGTGTGGCACCTGTGGTTAGAAATATCTAGAACATCCATAGTTTCTTAGCATTATGGTTATCTCACATAACCCTTTCAGCAAAGCCATTTGTTTTTGGTCATGTAAAAATTATTTTTCATTGTTGAGCACAGTGACTTTTTTCTATATTCTTTTATTCCCCCTGTACCTACTGACCACCAAGCACCCCAACTCTATTTGAGCCAATCTGTTTCTCTGTGATAGTTAGTTTCCAGAACTACAGAACTGAGAGTTACCCACAGGAGGCATCACTCAGGTTAACTTGATGGTTGCTTGTTACCTGACCAGTATCCTGGTTATGAGGATTTTTAACGACTTAACTCCATCCCGTGGGTGGGGAGAAAAGCCACCCACATCAACATAGAGACCTTCCACAACTTCCCCCTGCAATAGTATATTCCTTTTGACAGCTACCACCATACAATTGTGTGGTGGACTGAAAGCCTATCCCCCCATAAGTCTACACAATGCTCTAGCAGGGTTGAGCACTTATCTCAACAATCCTTTTTTAGACTTAGCCCAGGAGTGCTGCCTGGTTAAGCAGCTTGCTCAGAGTCGCACAGTTAGGCAGTGGAGCTGAATAAATCAAACCATGGATGACTATGCACCAGCTAACAGACAAATGACTAATCCAGGCTTGAACCTTTAATCATTTGAACTTAAGGCAAAGACAAAACAAAGGAAATGTGGAAGTATGCATCCTGATCTACCCCACTAACCGCCATTGGATGGACATGCCCATCCAAACCCGCAAGCTCCGTTAATCACCCAAGCCACTAATAGAACTCAGGTTACCTGGACCACAGTCAAGTCTTTTCTCCTTGTATGTGAAAATCTTGACTTTGTCAGTATTACTTGTAGCACATTCTAATGAAGGCTGAACCATTGCATGATCTTGTATTTTTCACTAAACCAAATCATACTAAGGTTTGTTCAGTGCTTCCTTTGCCATCTCTGACATTCGTGTTACACTAACTTTTCCGGGAGTATGATGAATTGACACAACAAAAACTCTTTAAGCATGTCTTCAGTAGTTTCATCTTTTGATAGAACCATATATTTTTCTACTATAGAATTTATTTCAATAATTCTTAAACCTGTTTCATAATTAATTTTATGCTTTTATTTTGCAAGCTTTTAAGCACAACTAATCTGACTCTTTTAACAAGATATTAATATTATTGCTACTGTTAAGTCTGCCTTAACTTTTCAGACCTTAATACTCTTTCCCCCAGATTTTCTATTCCTCCATGCAGGACTAGCTTAGCCCTGCATGGAGGCGGCCATTTAGGAGCAGGATGGCAGCAGTAATGAGGCGTGCTGCCTGAGCTCCTTAGGCTTACAACGAGCATGTAAGAGTGCAGGGGACCGCCGCAATGAAGAGCAGCAGAAAGGGTTAGGAAATGAGCGAGACTGCTCATAGGTGTCCGCTTATCCCCACCTGCAGTCCCCCTTGTGTACAACAGCAGTGGTATACATAAATAAAATGAACAAACCCTATATTTATTTTTAAAAATCCGATTGAAGCTAACCATAGGTGAGCGGGTGTGCCCATCACTTAGCTACGGTTAATGCAGCTTAAATGGCTGAAGAGGATAACAAGGAAGATATATGCAAATGAAGCAGTATAGCAATAGTGTAGTGGGAAGAGCATTCACCTT
Source organism: Protopterus annectens (assembly GCF_019279795.1). Classification (NCBI taxonomy): domain Eukaryota; kingdom Metazoa; phylum Chordata; order Ceratodontiformes; family Protopteridae; genus Protopterus; species Protopterus annectens. The sequence goes on from NC_056745.1 coordinate 1,414,470,486, forward strand.
ACGAGCAAGCAGTCTTGGTTCGAGTCCCACTGCAGCAGATTTCATTTTCCATGGCAAAGCATGTTATGAGTAATATTTATGTTGCATAACCCACTAAATAACAATAGTTTTATGAACTGTAGTACTGCAGTAAATTTACATATGAGGTGTCAGTATCATAATTAATAAGGTACTAGTAAGCAGGTTTAAGCACAAATAAACAGTAGTAAGCATATTTTAGCACTAGTAAGCGGGCTTAAGCCCGTTTGCGTGGCAGTAAGCAATGCCTACACTGGTTAAGCAGTTCTAAAGCTAACTTTCTATAAGCAGATGTAATGGCAGGTTAGCAGTGCTTACTGTCACTCAGACCCACGCAAACCCACTTACAAATGTTCAAAAGTGCCTTAATCACTCTTGTATCCAACGACACTTGTTCTGCCCATCGAGAAAATAAACAGCCATGCAGGTCTCGAACCCTATACTCTATAGTCACAGTAATTAACCACCAAGCCAACACAGAAATACAGAAGAATCAGGTATCAGCAAACAAGTCCTCACCATAGTAAAACCAAACTGAACCTATGAAAGGAATCAGTATACAGTCATATGTTCCATAACCCACTACATAACATAAATATGTGAACTGGAGTACAGCAGTAAGCCCAGAAGTGAGGTGTAATTGTAACAGAGTGTTGAAGTCCCCAATAAAACACAAGGACCCCATAGAGTGTACGCACACATAATCATGGATACCAGGCAGATATATAAGATGTAATGAATAAGAAATCAATGCCAAAAAGGAAATATAATGCAAAGTGTAATTTAAGCAATGCTAAGCATTGCACAGGCCAGCATAGGAGGTGTAAGCAATGTGGAGACCAGCTAACTCATTGTGCCCAGTGGTATACCCCTTTAAACAATGCCAACCTTAGGTAAGCAGGTTTGCCCATAGCTTAGCCATTTCAAAACCGACCAATCACGGAAAAGTGCAGGAAATCAGCCCTACTTAAACCCAAGAGGTGGGAATATATCTCATAACTGGTTGTAGAGTCCCCTTGCAGGCACTATGGCAGTAAGGGGAGAAGGTGTGTGCTTTCAGGCACAGAGCTGGTGCATCCAGGAGTCCAAGGTCATGGCAGGACTCCTTGTCAAAGACCATGATCAGAGACTGCTGCAGGGCCAGTACCAGGCCTCCCAATATAAGGCAGAGGCCTGGGACTATCTTGCCTGTGCCCACACCAGTGCCACTGGCATACCCCGAACTGGTGAGCAGGTCAGGCACCACTATGCCGACCTGAAGCGGTGTAAGGGGGAGCTCTTGGCGGAGTGGCTCCAAGAGGCTAGAGTGGCAGGGGATGTTCCAGCCATGTGTAAGTATCACCCCAGTATGTGTGTAATAATTGCCAGCTCTGGTATATCATGGATAGGTATGGCTAAATATTTATCTTATGTCCCCCACAGCTGCAATGGAGCAGGCCGCGAACCAGGAGGCCCACATCTGTCACCTGGCAAGGTTGCGATGTGAGGCAGGTCTGTAATACTTATGCATTTACTGTCATAAGAAATAAAACTAAAAGTAGTAGTAAATTAATTGCCTGTATAAAACCTGTATTGTTCAAGACAAGTACTGCATACACTAAAGAATATGGCAGGAACAGTCTCATATTGTTTGTATGTCAATAAAAGTGTAATATCCTGACAAAATAGGTCTAACTGCTGGACTGCATGTATATATTCTGGTATCATATGGTAATGAAGATTAGCAATCATGTAATAGTACTGTTGTATTAAGCACTGTTACCCACACTGTGCACCATGAATTGAATGTGTAGGAATGCCTGCATATGACAGGTGTAATCCCCAGAGGCCATTTAATACAACTGAGAGACACATAGACAGTAAACAGGGGGAATGCAGACAATAAAAAACAAATAGCACAGGCAACTGAGATGCGAACTGATGTTTTTTTAGCACACACAGCCACGGTTCGAATCCTGCCAGTGGTAGTACTCTGCATACAGAATCATACCCCACAACTGTACAAATATGTCCAGAATGTCTATTAAAGTGGCCCATATCTATTGCCTACTAACCTGTCCCCCTGGGAAATCAGTGGGATGATCTCAGACATATAGACAGCAAACAGGAAATACAACTGATTGACAAATATCTATGAGAACAAACCTGGCAAACTAGCAACTCCACAATACTTTATGTGACTAAGAAGCCACGAATGTCCCATTTACACCCAACTTGTTAAGCTGTGGTCAGAGACTGTACAGTAACAGAGTGAGATGTATGTACATAATAGTAATGTGGAACCTGGTACTGTGTGTGGGAACATTCAGGTGGTGCTAATAAACATTCCTCCCACAGGTCTGTCAGATACCAACACTGTACCCAGAAATACAAGAATGATACGCAGTTGCTGTGAATAATGAGGTATTACACATCACTGTCGCCCACACTGTCCTACAACATATAACTGTCTTGTAAATCTGTATAAGAGTGTTGTAATGCAAGGTCAGAATGCAAAAGCACAGAGATTAATAAGACAGAAAGCAGATAGGAGATATACAGCAATATCTATATAGCAGAAACAACTGTGATGGACAGTGTTTAAGTTGTAGCAGACACAGCCATGGTATGAATCCTGGGATTGGAATTTGGCTGCATACAGAATCATACCCCACAACTGTACAGATGAGGCCAGAATGTCCAGTATATGGGCCCATATCTGCTGCAGTCCCTGTGTCCCCCTGGTAAGTCTGTGGGATGATCCCAGATGTTTAGCCAGCAAACAGGGAATACAAGTGATTGTCGAACATCTATGAGAACTCAACTGTCACTGTAGCAACCCCTGAAGCTGTTAGGAGAGTAATATTTCAAGTATATCCTATCTACACTCCCATGTTGTCAAGCTGCGACCAGAGTATATACAGTAACAAAGGGAGATGTATGTGCATAATACTAATGTGTAATATGGAACTTAACTTTGTGTGGCAACAGTCAGGTAGTGCTAACAAACATTGCTCCCACAGGTATGTAGGATACAAACACTGTGCTGAGAAATACAGACCATTATAACCTGCACTGGTACTGTTCACTCTGGTATTGTAGGGAATTGTGAGTGTTGCAGTTTGTCTGAATAATAAAGTATCTCTGATCACTGTCACCCACACTGTGCTACATAATATAACTGTGTAAGAAAGCATGTATATGTGTGTGTCAGGTGACTAAAGGTGGAAGAGGGTATTATTCTAGATATGTCCAGGCACACCTGCATATGGTCAACACATGGCCAGAGTCTGTGCAGAAAGAGATGGATAGCTATGTGCAAAACATCAACTCAGAATCCAGGAGTATGTGTAGAAACAGTTAGTGTCAACAAACATTCCCTCCACAGGTATACCAGGTAAGAGGTGTATACTGCAGGTAAATCCAGTTCATGTATAACAATGACGACAGCCATATCACTGTCCAAACTAAGGCTATAGGGTAGTGGGGTTTATGTTAAAAAAATGCTTGAAATGTCGAACGTCATATGATCGACATTTCAAGAATTTGAAGGTTGACTTTAACGGCGCCGCACTGAAGTGCGGTCCCAGAGTTGGTATATTTAAGTAGGGGGGGGGGCATGCAGGGGTGCTTGGCCCCCTGCTCACACCGTTAAGGTATGTTTTTTTTTTTTATTATATATTTTGTTTTTCAAACTTCGACCATATGTTATTGAACATATGGTAATCAAAGGTTCGAAAGTTCGAATATACAACATAGACCCGGGTAGTGTAGTAAGACTTGTAAGGTACAGATAACAGCACTGACTAGGAAAGTAATGTGGACTACAGAAATATACTAGTTGTTAATTAATATTTTTCTCACCCCCCCCCCCCACCATATTTCCAACAATAATCAACATACCCACCCCAACTGGTATGTACTGACACCTATGTTCTGATAATGTCCAATTGTCTGATAAATATTTTCATGGTTCCCATGCATGTGCTATATTGAATTATTCCAACATTGGTGGCATGGTGCCATCAATGTACCTGCATGCTGTTCTTATTACCACTGTGGTCCCATATATGCATGTGTTCTTTTTGCTATGCAACTGTTCTGTATCTGGTGTCTGGGTTAATGGGAATAACTATGTATGCTGTTATACTTACCCTGGAATGTGTTGACTATTACTAACCCACATATGATGAAATCTAAACACTATAGCACGCTTAGGAAGGCTGGTCCCAGCGGACTCACCTGTCCCACCTCAGCTGGCTGTGGCATCGGGCACCAGCATGTCTGGGGTCCAACCCGGGTCCTCTCTGTCCATTGGTCCTGCACCACCTTCAGGTGGAACTGCCCCAGGGGATGGGGCTTGCCCCTCTGGGAGTGGGCATGGACAGGCACCTGTCACCCATCGCCAGGTTGGGGTTGTGATGCGTAGAGTGATCAACCAGCAGTTTGGTGATCTTCTACGCCAGCTCAAGGGCCACGTGTTGTGATTAGAGAGTCAGCCTATCTCTGAGACTCAGCCCCCAGCAAAGCCACCTTCAAGGCTGTGAAGGTGCTGTGGTGACTGCCAATGGGTGGGAACCTCAGTCCCACTGTTACCACTAGGGGGCTTGTGGGCTTTCGATTTCCAAACACACCTCCCCATCAAGGTGTTTATCCCCCCAAATGTGTCATATACTGCCCCGGTATGCGTCTTGTTTGTCTTGCCTGTTAACTTACCCAACCTACCTCCCCAAATATACCTACTACCCCTCCCCAACATCCCACTCTCACCTGAAAAAAAAAAGGGCAATCTGTTCCCACAAAATAATCACACACATACATAGCTGTCCATTTCACACACTTGTCCACTGGACACATGTAATCCGGTCTAATTGGCATCACAATGTATTATTGTTGTCCTCACCCCATCCCAGGGGTTTGAGTGTCCAAATCAACCTACAAATTCAGTGTATATGCACAGCTGTTGCTGTAGAAGAAATGGGCAGCTATGGACCTTCCCTACACCCTTCCTGCACATCCCTGGCTATTTGATCTACTGTCTTTCCCTCTTAGTGCCCCTTTTTCACCACTTTCCTATCAACTCCTTTTTCTTTTAAAGAAATTAGTGTGGGGATAAGCAGGACTAAGCACTTTTAAGCAGCAGTAAGTGGGTTTAAGCCTGTTTGCGCGGGGGTAAGCTATGCCTGCACAGGTTAAGCAATTTAGAAGCTAACTAAGTACAAGAAACTGTAACCAGAAGTTAGCAGTGCTTACCTCCACACAAACCTGCTTACAACTGCTTTAAAGTGCCTCTGTATCCAACAGCCTGTGTTCTGCCCAGCAACAAAATAAAAGAGCCTCTGCAGGGCTCGAACCCAGGACCCTGCACTCCATAGCAAAGTGATGTACCATTAAGCCATGTCAGATATACATAACACTAATGTTTCCAAAAACATATCATCCAACCCAGTCATTCAACAGTACAGAAAGTGTATTCCAACATTTAGATGAATGTGTGTGTGTAAATATATTAATATCTCAACAGATACAACATACAGCATATCTATATATATATATATATATATATATATATATATATATATATATATATATATATATATATATATATATATATATATAAATATATATTAACATATATACATGAAAATGCCTACATCTATAAATATATATGTCTACACCTATATGTCTAAATATACACAGCAAGTTACATATATGTAAGCAGATATATATCTATGTAGGTATATACGGACATAGTTGTGTATATATATATATATATATATATATATATATATATATATATATATATGTAAGCAGATATATATCTATATATGTATATATGGACATACATCTGTAGATAACAATGGGAAAATAACTAAGACATATATGTCCACATGCACCAATAATGGGGTTGAGATGCCCCAAACAATATACGTCTTGTACGAATAGGTACATCCCCCCACAGCCAAATGTGTCCGCACTGCAATACACTACCAAGTGTTGCAGATCCCATAATCAGGACCTGACATGACATGGACATCCCTAGAATACATATACACAGACACATATATGCAGATACAGATACACACACACACACACACACACACACACATATATATATATATATATATATATATATATATGTATACATATATATGTAACTACACATACACATGCAGAGATATGTACAATAAGTTGCATATGTAGTACATGCACACAAGATGGAACAGCCACTATACCTACAGTTACCACCTTACCAACTGGAGACTGTATGAGCCACCCACAGAAATGACATTCATTGCCTGCAGGAAATGCCCACAGAGATATCAAAGGATATAACACCACACACAGATGTACATAAAGGGGAAAGCTTTATTTGTGTACTATTACAATTGTATATGCCATGTCATATTGCTGTTTAGACACAGACATCCATATAACCTGAGTAATGCAACTGTGAAACAGTAATACTAACACAGTAGTCTGGAAAGGTTAACAAATGTTGCTGTCCAGGCCAAGGCCATCAAATAGTACAATAATAAAGACAGACTGGCCCACAGGATACCAAACAATCAACAGTAAGTAATGCAGATGTATAGTTCAGCAGCCTCTATCTACACTCTGTACACAATCCCTAGAGGGCACAGATCTCAATTGACACACTGGGATGTAACTGTTACATAAAAGGCACAACTGACACCATCACAAGCACACTGACAAACAGAACAGTCTGTATGGCAGGTGGCAGTAGGCCTGCATTTAACCAAGGTCGATTGTATGGTAATGTACATCCATATACCTTAAGGCAGCTCACCCCTGATAGTCTTCAGGACTTTGGGATTTCAGGATTCTGTAGCGCTACCATATATATATGTGTATACATAGATATATGTATATATAGATATATGTATATATAGATATACGTATATGTATATATAGATATATGTATATATAGCTATATATGTATGCACATCCTATGTGTACAGATATGCCTAGTTATGTTGGTATATATGTAGATATCAGTAACTATATGTGTATACATATCTATTCTGATATACCTACTACTGTCAAAATATATGTGGATATCCATACGTATATGTGCATATTTATCTCTATCTGTATATGTATAGACATATATTGCTCTGTATATGTATATATCTGGTTGTTTATTTGTATATCTATGTACATATACATATCCATCTATGTATGTCAATATGTATATCTGTATGTCTATATAGATATCTGGATAAGTATATGTACATATATCATCACCATATGTCCTGAACATGGAGTGTAGCCTTACCTCAGCCCCTGTAGACCCAACTTCGTAGTGCAAGGGGAGGTCAGGTATGTATAGCAGGTATACTTGTAGAGTATTGCTACTGTGATAGGGCTTGTCTTCACAGACATGGTGTGTGTGGGAGATCACATCTGCTTATATCATGTGCGCCATTGGCTACAGACAGACATCATAAGGACATCATAGTATGGTACCACTGCTAGCACGTAATGCTCCTGTGGAATACAGCAGAGATGATGGCCAATATATGTGGACAGTCTGTCACACTCAGGACAGTCCAGAGGTATACACATAACCCATTAGTGCAAGACATGTGGACCAATCCTGACAATGTGGATGGTAACAGCCATGTAGATGGGTAGAACACATAACTACTGGTATACATTTGATCATATAGGTTATACATTCACACATCCCTGTCTGTCCTGCCACATAATAACCGCTGGTAAGGGGGTGCCATGGACACATAACACCCACTAGGTAGTGACATACATCTGTACAGCATCCCACTGCTCTGTTTGACATGCATGACTGTTATGGTGGCCTGGCAGCAGTACATCTGGCAAGTAACTGGACATTACATCTCACTGGGTGTGTACACTCAGCTGCTAGGCATGTAACAAAGCACTGTGCAGGCTACAGGAAGACTGGCTCAACACTGGCCTACATTTCCTATAGGGGAATGCACATGTACCTGCACATAGATAGCAGGCTCTACAGGCATGCCGCAGCACAGAGTAACATACACCTGTGTGTACGTGCATCACCACAACCAATGGGAACACAGCCACAGCTATATATGGCATGCTAGTGTATTATTACAGTATATGGACTATCTGTACAACACCAATCTCATATGTGCAACGCACACACTCACCCACATATACTGGGCCATTACACAGTATGGTATGCTGCCTGTCTGTGGTATGGGACATGTGAATGTATGGCCCTACAAACATGTAAGCTAATAGGGTAACATACAGTGGGGCAGCATGTAACATCAGATAGAACAGGACCAAGAACATTGACATCTACACAGTCTGTACACAGGCCAAGATACATATTAACAATAAACACATTGCCGACAATCACCATAAGTACACAGACCTCAGTACTGTACACACAACCACAGAATGTCCAGGTTATGTCATCAAATATAACCCCTACTATACATTACATGTGTAGCAGTCTGATATCTCACTGGTGTGTTATCAGATATGCTGTCAGTAATTATGGTGTACAGTACATATGCACCCCTTACTGCATGACATATGTACAAAGGTTGTCAGGGTTGTGGCTGGAGGCACATACACAGGGCCAATATTGACATGTTGCTGTGATAACCTCATACATTTACTGTTGTAACAGAGTTTGTTGCACCATATATCCTATGAGGGATATGAAGTCAGTAACTCTCACGGCTGTCACCATCTACAGACTGCAATCCTCACACTGCCTTCTGCAGTTCACAGATAGGTGCTCTGTGGGTAACACCTGAAACAAAAGGCACCACACGCTGGCCAGTCTGCAGATGACTCTACAGATGGGTGTTTCCTCATAAACATAGCACTGACATGGCAGGTATGTAAACATGTAGGACAGCCATATCCACACACACCCTGTTAAACCAGCATTACTCCAAATGCGGTATAGCAGCACTTACAGTCTGTAGTCAGGTCAGGCACACCCCCCTCCTGTTTGTTGGCCGGTTTCCACAGTGTATGTTGTTAGAGGTAAGCCCCAATCCATCTGAGATGCTGTTTGCCAAACAGATCGAATTCCTGCTCACAGTGAATGAAAGGCCCAACACCAATATGATGTTCCTAGATATTGGTGTGTGTTTCCATGCAATTGGCTATGGGAATGTTACCACAGCTGTTCCACATGCAATCAGCTAGAGGAGGGCTGCAATTTGTGCAGAGACCATCAGCTGATCCTGAGCATCACTTAAAATACACATGCTGCTGCCTAAGCAAAGCAGGTGTAAGTCTCTACATCCACCAGAGAGGGAGTAAGAGAGGCAGACAGAGGCACAGAAAAGCCAGGGAGGGGTGGGACAGTAAAACTTGCACATGTTTGTGTCACACATCTACCAGTACAGGGTATCAAACCCTCTACAACTATGTAGTGCTATCACATGTACATGCAGTTATTGGATGCACCACATAGGTTACATGTTGTGGAGCCCTCAGAATGTATATGTGATAGTAAGTGACATCTGCAACAGGGATATGGGAGCTATGTGGTAGGTGTAGTGCACGTGCCTGCCCGCATGAAGAGGTGTCAGTGTCAACACAGCCACACTCTCACAGGGATGCACACACATTGCCACACTTGGCAGGGCCAGGAACACAACTCATCACTAGTGGGATTGCCACAACAAAGGGGTCATACAGAGGTTATATGTGCAAAGGGTATGTGGAGGTGTCTGACATCAGACAGCATGCTTCAGTATGCCAATAGGGGTTGTAGTGAGTGTGAATGTGGTCATATGCAACATACACCACACACACAGACATGGGTGCCAGTACTGACATGCATGTGTGCACTGCTTCACGGGTGTGTTGTGGTTGATGGTGCCAGATGGCTATACAAGGCTAGGTGATGGGTATACCTTGGCATCAGGCCACATGACAATGGTCTGCATTGTGGCTCAGGGGTGTAGTGTCTGGAGATGCCCACACAGGTGGTTATTGTATTCACCATCCAGTCACCTGGGTGACTATTGCATGTGGCCAAGGCTGTGCATTGCTTCACATGCATGTGTTCCTTCTTCCATGATATGGACAGTGTCTGGGATGTGCACACCTCCCACATGCATGTACAGTGACACGTGGAACTGTACCTGGGGTGTCTGGCCCATGTTGTGTATACAGATTGTTATCATCAGATGTGCCAGTCCTGGCCTCATGTGGCGGGAACAGTTCACGAATAGCAGGTTGGCCCTGCGCCTACATTGATAGCATGATACCAGTATTTCCTGATGTCAGTGGCATTTGTCCATACAGGGCTTGAGTTTCAAGCATGTTATGTCCTTTGTCACATTTGATGGCACCGCAGGTGTTGGAGGTGTCCAGTGTAGAACATGGGGGAGGTGCACTGTCGGCATGTTCATGCCTATTGGACTGATGGACAGGGTGCCATGCCCTCTGTAGCCCACTGCAATCACACAATAGTTACTATCAATGGGCAGTATGCAGGGTACTACCAACATAGCGGCTGTTTGGCTGTTGCCTAGGCAAGTGTGTGTGTGTGTGTGTGTGTGTGTGTGTGTGTGTGTGTGTGTGTGTGTGTGTGTGTGTGTGTGTGTGTGTGTGTGTGTGTGTGTGTGTGTGAGACATGGGTTGAGAGTGTACCCTGGGTAATACAAGGGTTGCTAATGTTGTTCAGCTGGCATTAATGTCACATGTAGGGGTATGGGTTTGCACCCCAGCCTCTTGGCTATTTCACATCTGTTATCCCTGTACGTTGGACATTGTGACAGATACTTAGCCCACCATATAAAAAGTTTTCAAAACCCGCTCCACATTGGGCTCAGTTGTTACACACTCACAACCTCCACCACACAGGATATGAATGACAAACACAGACACACACACCTGTCATGTCTGCGATTAGAACTCCTACCTAACTAGTATATTTCACTATAGCACTATGCCGTTATAGGACACGCCACAAAGATTACTGGAGTTCTCCTTCCCCAAAGGTGTATTTCATAGTGAATAAGATCAGCAGGATTGCCAAAGTAGGGTATTTGAATTGTAGTGAGTGTGACTAGCCTAAAATGCATTGCTCCCTACACAAACATAGAAACACACACAAAACATACACAGCTCTCATGTGTGGAGATAGAACCCCTACCAGAAGTCTATATCACACTACAGCATGATGCTGTTATAGGACGACCACAGAGATTACTGGAGTGCCCCTTCTCCAAAGGTGTATTTCACAGTGAATGACATCAGCAGGATTGCCAAAGTAGGGCATTTGAATTGTAGTGAGTGTGACTATCCTAAAATGCATTGCTCCCTACCCAAACATAGAAACACACAGCCACACACACAATTGCCAAGGCTGGGAGTAGAACTCCTACCTAATTATTCTATCACACTACAGCAGTACGCAGTTATAGGATGCGCTATGGAGATTACTGGTCTACAACCTTCCCAGAGGTGTATTTCTAGGTGGATGACATCAGCAGCCTTGCCAAAGTAGAGCATTTGATTTGTAGGGAGTGTGACTACCCTAAAAAGCATTGCCTCTACACAGACAGCATCAGACAGATACACACACAAACACACACACACACACACACACACACACTTGCCAAGTCTGGGATTAGAACTCCTACCTGACTAATTTATCATACTACAGCAGTACACAGTTACAGGACGTGCTATGGAGATTACTAGTCTACAACTTTCCCAGAGGTGTATTTCTAGGTGGATGACATCAGCAGCCTTGCCAAAATAGAGCATTTGAATTGTAGGGAGTGTGACTACCCTAAAAAGCATTTCTCTATACACAGACAGAGTCAAACAGACACACACAACACACACACACACACACACACACACACACACACACACACACACACACACACACACACACACACTTGCCAAGTCTGGGATTAGAACTCCTACCTAACTAATTTATCACACTACACAGTTATAGGATGCGCTACGGAGATTACTGGACTACAACCTTCCCAGAGATGTATTTCTAGGTGGATGACATCAGCAGCCTTACCAAAGTAGAGCATATGAGTTGTAGCGAGTGTGACTACCATAAAAAGCATTGCTCTATACACAGAGACAGACACACACACACAAACACACACACAGTTGCCATGTCTGGGATTGGAACTCCTACCTAACTAGTTTATCACACTACAGCAGTATGCAGTTATGGGACATGCCACAGAGATTACTGGGCTACAACTCTCCCAAAGGTGTATTTCACAGTGGATGACCTCTGCAGGCTTGTCATAGTAGAGCTATGGGGAGGGCAGTGTGTGTGCATGGGCCATAACCCATTCATCTAGAGGTTGACACACCACATGCAGGCACACACAGGGTCATATTTCACAGGTACGTGTATACAGCTGTTAGATAACTACTTGCTTGTACAGTCATGTTTCACAGCATGTGCACCACATAGTCTGTAATGCTGACAGATACCAGTGGTTAGTTTCTAGAGTCAGTGACATTTGAACCTCATGTGGTTGTGACTTTTTGGCTGTGTGCTGAATGGGACAGGCCTGGATGGCTCCTTGTCACAGTCAGCCTCTTCCACACATCTGTGTACGTCTACCTTTGGCTTATTATAGTGTGTTGTCCTTAGATATATGTCCATATTCCTATCCACTGTGTGTGTGTAAAGCATGTGTGGTGCATACTGAGGAGTGTCTGCACTAACATCTGCAACTGCCAGATATGTCTGGTTCACTGGTGCTTGCAGACATGGCCTTCATGTGCTTAAGTGTGTGAACATGCCCAGTATGACCTTTCAGTATGTTGTTGACTGACATTGCTTTCATTTCTCTAAGTGTGTGGGCATGCCCAGTATGCCTGTCTGTATTGAATGTGTGGGTCAAGTCCTGGTAGGTTGTACTGCAGTGCCAACCATTGTGTTGTACACCTACAGGTAGCATACTGTTTCTGCAGGGTATCCGCCAATCATTTGGCATTGACTGTTAATACATTTCTACATAGGATGGGGGGGGCACACCTGACTATTTCTACATTTCTATGCAGGATTTGGGGGGGGCGCACTTGACTGTTGCTACATTTCTAAGTAGGATGGGGTAGGGCACATCTGACTATTTCTACATTTCTACACAGGAGTGGGGGGGCACACCTGACTATTTCTACATTTCTACACAGGATTGGGGGGCACACCTGACTGTTAACTACATTTCTACATAGGATGGGGGGGTACACCTGACTATTTCTACATTTCTACACAGGATTGGGGGGCACACCTGATTGCTACAACATTTCTACATAGGATGGGGTGGGGCATACCTGACTGTTTCTACATTTCTACACAGGATTGGGGACACACCTGACTGTTACTACATTTCTAAGTAGGATGGGGTGGCACACCTGACTATTTCTACATTTCTACACAGGATTGGGGGACACACCTGACTGTTACTACATTTCTACGTAGGATGGGGGGGGCACACCTGACACTTGTGCACATTTGCTATGACTGCACTGGTATGTCATGTACTCCATTTCATTCTGTCTTCTTACCTATCATGCTGACTAGAAGCATACCAGTGTACTACATATCTTAGCTTTGAGTTACTTACATATTAGTTTTTGACTTCCTAACTTTCAGCACTAACATCCCACTGCCTGACCTGCTGTAGTCTGTCTGTGTAGGCCTGGGGGGGAAGTTACCCATAGGCATCATTCAGAGGCCATAGCACAGCCATTGTTTGTGTTTGTTTACACCTGTCCTGCTGACTGTGACTGTTGTTGGGTATGTTAACCACCCTGACTGGCATGTGTGAGTCACTTACCTTGTAGGTGTCCCGGTATTGAGGGTGGTGCTGCAGGACTGCCTATGTTAGATGCAAATAGCACACTCCCTCCACATGGTTGAGCACATGTAGTGTAATGTTTGGCATCCCTTTTAATGTATGTGAGAGTCAGAGAGAGGTGTTATTCCCTGGGTTCCTCTGGTGTCAGTGTATGTGCTATACTTTGCCTCTTTGCCAAGGCCAGGGCATACTGGGCATGCCTCCTTCTACCTACTGGGGCAGGCTCAGGCTGTTCCTCCTCTGAGTCACTCTGTGCCTGTGCAGGCCTTGGCAATGGTGGGGGGCTGTGTGACCCTGCCCCGTGTTGTTACTGCTGTAGCTGTTTCTGCAGGATCATATTGTTTGGCATGGCACATATGAGGACAATTTGGGAACATGTAGCTGGTGAGTACTGCAAGACTCCACCGGATGTGTCCAGGCACCAGAACCGTGACTTGAGCATCCCAAACACACACTCTACTATAATTCTGGTATGTGCATGTGCCTCATTATGGAGTTCTTGTTCAGGTATGTGTGCATTTCTGATCAGTGTCATCAGCCACGGCTCCTGTGTGTATCCAGCATCCCCCACTAGGCCACCGTGAGGGATGTCCCCACTGGCAAATCTCTGGTACAGCTGCGTCAGATGCCAGATGTGGGAATCATGATAGCTTCCAGGGCATTCATTATTATGCCCTGGGCATTGCACATGACCTGGCAGTTGATGGAAGGGAAGCCCTTGTGGTTGATGTAGACCCTACCCCACTCATCGGGTGGTGCTTTGATGCATATGTGCGTGCAGTCTATAGTACCCACTACCTCAGGGTGTTCTGCTATTTGGTGAAACAGTTGCATATTGCTGGCCAACCCATGACCTTGTGGGCAAACACCCCAAGTTTGTATATCGTAACAGTAAAGATCTTAAGCAACAACTATGTTACCCTAGAATCCATCAAACTGTTGACCCTTTAAAAATGGGCACTCACAAATGTGGTAATTGTGCATTTTGCTTATATGTAGCTACCTCTAGGTTTTTTTGACATCCTGATACATACCATCTATGGCAATTGAGAGTAAAAGCAGATTGCAATACCTGTAATGTTGTATATGTGGCACACTGCATTGTATGTTTTAAATTTTATGTGGATAAGTCCAATAGATGGTTAAGAGACAGGATCAGGGATCATGTTTATTGTACAAGAAAAGGACATCTTTACAGCACCTTAGCTAAGCATACCATTTCATGTGGTCCCACACATAGCTTCTTGTTCCAAGTACTACATGTACAATTTGAAAATGTCCGGATGGGTGATATTGTCAATGATACAGAAGGTATAGAACTTCAGTGGATTTTGCGCCTGTGGGCACACAGAGGCTCATGGCTCAATGATTGTGTTCTTGTTAAACCAGTGTTGAAAAATAGAAGCCTACGTTGGTAATAGGCCGATAATAGGTCTGATTTCTTTAAATGCTAATTGTTTCTTGGAGGGATCCTTGTGTAGTTTTGATTGGCTAACTTAGAAGGTTTGAACAGTATATACTATTGACGTGCCTGATTTTAATATGTCTGATGAAGTATTGTTTAACAATACGAAAGCACTTACATCTCTTCTTTTATTAAAGTTGTTTTTATTGGAATTTACTGGAATACATTGCTTCTGCCGGGTTTTTTTTTTGGTATTTTTCATGGGTTTCGGCTCTCATCAGTTGAGTTTTTTGCAAAATGTATTCCTGTTTGTATATTGTTTTTTTTTTTCCTTCTGTTTCTGGCATGTTGATTTGCAATGTATATATTACCTAGTAAAAACTTTTGTTTGTCCACACGTGTGCATATGTGTGTATGTGAAAAATAATACTTTGAGTGAAAAGCAGTTACTATGGCTAGAAGTGGGCTGGAAGACATTGGTTCACAGAGAGAGTGGTATTTCTCTGTAAGTGAACAGTATGTAGTCTAATATGAGTGTGGAGGTTGGAGACCTCGTCCCAGGACAGTAGCACATAATTCCTCTATGTTCTTAGTGATAGCATTATGTTTGGTGGCTTATTAATTGAAACAGATTGGGTAACAGTATCCACTTCACATTTAGTGGCATTGGCTGCTACAAGGTCATCACATTTGGTCCCCAGGGGTGTGAAAACTGGAACCTGAGTTATTCAGACTAAAGCAGTTGTGTTACCAAAGGTGTATGTTTACCCTCTCAGCCACAATGTAAACTATACATAGGTCTGGTTGTGCACAGCAGTTATTTTATTTTCTAGTCAGACTAGATAGGAACAGGCAGATTAGTTCTGCTGACAAGTATGCTAAGATGTCAGTGACTCAGCTGGCAATGGAGTATAAAGCAACAGGAGAGCAGCAAGCCAATATGTCCAAGAAGTATATAGTTGCAGCTTTCTGCACAGTGCAACTGCAACATACAATATATATGCAGGAGTGCTTGCAGCAAGGACAGAATCTGCAGGGAACGAACCCAGGACAGTCAGTCCCATCCCAGGAGGTCTTGACAGCCCAACTGGATTTACAGAGACTGGCACTGGAAATGAAGCACATGGAACTTGAAGCAGCTTAGTGAATGTGACAACTGGAAGCAGAGGAGAATGAAAAACAAGGTCAGCATGAAATGGAGATGATCTTCTAACATTAGAAGTATGTGAGTCATGAGGAGAGAGAAAGTGTAACTCAAAATGCCCAGGTCAATAGTCAACGTTTTGATCATTATAAGGAGGGTGATAATGTAAATTCTTTTTTAAGGGTGCTTGAGATGGTGTGTATTCAGCATCAAATTGACTAAGGGCAGTGGGTGAGGTTTTTATCTCCCTTGCTCACAGTTAAAGCAGTGCATGCAGTTTCTAAATGCAGTGATGTTGACTGTTTAAATTATGGCAAAGTTAAAGAATGTGTGCTTACTAAGTCCAGAACTGTAAAGATAAAAGTTTAGAGAATACAGGAGAAAGGCAAATGAAAGCTTGGCTGAGTATATTGCAGAAATCAGCACTTATTTTCAGAAATGGGTGAGTGGATGTAATGTTACCATGTTTGAAAAGCTTGTAGATCTTTTGGTCAGAGAACAAGCCCTTAGCAATATGCCTAAAGACATGAGCATTTGGGTAGCAGACCAGGAGTGTAATACTGCTGGGAAAATGGGGAGGAAAGGGAACCTTTACCTAGGTAGCAGGTTGCCACTGCATAGGAGGAGGGTTCCAGCATGCCACAAGGGTATAAGGGAACCCATGGAAGACAGCCAAGGCCATCCCAGCAACTTTCACAGGACAAGTGGAAGCCACATGTTCAGGTACATGCCTAGGGTTTGGCGTTAGATGTTTTAAATGTAATCAAATGGGGCATGTACAGTCTCGTTTTTTGTCCATTAACGCAGGGGGAAGAACAAAGATCTCAAGAAGCATCTAGCAAGACTAGCACTACAACAGTAGCGGGTTGTTTAGAGGCAACAGCTTTACCCAGCTATCACAAAAGTATGTATCCTATCCTGGTAGAAAGAATGGAGGTCATTGTCATAAGGGACACAGCCTCAGACATAACCATAGTCAAACCTGCAGTGGTCAGACAGGAGTAATACTTGATTGGGTAGTCCACTCCAGTAAGAGCCTTAGGTGGGAAGCCTTTTCAGGTAACTTTGGCCAGAGTTTATCTGGACTGGGAAGGGAGGTAAGACAGTAAGCAGGTGGCTGTGCTTGAGGACATTCATGATGATGTCCTAATAGGAAATGATTTTGACAGTACAGTACCTTGTGTGCATGCTGTTACACACAGCTAGTCATGGAGACAAACCCATAGGGAAAGCAGTAAGGGGGGGACCAAGCCAGAGCCTACACCTCCATCTGGGGCTGGTGATGTGGCAACTACAGAGGGGGATCTGGGTGGAAACAGTGACCTGGGATCTGAGCCACAGCAGGAGAAAGGTACTGGGATTTTCTTGGAAGATGATACTTCTAGGGGAGTGGTAAGTAATAGTAGACTGTCTGAACTTGAGGCACCACTGGTAGACAGTTCCAGTGGAAGGGGAGCTTGGGAGGGTCAATAAGGAGGAACTGAGGCAGCTCAACTCTCAGACCCTACATTACAGGAGTTGAGGGAGGTAGCCAAGGAGGCTCCAGATACTCAAGGACAGAGGAAGTCCATTTTTTTTGAACAAAGGATTATTATATAGGAATGGATCCCTGAAGGAGAGCTACAGGTAGAGGAAGTACATCAGTTGGTAGTACCCAGGGCCTGCCAGCTGGCACTCCTTGCAATTGCTCATGATATTCCTTTTGCAGGCCGTATGGGCATAGAACATATGAAAAGACAGCTTATGCAGAATTTTTATTGGCCTGGGATTGCAAGGGATGTAACAAGGTACTGCAGAACCTGGCAGCAATGTCAGAAGATTGACAAGGCTGGAGACAAAGCCAAGGATGCTTTGATGAAGTATAAGATGGAGAGCCCAGTTACTGCATATTTTAAAGAATATCATTGTAGTAATGAGAAAGGACTTCAGGTCAGTATATTAGAACAGGTTAAGGTGGATAGGTTCAGTACTTCTCTTTTGAAATTTAAACTGTTACAAAAAGAATCTATTTTTATATTAAAGTATGAAACTTTAGTCCCTAAGGGACTTAATATAGAATGTAATTGGATGGTTTTAACTGGGTAAATGTTTTGAAATGACATAATTACTTTAGTTATTTTATTGAATAATTAGAGGAAATGGTTTTGTATATAAAGGATATGTGTTATTTGTGTTTTTATACTCTGAAAAGGTTTTCTAGCTGAAGTGCTAAGAGATTTTGTCTGAATAAAATACTGCTGTTTAGAGAGCTGCTTGATGGATTCCTGCTTGTGTCTGATCTGTTGTTGCTGCTCTGATGCCTTTGCCTGTTATGAGGAGCCATTTCAGTGGGTAGCTATGGATATTGTGGGGAACTCTGAGTACCCCAAGTTCCACAGGTAAGAAATATATCCTGGTAGTGTAGATTATGCCACTAGGTACCCAGGAGTAGTGGCTCTGTCTTCCATTGAAGCAGAAAATGTAGCAAATAATGTCCTTACATTCACTGTTGCAGTATTCTTAGCGATATGGGATTCCCTGCCGCGGGAGCCCGATGTCCGGCCAGTCTTCCAAAGACTACTGAATTTAAAAGGTATGTGAAATGTCACCATACACTCCCTGCATAATGCAGGGCATAAAGGTGATGTTCAGACTCACCAAAAACAGAACTTCTTTGCCCCCCAGTCTGAACATTTCTTTTACACCATCTGTCTGTTTACCTGCATCCATTTTCTGACAGTTGAATGCATTTTCATTCTCCAGTGACTTCATATGCCTGTTTCCTGTTTTTGCAAGATAAGAGCCCCATTGGGGATTTTATTTTTTCTCTCTTTTTTTTTTGTGTTTCTTGAAGTTAATGTCATCTAGGAAGGGTAAATGCCAGTGTGGGAGACAGATTGCCCATAGACAGTGCCAAGATGTGTCTTTTTTGCTTAAGTGCTTCTCATGACCATACATCTTGTTCTATCTGTCAGGCATTTGTTCCAAACACCCTTTGCAGTAGACTTTTTTCCCTTTCCTTGTATCTAAAGAACCAGCATCTTAAGCTACTCCCTAAAGATACTATGGATGGAATCTCCCACCCCACGGGTCTTCCGTTAGGGAAGAAGAAGGAGGTGAAAAAGGTATGACCGGAATCTCCTGCTGTCCAGCCTCTGCTAGGTGTTTATCCCAAGGAAGTTATGAACTCATAGGTTTACCCAGCTGTGTTGTCAGATTTCTCTGCCATGACCATGTTTGAGGCTGGTGAGGATCTGGTTGGCAGCACGTATGAAGAGGCTTTGCAGGTGTCCATCTCAGACGTTCAGATGGAACCATGGTTGATTTTTTTCTGAGGGGCCTAGGGGAGTTCCTCAGTTTTTTGTTGGGGAAGAAGTAACTGCTATGCTTCTCAACTGTCATCTTGGATCTGAGCCTTCTCAGGACGTTCCCTTGAAAAAGAAACAAAAACGTAAACATATTTCTTCTGCTTCTAGAGATCCGCAAAGTGAGTGGCAAGCTTTTACTCAGAGGCTATTTTCTGCCTTAATGTCCTCAAAGCCTCCTCATGGGGTTTCAGTTCCTGCACCTCCTTGGTCCTCTACTTCTTTTATAAGGTCTGGAGACCAGGATTCTTCTGAGGATGAGTTGGATTCTGCTTATGAATCCCTAACTTTTTGTATTCAAATTCCTTCTTCATTGAGCTTTGGTTCAGAGGAGGAGGAGGACTCTATTAGTCCTGATATTCCCTTGGAGGAAATTTCCTTTGGGGACACATTTCCTAGGATGATGGATTTTTTTAAGTGGGATTGTACTCAGGTCTCTGATATCCTAAGAGGTATTATGAGTTGTTGCAGCTGGACTCTCCTAAACCTGTGGCTATTCCTCCTGTCTTGGCTGCTTTACTGGATGCTTTCTCCAATGCATCTCAGGCATCTGATTCTTTTCCCCCTGCTCCCAAGAAGACTGATAGGTTTTATAAGGTTCCTGAGGATTGTACTTTTTTGTATAAATGTCATGCTACTGACCCCTTGGTAGTGTCCATAGGGTTCCTATTAGATGAACGAAAGATCAACATTTCGAAAGGCTGAAAAGTCTAAAATGCCGTTCTTCGAGATCGCTATTGTGAGATCGCGGTACAGTGAAGATAGGAAAATTTGCCCTTTCCTCACTGTAGTGCGATCTCAGAGTTGGTATATATAATTACCAGGGCATGTAGGGGGCACAGCCCCCTACAATAACAATTTTAAAGAATGGCATTTTCGAATTTTCAGCTATTCGGGATGTTGATCTTTCATTCATATAATAGGGACCCGTGTCCATAGCCTCTGATAAGCCATCTCAATTGCTTCCTTCACCCAAGTTATTGCCTTCTGACAACGACAGCCAAACTATGGACAGGCTGGGCAAAAAGATTTACATTTATGCTATTCTGACTTTTAGGGTTATTAATTATCAGATCCATATGCCTAGGTATATGTTGGCTGTTCTTTCTCAGGCCTGTCAACATATTTCTCATTTTCAACACTCTAAGAGTAAAACTTCTTTTCTTTCCTTGCTAAGGACTTCCTCTCAAGTCATTCATCATTCTATTAAATGCAGCAGATGCCTCTTCTAGGGCTGTTGTTTTTGGTTCAGTTATGAGGAAGTATTCTTGGCTTAGGCTTCAACCTCTACCTGATGATATTAAAGCTAAGTTGATGGATGTGCCTCTGGATTCTAAACTTTTGTTTGGGGAAGCTTCTGCTGGTTTGTTTAAGTCCCTTCAGGATAAGGGTAGGGCCTTACAGGAACTTAAACATGTGTTTGTTTCTTCTGTGGCTAAATTTCAGAGAAACTACCCAATAAGCTTGCCCTTGTTCGTAGGCAGTCTGTCCTGCTACTAAAGGTAAGAAGAGTGGCAAATGGGCTCCTCCTGCTAAGGCTACTCAATTTCTGGGTCTCCAAAGCCTTCTTTTCTGGACAAACCAAGTGTTGTGTGACTGACCATCCCTTCCCAAACTCATTCAGCTTTCTCTTCCCATTTTTCTTTCTCTTCCAGTTTGGCTTGAGATCACTCAGGATTCTTGGGTTCTGTCGATCATTCATTAAGGGTACTTCATGGTGTGGAAATCCCATCCTCCTTTTATGGGCATTCCTCAGCCTCCTCTGGAGCATCTCCCCTTTTAACCAAAGGTTCTTCAAGATCTCTTGTCTCAGGGTACTATTCAAGAGATGCCTGTGTCCCAAAGGGGGAAAGGGTTGTACTCCCAACTGTTTCTAGTGCCCAGAAAAGAGGGTACTTGGAGACCTATTCTAGACCTTTCTCATCTAAACACTTTTCTAAAGGCACCTTGTTTCAGATGTTGTCCCTTCGGATTCTGTTTCCTCTCTTGCTCCCTCAGGTCTATATGGTATGTCTGGATCTCAAGGATGCTTAGCTCCATATTCTAAGCCATCCTCTTTTCAGGAATTTTTTGCATTTATGTGTTGCTTCCTGGCATTTTCAGTTCTCTGCTTTGCCCTTTGGCCTTTCTACTGCCCCAAGAGTTTTGACCAAATGCCTTGCTCCTGTGATTGCCTTTTGCAGACTTCAAAGATCCAGATATTTCCTTACTTGGATGACCTGTTGATTCAGGAGTACTCTCCAGAGAGCCTTTTGCAAAATCTTCATTTTGCTGCATCAATTCTTCAAAGCTTGGGGTTTACTGTAAATTTCAAAAATACTTTTCTGACTCCTTCTCAAGATCACATTTTTCTGGGTTGCAGGAATCAGATGGTACCAATGCTTGCATCCCTGCCCCCTCCAAAGGCCTTAACTCTCATTTCTTTCTTTCATGCTCTTCTTCCTCTGGCTTCCATTACTGCCAGGGAGTTTCTGAGAGTTCTGGGTTTCATACCTCCACTATTCCAATGCTCCCTCTGGTCAAACTTTATATGAAAAAGTTTCAGTGGTTTCTGAAGTCATTGTGGCTTCAACATGCTCATCCTCTAGAATTTAGTTCCTCTTCTTCCTTGTCTCAGACAGGAACTTCTCTGGTGGATTCAGCAGTTGTCTCTGAATCCAGGGATCCCTGTTCATCCCCCTCTTTCCTCTCAGGAATTGTTCATGGATGCCTCAGACATGGGATGGGGGAGTGATGCTTGGCTCCCTAAATTTACAGGGGATGTGGTCACCTCATCAGCAGAAGAAGCACATCAATTTCAAAGGAATGAGAGCGCTAATGCTGGTTCTTTAGGCCTTTCAGCCTTTATTTTCTCCTGGGCCTGTCAAAGTATTCACAGACAATACCACAGTGATGTGGTATATCAGCAAGCAGGGTGGAACAAGATCTTATCTTCTTTGCCGGTTGGCACTTCTGATATGGGATCTTGCTGTCAAGTGTCAAGTAACTCTTCAGACAGTTTATATCCCTTCCAGTCAGAAAATTGTGGCAGACATGCTGAGCAAGTCCTTAACTCAGCCCCATGAATGGTTGCTTCACAGGGATGTGTTTGTGCACATTATCCATCAGTGGGGTACTCCTCAAGTGGATCTTTTTGCCTCCCCTCTGAACAGACAAATTCTTCTGTTTTGTGCCAGAGTCCCAGGTCCTCTGATATGGAAGGTGGATGCCTTCTCATTCTCTTGGAAGGGGATGTTCTTTATGCATTCCCTCCCCTGCCTTCCATTCAAAAGTCCTGTTCAAAATGCAACAAGATTCTCCCAAAATCATCTTGGTGACTCCCTTTTGGCTACGACAGCACTGGTTCCCTCTTTCTCATTTCTCATAGACACCTTTTTTCTGAGGATGTGCTGCAAGTCTTGCAGGAGGCCAGTAAACCTATGACTAGGAAATTTTACTTTTCCAAATGGAAGAGGTTTTCTTTTTGTTGTCTCTTTTGAAACCTGGAACCACTTACTGTCGATGCTCCTTTGGTTGTATCTTATTTGTGTGAGTTGCTCAATGCTGGTTTGGCCTATTCTTCTATTAAGGCCCACCTATCAGCTATCTCTGCTTGTCTGCCCTTTTCTCCTCCTTTAGCTGATAGATTTGAGGTGAGACAATTTCTTAAAGGTGTTCTTCATATCCTTCCAGGAAGCCTGTTCCTCCTCCCTGTTATCTTAATTCTGTTTTGGAGAAATTGACTCAGGCTCCTTTTGAGCATGCTGCTTCAGTTTCCATGCAACATTGTTCCCAGAAGACTGTTCTTTTGTTAGCTCTTACTTCTGCCAGACAGGTGTCTGAGTTGCAGGCCTTTATGGTTTGTCCTCCTTTTTTTGATTTTTTCATGAGGACAGTGTCCTTTCGCACTAACCCTTCTTTTATGCCTAAGATGGTTAATGAGCTTTCAGTTGATCAGTCTGTTAAGCTGCCTACTTTTTTTCCCTTCCCCCCCAAAAGTGACCGTGAGAGGGTGCTGCATACTTTGGACATGCATAGGCAACTTAGAATTTATTTGGATATGACCAAAGCTATCAGAAACTCTGATCAGTTTGTTTCTTTTCATCCTAGATCTTTGGTGCTTGCTGTATCCAAACAAACTATTTCTTCTTGGATTTTGTTATACTTTTCATGGCAAGGGCCTTCCTTTTTATTTAAGGCTCATTCTTCTAGAGCTGCAGCTTTTTCTCTTGCGCTGTTCAAAGCTTAGACACTAATTATATTCTTGAAGTAGCTACCTGGACGTCTGTGCATACATTTTCCAAGCACTACAAGTTGGATGGTATCTCTAGAGCTAGGGCTGGTTATGCTAGTTCACTTCTACCTGTTTTTAGGGGACTCTTCTGCCCTTTCCTCTCCCATGTTTCCTCTTGAGCACTGGCACTCTCCCTTATCAGTAAGAACACTGCATCAGGGAATGTAAGGACAGTACAGTTGTGTAAAATCTTACCATAATGGTAGATGTCCTTGCCTTCACTGCTGCAGTATTCACTCCCTCCCTCCACCCCCCTAGTTCTTCACCTTCCTGGATGTAAACCGTACCTCTTGAGTTTCTTCGACTGGTGTTCCCCTACATTATGCAAGGAGTGTATGGTGATATTCAGCATAGCTTTTTAAATTCAGAAGTCTTTGGAAGACTGGCCGGACGTCGGGCTTACGTGGTAGGGAACCCCATATCATTAGGAATACTGCAGTAGTGAAGGCAATGCCATCTACTATCGTGGTACGATTTTACACAGCTGCACTTTTTACTAGGCATTTTCAATACTGACAGATAGAGGTGCCAACTTTATGTCAGACCTGCTGGCATGCTTGCAAAAATGCTGTGGGGTAAAACACCTAAAGGCTAACCATACCAACCCTGAAGACCATGTTAAGGGAATATCCAGACCAATTCCAGAAGGATTGGGACAAGTAACTACCCCATTTTCTTTTTGCATGCAGAGATGTACCCCAGGAATCTACTGTTTTTTCACTTTTTGAACTACTGTATGGTCAGAGGGTAAGGGGGTACCTGTATTTAATTCAAGGTGAGTGGGAGGGTGAGTGTGATTCCACAAGGAGACTGCTGTGGAATATGTCCGGGACCTCAGGAATTGGCTTAGGGAGCTTATGGTGGTAGGGGGGGTGAGCAGCACTTGACACAGGTACAACAGCAGCAAAAGGTCTGGAATGACAAGACAGACAAAGTCAGAGAGTAGTCTGTAGGGTAACGTGGTGGTGCTTGTTCCTGTAAGACACAACACATTGCAGGCAGCCAGGGAGGGCCCTTTCAGCATTCTGAAAAAGGTAGATGATGTCAGCTACATGATAGGGAGTTGCCAGGCAGAAGGCCAAAGCACAAGGTCTACCATGTTAGCATGTTAAAACCTTATCATGACTGAAGGGCCCTGGTACTTAGCATCTGCAGTGAGTTGCAGGAGAAGTCAGAAGGGGATCTAAAAGTAGATCTCCTTGGTGATACTTGAGCTGACACCTCTGTGGATGAGGTGGCCCTTTACCCTCAACTGACCCATATCTAGGTTCAGGAAATATGAGCAGTGTTGCAGGAATTTGGGGATACGTTTACTTGTAAGCCAGGGTGTACTCACTTGGTGGAGCACCACGGTGACAAGGCCCCATTGACCAGTTAAACAATCTCCCTACAGAGTAACTGAATGAGTTAGACAAATTCTGAAAGAGGAACTGAAGGATATGTTGGAATTGGGTGTAATCCAAGAGTACAACAGTCCCTGGGCCTCACCATTGGTGCTGGTACCTTAGAAGGATGGCAGCACCTGCTTCTGTATGGATTACAGAAAATGAACAGCCATACAGAGTCAGATACTTACCCCATGCCCAGGACAGATGAAGCCTTAGATCAGCTGAGTGGGGCTAATCTCACTGCTATTGACTTGACCAAGAGTTATAGGCAGGTACCAATGACACCTGCAGCCAGGGAGAGATCATTGTTTGTGATTTTTGACATGAAAAACACCCAGTAAACCTTCCAGAGGCTAGCAGATTGCATCCTGACAGAAGCAGACTATGCCATTGCTTATATGGATGATATTGCCATCTACAGCCGGTCATGGACAAAACATGTGTAGCATGTCAGGGAAGTGTTGGGCAGATTGCAAAGGGCAAGGATGACCATCAAGGCTATCAAGTGTCAGGTGGGTATGCCAGAAGTATCTTATCTGGGTCACAGGGTAGTTAGTGGAAAAATCAGAACAAAACCTGCCAAGGTTGAGGCTATTAAGGTATGGCCTACCCCCTAGTAACAAAAAACAGGTATGGGGTTCCTAGAGACAGATGGGTATTATAGGAAAGTTGTTCCCTAGTATAGTGCAATAGCTACTCCACTTACAGACCTGACCAGGAAAGATAGGCCAGATAAGGTTGTTTGGACAACAACCTGTGAACAGTCACTCCAAAAGCTCAATAAGTCTCTTAGTGGACCCTTGGTATTAGCCAGTCCCGATTATAGTCAGGAATTCATTGTACGGGTAGATGCTTCTAACTATGAGGTGGGGGCTGTACTTAGCCAGGTTTCCTCAGAGGGAGAAGAGCTTATTGTGTATGTTTGTCACAGAGCTCAACCCAGAGAGGAATCTTATGCAGCCAAAGAGAAAGAATGTCTGGGTATAGTTTGAGCACTGCATAAGCTACAACCTTATTTGTATGAGAGAAAATTCACTGTGTTTCATAGGTGTGTACTAGACTAATGGCCCTGGAGCCTTTGCAGGCCTAGCCCATAGGATTACCCTGGCATCGTGCCACCCAACCTTAGTTCCCAGTGCTTCTGTCGAGTAGAGTCACTGGATTGATCCCCGGGGTGAATCTTCTGTTTCCCATCCACTCATCAAGGTTTTACTTGAAGAGGGACAGTGAGTCACTCTGCTTGACATGTATGGGAAGTTTATTTCATAGCATGGGCAGTCTCTAGGTTATGAATCTGTCCCTCCAGCTTGTTCAGTTGATTGAGGTAATGAGTTTAGGTCCTTGGAGTGTGTAGTGCAGAGGGACTGAGATTTCTTTAGATGTAGCATTTCTACCAGAGCTGGGTTAGACATGGCTTTGTAAGTCAAGCAGAGATCGCCTCTAAGTAGGCAATATGAGACAGAGAATAGTTGAAGTTTTTTGAGTCTGTCCATATGGGACAAGTGTTTAAGGCCTTGGATCCTCTTTGTGAGGTACTTTTGCGGCCTCTCCAGTTGTTGCAGGTGTCTAGTGAGGTACATGCCAAATGGAGCATTGTACTCGATGATTAGCCTTATGAGGGAAGAGAAGAGGAAGACAATGACCTCTTTCTTCTTGAATGCAAAACACTTAGTAATGAGATGTGCCACATAGAAGGACTTTCTGACAACAGTGGTAATGTGGTGGTCAAAACAAAGGTTGCTGTCAACCTGTGTTCCCAGATCTCTTATAACGCCTTCTGTGTTCAGTGGACTACCATCGATGTGGTAATTCATGGGAATTGGGTTTTTCTAAAAGGGGACGACAACACATTTTTTGGCATTGAGCTTAAGGCCATGGTTCTGACACCAGTCGTTGGTCTCAGTGAGGCCTTTCTGTAGGATGTCAACATCATTTGGGGAGTTAATTATGGCACTCAGCTTGCAATTATCTGCAAACGTTGTCAGCCAGAGTCCCTTTGTGTTAGCCTGGACTTCAGAGAAGTAGATACCAAACAGGAGAGGATCCAGGACCGAACCATGTGGGACTCCACTCATGACTGGTCGGAAGTCTGACTTGGAGTCAGCTACTTCCACTCTGTGGGTTCTATCTGTGAGCCAGTTTGCAACCCACCTAGTGATATAGGGGTTGATGCCTAGCTTAGTGAGTTTTTCTATGATTCCTGAGTGGGGAATGGTTTCAAAGGCCTTGACCTATTTACCATAACACTTTAAAATGACTACACAGAGCAAGTGAACAGAATGGAAAACTTCTTAGATGGAGTTTAGCTTTGCAGTCTTATAATGTGACTATCCAACATCACTGTGGTGGAGCCAACAGTAAAGCAGATAGATTATCTAGAATATTTATTATTTTATTTATTTATTTATCTAACATTTGTTTACTGGGAAAGTATGACTTGGAACAAAGCCAATTTTCAGCGGAGGCTCGAGGAGAAATGTTCCAAATGCATGTCTTGTAATGACAAGAATGAGTACAGGATAATGTACCAAAGACTGCACCTTAATCTCAAGCTGCATTTCTGGAAGGATACCTCCAGAAAACCCACTTGAGGTTCTTAAAGGGGGGAGAAATGTGAAGCCAGAGGTGATACCAGGTTAAAAGTGAATGATTGTGAAATGTGCTTATGCTAGACCGAAGCAAGCAAAACGTTTTTCTCCTTTTATATTGTTCGTTTTATCGTCTTCTGTTTCTGGCATGATGAAACGCATATGTTACCTAGTAAAAACTTTTGTTTGCCTAGATATTAAAGGAGAGTGTGAGGGGCTAGATCACAGACAGGATGGCACCTTCTCCTAAGATAACAGACGAGGATGAAACAGCATTGCAATGCAATGGTCAGTGAAATTTTAAAAGGCCCATTTGGGATGCAATTAAAGAAGAAGCAGATGTGAAGGTACTGGGAGAAACTTATACTGTTGGGATGGGTGTGGGGATAGCTAGTTTATGACAAGTCCCCTTAGCAACAATGAAGTTACACAAGGACTTTGGCTATATAACTGTCACTTAATGAAATGCTGAGATACTAGTGTGAGAACATCCTATCTATGGAAATTAGCTAGTCTTTTTAAGGTACAGTACTTCCTGTAGCAGCTAGCTAGGAAAGTTAGACAGCTGGAGTTAGATTTTTCTGTATGCATTCTATCTATGCTTATTGTACTTTACTTTCATCTTCTTTGTGTGCCAACCTATGTACATATTATTTGGTATTTGTGCTGTTTTCTTTATTATTTAAGTCAAAAACCCTTTTTAATTATCTTTAAGCTATGTGATTGCTATTTATTTATTACAAGAGTATTCAAATGCACTGTTGCTTAATTAAAAAAAGGGTAACTATTTACACTGAGGAATAACAAACTGTATGGGCAAAGACTTCGAGACTGCTTCAGTCAACTACCTGTAAAAGAGATATCAAGTGTCACAATCAGAGCATACAGGTAACTGGAAGTCTCTAACTTTCTTTAGAGAGGTGGCAGTAGTACCAGGCCTAGGAAGAAATCTGTAGGGAATTGGAGGATTCAACAGCCTTCCCTGGAAATTGTGTGCATGTGTGTATATGTGAAAAATAATACTTTGAGTGAAAGGTAGTTACTGTTGCTAAAGGGGTGATGGGAGACATTGGTTCACAGAGAAAGTGGTATGACTCTGTAAGTGAACAGTATGTAGTCTAATTTGGGTGTGGAGGCTAGAGACCTATACCCCGGACAGTAGCACATAATCCCTCTGTGCTCTTAGTGCCAGTGTTGTGTTTTGTGGATTATTCATTGAAACAGACAGGGCAACAGCTTCAACTTCACATTTAGTGCCATTGGTAGCTACAAGGTCATCACACCAAGCACAACAAATTGGAATGCTCTTGATGCCGTCTGTCATTTGTTGCATTATATAGTGTAATATAACACAAATGAGTTAACCGCCAAAGTATGTCATTTGTACCTCATCAGCTAAATGTAAGTGAAGAAGGCTGTTATGTGTTTACTTTATTTTTTTTTATTTTTATTTTATTTTACATTTGTTGACCGGGCTAGTCTAGCTGGACATGTATCCGTTTTCAGTAGAGGCCTGGGGAGAAAAGCTCCAGTACAGGCAATAAACAATAATTTGGCACAATAAAGCATTAATATGAGTAAACAATACAAGGTAAAAAAGAAAATTCAATTTCAACACAAAAGAGATACTAAAAATAGGAGATAAACTTATAATATGTACTACTGTATTAGACTTATTAAGAAGAAACTATAACACTACTACTAATATATACTACTGTATTAGCCTTATTAAAACAGAAACAATAACACAAGATGAAGTTAAAAAAAGGTTGCTGGCAAGTCTACATTCTCAGATACAAATCTCCAACTATTGAAAGTGTTTGTGAGGAGCTCAGAAAGTGGAAAGGGGAGGAAAAATTAGGTAAATGAGGACATGGTTTCAGTCGGGATTAGCACAAGGACACAACCACTGTGCTTTAAGATGTTCTCTGATGTGTTTTTTGAAAAGAGAGGTAGAGTTTTGATTAGTTATTTCTTGAGGGAGTTGATTCCAGTTTTTACCTATGGAATTTGAAAATAATGAATCCCCAGCTTTATTATATGATTTAGTTAGAGATACTAGGAGTTTGTTAGCAGAACGGAGTGTGGCTAGGTTTTTATATGGTGTGATCAGTTTTGTAAGGCTAGGGGTGGCATCAGGGTAGTAGAGGGTCTTTTGAATGATGAGTAGTTGTTGATAGAGTAAGTGGTTAGTTAGCTCTAACCAGTCTAGCTGTTTGAGGTTAAGACAGTGGTGTGTTCTTAGGGGAGTAGCAGTAATGAATCTGGCTATGCTATTGTAACAGATAGAGAGTTTGATAATGTTATTTTTGGATAAGTTAGTATAGATAGGTGAGGCATAGAAGAGGGTGGAGATCAGGTGTGTCTGAGCAATGGTTTTTCTAGCTACTGGGGTCAGAAAGGGTTTAATTCTGTAGAGAGTCCCAATTTTTTTGTTTACAGCTTTAATAGTGGTGTTAATGTGTTCATCATAATTGAGACTGTTATCAATAGTTACCCCTAGTAATCGAGTGGTCTTATCAGGGTTAATACTGGTTGCATTATTTGAGGAGATAGTAAAGAGAGGTGTGGGAGATTTATGAGTGGGAGAAAACAGAAGAAGCTTAGTTTTTTTGGGGTTAAGGAGGAGGCAGTGTTGCAAAAACCAGTTTTCGACAGTTAAGAAGACTGTTTGGGTGAGGGACTGGAGGGAGGGAATATTTTTAGCAGTGCAGATTAATGTTGAGTCATCAGCATATTGAATGCAGTTGGCTTGAGGTATATTGAGATGTAGGTCACTGATAAATAATGAAAAAAGAAGGGGGCCAAGGATTGATCCTTGTGGAACACCAATATTTACTGGGAGTAAGGAAGATAGGTTGTTCTCCCATAGGACTGCTTGTTGCCTGTTTTGGAGATAGCTCTTAAACCACTGTAGTGAGTGTGGGCTGAGAGAATAAAGGTTTAGTTTATCAAGAAGTAAATTGTGGTTAACCATATCAAAGGCTTTTGAAAGGTCTATGAATAATGCTGAGGAGAAATGATTTTTGTTTCTATTAATATTTATGGTGTCAGAGAAGGAAAGGAGGGCAGTTGTGGTGCTGTGGAATGGTCTGAAACCATGTTGACAGTCGGCTAGAAGTTTGTTTTGAAGAAGGTAGTTAAGAATTTGTTTATGAACACATCTTTCCATAATCTTGGCTAATGGGGAAAGTAAGGCAATAAGTCGAAAATTTGAGAGTTCAGTTGATGAGCCTCCTTTGTGTAGGGGAATTATATGAGATATTTTCCATAAGGTTGGGATTGTTCCCTCAGTGATAGTCCTATTTATCAGTATGGATACTGGATATTTGATAGCTTTTGCAGCTATTTGTAAGTATTCGGATGGTAGTTTATCAGCAGATGGGGTGCAAGGTTTTAGTTTTTTAAGAAGCTTATAAATAAGGGATGTAGCAACGGGTTGAATCTGAAAGGTCTTAGATGAGGGTAAAGAGGTATTTGGTAATGAAGCAGTAGATGTGGGTAATGAGTTAGCTAGCGATTGAATGGCTTCTGTAAAATACTTATTAAAGGCTTCAGGGATCTGTGTAGCATTGTTGAGATGAAAGCCTGAAGGGGTAGGAGTCGGTGAATGTCCAGGTTTAAGAAGTTTATTAACACTTGACCAGAATTTTTGAGGGTTTTTGACTGCTTTGTTGAAGGTGAAGATAATATTCCTTTTTGTCTCTAACAGTATCTTTCTTGGTAGCATTCCTTAATTGTTTGAAGAGGAGGTGGTCAGATGCACTTTTACTACCTCTCCATTTGGCCCAGATTTGATTTCTAAGGCTCATTTTTTCTTTTGTTTGTTTAGATAGCCATGGAGCAGGTTTGGATCTTATTCTAGTAGAGTGAAAAGGGGCATGATGATCAAGGATTTGAAGAAAGTTTGTATTAAAGTAGGTCACGGCTTTGTTAAGTTCAAGATGAGTTAGTGGCGACCAGTCGCATGCCTGCAATTCAGTAAGGAAGTTAACTGGGTTGAAGAACTTTTTTGAGCGGGATGTTTTCAGTTTATGAGTGTGATTACAGGGCCTCGAAAGATAGATACAGAACTCTAGATAAAGTCTGAGTTGATGATATCCAGTCATTAGACCCAATTTAGATAGTAGTTGTTTCCACTAGGTTCATTAATGATATCTACTTTAAATAGTCTTTTTCTTACTAGGGCATAGTTAGTTGTCCTCATGTGAACCTCACTTTTGATAGATTTTTTTTTGGGGGGGGGGGTTGCAACTATGTGAGTGAAAAGTTTTTTCTCATTTTTTTCTTCTCTTTGAGCCCTTATTTTTAACAAGGTCTCTTAACATTGTGTGAAACTTTATAAAGGGCCCATTTTATTCTTGACAGGTGGAACTAAATGTATATTTCAAACTGTGTTGCTCTTGCCATCAAAATGCATCCTTAACCTGTCTGCCACATCTTAAAGTTATCTAGTTATGTGGAGATGGACTCATATACATTCATAGGCCATTATTAGGTTTGTATTCCAAGGAACCCTTTGGAGGTCTAGCCCAAATTCCCAGTTTCCCCCAAGAATAGTCTAGTTAACTGACTTACTCAAAGTCACACAGTAGACACATGAGGGAAGAGGGAATCAAACCCTGTAACACAAGAACTAAAGCTCATAGCTTTAACTCTCTCCACCAACTGCCAGGCTGCCATGTATTTTTCCTACTATATGAAGTGTCAGTGACATAACATGTAGCATACTTGCCTTTGCTGATAGAAGAGCAGAAGGCTGTGGATTCTCTTCCTACTCCAGATAAATGGATTGCTCAGCAATGTAGCACCAGGGAGTTCAACACTCCTCAGTGTGCTGTCCTTTGGATGAGATGTTAAGCTGAGGTATCATCTTCTTGTGTTGGTGATAGCGCAAGAAGATATAAAAGATTGCATGGCACCTATCAAAAAGAGTGCGGGTTCTTTTTTAAATTCATAACACACATTTTATGCAATTTATATACATTATTATTAATTATTAATGATTACTTTACGTTTTAAATTTGTAATCCCCCACTGCTTTTTTCCATAACCAAAAATCTTATTTTTTTCAAAATATCTGATAATGACCATTTTCCATTAAAACTTATTTCATTTAACCTTTCATTCCAAATAAACCATATTATACAAAACAGCTTTTCATCCCATTTATCCACATCTTTTGTTTTACACTTCCATAATATCCATATTCTATCATATCCATGTTTACACTTTTCAGTCCCTTTATATTTTCTGTTTCATTTAGATTTTCCATAGTTGTTTCACTCTATCACATTTCATAAATACATGTTCTGTTGTTTCTATTTCTCCACAGTATATACAAATTATTTATTCTTTCTTCTTTCTTCTTTTTATATGGAATATTTGCCTTTACAGGAACCTTATTTACAGATACTCTCCATAAGAAATCTATACATTCAAAATATTTCCCACATCTATTTATTCGTGGTTTTACTGCTTTTATTTTTCTTTCTTCTAAATGTTTCCACGGAAAAATATAACAAAACGTTTTCATTATAGATTTATACCAATCCTTTCTATTCTTTTCTATGTTGTTTATGTCAGTTTTCCATAGTAATATTTTCTCTTGATATATTCTCATTTCTGCATTCATCACACTTTTCTTACTTTTAAGATATTCAAATCTTTCCCAAGTCTCTTTATATTTTCCATTTATTATATCTACTACTAATCTTCTTTGTTTGTCTTTCATCCAAGTCAATACTTTATAGAAATTCAGTGATGCTATATGTGCAGTTAGATTTATTCAACCCAGTCCTCCTTCTTTTTTTGAAACATAAAGAATTCCTCTTTGAAGTGGTTTTAATCTTGAACCCCATATAAAGGAAAACCATTTCAACAATAATTCTTTTTCAGATTTAATTGGCATCAAAAATACACTTGCCAAATAAGCTACTTTTCCTAATATCACAGAATTAAGTAAATATACTTTCTTCCTATATGTAAGTCTAAATGTTCACCAAAATAAACAAGTATGTTTTATTTTGTTCAACATATTCTTCCATTGTGCTAATCCCTATTGTTCATGACCAGATTTTATTCCTAGAACTTCTATGTCATCCTTATTAAATTGAATACCTTCTATTATATCTGAATGTCCTAATCTTTTACCCTTTTCTTCAGTAATACTCAGACCTATCATTTTTAAATTCTTAGTAAGCGTCTTAATAGCTGTCATCATCCCTTCTTCATTTTTAGCCACTAATTCTAAATCATCTGCAAAAGAAAACATTGGTGGGATGTATATTCCTCTGTTATAATATCTATCCTTCTGTAATATTAGATTTACTTCATTTACGATTGCATTCATTATTAAAGCAAACAATATACTACTTGCTGGACACCCTTGTTTTATGCCAGATTTTATTTCTATTTTTCACTTTACCAACCATTTACTATTAGTCTTATTTTATTTTTATTATAGACTGAAATCAAAACAATTATTTTTCTACTTAAGTCATATCCTTCTAATATTTCCCATAGTACTGCATGCTGTATTTTATCAAATGCTTTACTAGCATCTCCTATTAAAACTTCAGCCTCTCCTTTTCCTGTTGTCACATCTTCTACTATTTCTCTTATAATCATTAAGAGTTCTTGACCTCCTTTGCCTTTTACTCCAAAAATCATTTCATTCCATAACTTATTTAATGTGTCTTCCATTCTATTTTGTATCATTTCCATAAATATCATATAGTCTACATTATTTAAAACTATAGTTCTCCAATTCTTTATATCTGCCTTGTCTCCCATCTTCCATATGAACTTCATTGCACCTATACATATTTTTTTCTTCTTATATACCTTTTTCTAACCATTCATTGAAAACCTCCAATAGATGTATTTTTGCCATTCATTCATATTTTATCCATCTATTCCTGTAGCAGCTTCTAAGTTTGCTGTTTTTAAAACTCTTTCTAATTATGTCATAGTAATTCTTTTTTTCCATTTATTCATTATCTTCTTTATCTATTTGTTAAATTCCATTTATATTTTGTTTTATTTTCAATTTTAACAAATGTGTTCATAATAAAATGCATTATTACTTGCATGATTTCTTTTTGTGTCTTCACTATGTTTCTTTCTTCATTTCCTAACTCTGTTATTATTCTGTTATTTTCTTTTACTATTTTACTTAGGTAAGGTGCTACTTCCTCTTTTTTCCCTTGTAGAAAATATTTTTGTTTGGACAACCACCTTTAATCTTTTCTTGGTTCATTTCATATATTATTTTCTTTTTCTATAAACCCCTCTCTGTTACTCTCTAAAATTTTGATCACTTATATCTTTATATTTATAGCTATCTTGTTTTCTTTTTGTCCTTTGCCATTTCAACATTTATTTTTTATATTTCTCTTTTAGAGCTATCCACCAATTTGTCCATCCTTTGTAAAATAATTCTCATACTTATGCGATCTAACCACAATTGTAATACTCTACTTTCTATATCTTCATTTAGTTATGCTTCATTTATTCTTTTAACACCTCTTCCTATTTTTATATGTCCTTTCTTGTCTTGCACTTCTACCCAAATTGCTACATGATCCAAAAAAACTTTATTTTGTATCCATTTATTTAAAACCTTTTCAGTATCTAATAGTATAAAATAATCAATATCTGTCTTCATATTACTTCTTTTATATGTCTACTGCTCCTTAGTCTATAAATACATTTTACCACTTTTTATTATTTCTGAAATGACTTGAACATCTGCTCCTTCTTTCCTGCTATGTATTAAATCACAGTTAGAATGTCCTGCCAATATAATTTGCATATTGACACTAACATAATCAAGGATTTTCCTAAACATAATTTTCCTTTGTTTTTCTATAACGTGCATATAATGCCACAATTCTATATACGTGATTTTTCCATTTTATATCCACTATTAACTCTTCCTCATGTTAATAATGTAATATCTAAAATTTCTGTATTTTCTTTACTTAAAATTATTATTCCTGAACTTTTTTCATCTCCTATGTTCCATATTACTTTTCCTTCCCGTAATTTGTTTACTTGTGTTCTCTCCTCTTCTGTTAAAATTATTATATCCAGTAGTATTATAATATCCATGTCCAATAATCTTCAATATTCTGGTATTCCTAATCTTCTTTTGATATTCTTAACACTATTCACATCGATAGATAAGATTTTCACTCTGTAAATAGTATTTTATTATTCTACATCCTTTCCCTTTCTTGTTTTCTCCTATTCCTATATTTTTAAATTTACAGTTTCTATCTTTCACTATTTTTCAAATAAAATTTCTTCTGCTTTTAATTCACAGCCAGTTCTCTTCACCCTTTTCAATCAAACTACTCATTTTTCGTCTTTTTCTATTTCGTCTTTTATATTTTCTTTTTTCCATTCTTATCTTTCTCATTTTCTTTTTGTAAGTTTTCTATATTATCTTCTATCACTATTTTATTTACTATAGCTTCCTTCCTTTCCTGTACATTCTTTTCTATTGTTTCATAATCCTCCCATGAATGTCCTACCTTTTCAACAGTTAATATATTTCAGTTCACATTTTTGTTGCTTCATGACCAACTTTACTACAAAACATGTTCTTTTATTGCAATTATGTGATAATTTTCCCACTTAAAAACATGTCTTTGGTTGCCCCCAGTATCTCACCAAACCCCTTTTTCCTTCTACATTAATTATACTAGGCACATGTATTATTTTTATTTTGCATTTGTAATATAACTCCACATTCCCCTCCTTCAGTCCATAAACATTTGTTATTACAAGTCTTTGTAATGTCCATTACTTCTCTACACAGAGTCTTTAAATAGTCTTTTAAAATATCTCTTTCACCTTCAGTACTAAATTGTGTGTGTGTGTGTGTGTGTGTGTGTGTGTGTGTGTGTGTGTGTGGAGGCGCACACGCACCTGTGTAGTGTGTGTGTATATATATATATATATATATATATATATATATATATATATATATTCCTTTTTGTTTTTGCTTCTGTTTTAAATCTGATTTTTTTTAGAAATTTCTGATAATAACCATTTCCCATTATATTCCAGATGATCCACATTATATAAAATAATTTTTCATCAAATCTATCTATATAATTTAGTTTCATATTTTCATAATACTCATACTCTGTCATGTTCCTATTTATACATTTAACATTTTCAATCCTTTCTAAACATTCTTTGCCACATATTTCTTCCCACAATCAATATACCCTTTTACATTTCAGAAAAATGTTCAGTGATCTCTAATTCACCACAATATATGCAGATTTTATCTTTTATCATTTTATATGGCATATTTGTTTTCACCTGCAGCATAATTATAGGTTTCCCCTTTAAAACGTCATACACCATATCATTGAAGCTTAAAACAACAAGATGAATACATCATAACTACAGAAGAATGAACTTACAGAACATCATTGGCCCACTCCGGGAAAGTAACTACTTGGAAACCATGATGAACTTTGCTCTTTCTCTGTTGTAGTGCGATCTCATAGTTGGTATATTTCAGTAAGGGGGTGGAGGTGTGGGGGCAAAGCTCCCCACTTTGATGGGTGTAATTTCCTACCATTGTGTTTTTTTCATTGGTGGACAAGTGATTACTTTCCTGGAGAGGACAGAAAATGTTCCAGGAGTTCATTTATCTGTAGTTCCAATGCTTTCATCTTGTTGTTTTAAGCTTCGATGATATGGTGTGAGACGCTTTAAAGGGGAACCATTTATAGACAACCTCCACAAAAAATCTGTACATTCTACATATTTTTGCCTCTTTTCATTCTTGCTTTTACTGCCTTCACATTTTTTTTTATTTTCTAACATCTTCCAAGGGAAAATATTATAAAATATTTCCATTATATTTTCATACCATGTTTTCCTATACTGTTCTATGTTTCCTAAATCAATCTTCCATAGTAGTATTTTCTCTTTATATAGTTTCATTTCTGTTCTAGTGATTCCCTTCTTTCCTTTTAAACCTTTAAGCCTTTCCCAAATTGATTTATATTTTTCCTCTATAATCCTTATTAACAATTTTCTTTTTCCTTGCATCTCTGTCAATACTTTATATAAGTTTAATGAAGCTACATATACAATTAGGTGTATCAGACCTAAACCTCCTTCCTTATTAGTAACATAAAAAAAATCCCTCTTTTAAAAGGTTTAGTCTAGATCCCCATATAAATGTAAATAACACATTCAGTAATTCGTTTCCACATTCTGATGGTATCATAAATATACTTGTATATGTGCCATTTTACCTAATATTTACCTAATGTTAAAGAATTAAACATGCTTTTTTCTATAGGTAAGTTTAAATATTCTCCAGAATATACAAGTACTCTTTATTTTAACTATCATGTCCTTCTATTCTGACACCCTCTGCTGTTCAATAGCAAACTTTATTCCCAACATTTCTCTTTCTTCTTTATTAAACTAGATACCTCTTAATTTTCCAGAGAACCCCAGTCCTTTACAGTTCTTTCCTCGTTAATGCTTAATCCTAACACTTTTAGTTCTTTTTCAAGTGTCTTGAGGGCTATATTCATCCATTCTTTAATTATAACAACTAATACAAAGTTGCCTGAATAGGAAAAGATCACTAGAAATTCCTCTGATGTACAATATTTAGCTTCCTCTGATGTCAAATTTATTTTGGTAACTACCACATTTGTAATTAATGCAAATAGAATACTACTTGCTAGACATCCTTGTTTAATGTCACTCTTTAGTTCTATTACCTCACTTAACCAACTATTAACTACCAGTCTCACTTTATTTTTGTTATATACAGATTTCAAAATATTGATTCTTTTTTTACTTATATTATATTCTTTTAAAATCTCCCATAATGCTTTGTGATGGATCTTGTCAAAAACTTTACATACATCTCCCACCAATATTTTTTATTCTGTTTCCCTATTTATTACTTCATCTACCAACTCTCTTATTAGCATTATAAGTTCTTGACTTCCTTTCTCTTTTATTCCAAAAACTGTTTCAGTTAGCAACTTATTAACCCTACTTACTATTCTTTTTTCTGCTATTTTCATAAAGAGCTTATAATCAACATCGTTTAATACTAATGGTCTCCAGTTTTTTTATGTCTGTTCTTTCTCCTTTTTTCCATATGTATTTCA
The DNA here is from genome assembly GCF_019279795.1 of Protopterus annectens. Taxonomy (NCBI): domain Eukaryota; kingdom Metazoa; phylum Chordata; order Ceratodontiformes; family Protopteridae; genus Protopterus; species Protopterus annectens. The sequence goes on from NC_056745.1 coordinate 1,414,509,643, forward strand.
TGGGTCCCTATCAGCATCTTGAATGCTGACAATATCGAATTTGATATTGTCGCATCGAGAATGCCGAAAGGGCAGAACATCAAATGGGTAAACAGAAATCTCTGTAAGGGGAGATTTCCATTTACCTCAATGTAGTGCAGTCTTGAAGTTGGTATATTTAAGTAGCGGGGGGTGTGGGGAGTGCAGGGGTGCTTGCCCTCCTGCCTACACCCTTTAGTTTTGGATGTTTTATTTTTTTATCAGCATTCGAAAATGTAATAGGTCGATCATTTCAGTTTGACATTTAGTAATTCAACCTATTACATTTTCGAAATACTGATATAGACCCGTATTTCATTGCACCCATACAAATTCTTTCATAATTTACACCTTTCTCAAACCATTCAAACACCTGTAAGAAATATTATTTTTGTCATTCTTGCATATTTTTATACATTAGATATTCAAGCCCATCTAAACCTGTGGCTGCTTCTACATTTGCTGTTTTTAACACATTTTCAAACTCTGTCATTAAAATCTTTTCTTCCATTATTTTGTTGTTTTCTTCCATTAATTTTTTAAGTTCCCTCAATTTTTTTCTTATAGTGTCACATATAGAAAAAGTTTGAAAAATATGCTTTTTACTGTCTGCATAATGTCTTTTGTGTAGCCACTATACATCCTTTTTCATTCATTAACTTCCTTATTATTCTTATTTTTTCTTTAACCATTTTACATAAATATGGTGCTACTTCTTTCCTACTTTGCAAAACATATCTTTGAATAACATTTTTTAATTTTTTCATGGTTCATTTCATATAACATTCTCTTTTTTGTATAAACTCCTCTTTATTGTCTATTGTGTCTTTAAAGACTTGGTTACTGATGTCAACTATATTGTATTCCTTTTGTCCTTTGCCATTCTAGTACTTCTTTTCTGTATTATTATTTTAAACTAATCTACCAGCTTGTCCAGCCTTTATAAAATTCTTTGAAGCTAATATGATCCAGGCATAGTTGATGTATTATATTCCTTACATTCTCATTTAACTCAGATTCGTTGGTACGTTGTATTCCTCTACCTACTTTTATATAACCTATTCTTTCTTGAATCTCTATCCATATTGCTACATGATCTGAAAATCCCTTAACTTTAACTCCATGATGTAATACTACAAAGTAATCAATTTCATTTCTCAGGTTACTCCTTTTGTATGTCCAGTGTTTGTTTTTCAAGAAATACATTTTACCTTGTTTGATCATATCTGAGAACTTTTACATCCACCCCTTCTTTTCACCTCTGTCTTAAATTACAATTGAAATTACCTACTACTACCATTTGCATATTTACACTCACATAATCAAGTATTTTCCTTTTTTTCCCTTTCTTTTTTTGTAAAGTGTAAGCATAGAGTGCAATCACCCTGTATATTTGGTTCTTCCATCTTATATCTATTATTGTTATTATTCCTAATGCTACAAGTGTATAATCCAGAATTTCTATACATCATCTACATAAGATTGCTATGCCTGAATATTTCTCATCTTATAAGTTCCATATAACCCTCCCTTCCCATAAACCATTCATTTGTATTCATTCTACTTCTGTTGTTATTCTTATATCCACTAATACTATAATGTCCATATCTAGCATATCTAGCATTCTACACCATTCCAGCACCCTAGCCTTCAATCAGCATTCTTTATATTGTTAACATTAGGGCTAGGATTCTCATTTTAAGGAGGATTTTTTGTTTGTTTTCATCCTTTCCTTTTTTAGTTCCTCCTATACCTACATTTTTAAATTTATGTTTTCTATCACTCACTCTTTTCCCAATAGAACTTATTTTACTTTTAACTTAATGGCCTACACCTGTCACCCTTGGGATTCCGGATACTGGCTAAGGCTCTTGCCACCCCTATACTGCCTTTATTAGGCAAGGTTCAAATGACAAATTCACCATCGTAAGCAAAATCTGAGGGTAATGCTACTCAACGCTCGAAGTTGTTGTATCTTTTGACTTTTCCTGGTTAGGGGTCGCCACAGTGGAACTCCAGTCCGCTAATGATTGGCAGTAGATTTTTACATACCGAGTTGCCAGCCCTGACGCACAACCTTCAACGAAGTTACACCCATTCATGCATGTCTCCACACAGAAGACGCTTTAGCTGAGAATCGAACAGGGCAACGTCTTACTGTGAGGTGACAATGCTACCGCAGCACCACCACCGCAGTTAATTTGCTGAACGCTAGAGGTCTAAACCTCAAAATGCACTCACTTGAGGCACTCCTTAAAATGGAGAACACTGATATCTGTGCAGTGACAGAGACCTGGTTCAAGGCTCCAGAGAGCACCCCTGTATGACCAGGCTATAATTCATACCACACCTTTTGGCCACCTAACCTGGACTGGAACACTAAATGTGGAGGCGTGTCCATATTCATTAAGGATAGCCACACCTCCAGGCTAGTTGCTCAGCATAATGCATCTGAGATTATCCAATTGTGACTAACTCTGAGCAAAACCACAATCCAAACTGTAACTTGCTACAGATCCCCCACCACGCCCCAGGATTCCCACTCCTCATTTCATGATACAATGTAAAATGTTAGGGTACAACCCAACACCCTAATAATGCGTGATTTCAACTACCCCACCATTAACTGGGAAAACTACTCATTTACCAACTCTTTTGCTCAATGTTTTCTGGAATTCATAAATTCCAATGCCTTGGATCAACTTATCCACACCCCCACCAGGGGCAGCATTATCCTAGACCTGGCCATTACCAACATGGGCGACTGGTGTTCCACACCAAAGGTCAATTCCTCGTTGGTCAGATGCGACCACAAGCTAATCACCCTAGACATCCACATCCCACCCCCAACCCCAATTAGGGAAACCACCGTAAAAAATTTCTCCAAAGCCAACTTCACACTTCTTAAGACAGAAGTGGTAAACTTCACGACACCTATTCAGACAGACAATAGAGGTACAACTTCTGAATCCTACAATAAGCACTTACACAAGTGCATGGATCGTGCTATCACTAACAGAACCAAGATGCTATACTCCAATTAAAGGAAGCCAATCTGGTGGTCCCCTGGCTTAAATAAACTCTACAACAGAAGAAAGAAACTGTTGTAAAAAAAGAGTAAAATCCCATGATTGGAGGAACTCCCTTGTCAGCCTTAGTAAGAAGCTGAGATCCCTCATAAAATCTTCCAAAGCTAGTTACGAAAACAAAATCACCATTGATTCTAAAGACAACCACAAAGCATTCTATAACTATGTCAAGAATCTCAGTGGCAACACTTAGATCTGCTCTGAGTTACAGCACAATGGCACTAAATATACAGAACCAACTGATATTGCCAACATCCTGGCAGATAGGTTCAGTGCTAAATTTACCCCCCTCTCATCCCCTAAATGGCTCATCTCTATACCGGAGGAATGCAAAGGTCCTGTAATCATGGCTGCACAGGTAAAAAACACACTCTCCAAAGCCAAGAACACAGCATCCATGGGACTTGATAACATCCCAGGCTGCGTTCTACATGAACTACAGAATTAACTGGCACCCCACCTAAGCACCATGTTCAATCATAGCCTCACCTCAGGCTTTGTGCCCACTGAATGGCACACAGTGATGGTTATCCCACTCCACAAAGGGGGAGCCACCATAGACCCTGGGAATTACCGCCCAATTAGCCTAATGAGCATGGTCTGCAAGACCATGGAACGTATCATCATGGATCTTATAAACAAAGACATTGGTAATCTCCAAACTCTGGACCCAACCCAGTTCAGGTTTGTAAAAGGCAGATCATGCCTCCTAAACCTGATAGACTTATTTGAAGCAGTCACCAAAGCTGTAGACAAGGGTAAGGTGGTTCAAACAGCCTATCTAGATCTCGCCAAGGCTTTTGACACCATCTCCCCCTCTGGAAATATAGATAAACTCACTAAACTAGGTATAAATCCCTATGTCACAAGATGGGTTGCCAACTGGATCACTGACAGAACCCACACTGTGAAAGTAGCAGAATCCAAATCTGACTTCAGACCAGTGACAAGTGGAGTACCAAAGGGTTCAGTCCTGGGTCCTCTCCTGTTTGGTATCTACTTTTCTGAAGTACAGGCTAACACAGAAGGTCTTTGGCTAATGAAATTCACAGATTACTGCAAATTAGGAGCCATAATCGAAACTTCTAATGATGTGGGCATCCTACAAAAGGGCCTCACTGAGACAGATGCTTGGTGCCAAAGCTATGGCCTCAAGCTCAATGCCAAAAAGTGCATTGTCATCCCCTTTGGTAAAAATTCTGTACCCATGAGCTACTGCACAGGTGGTAGTCTACTTAACACCCAAAGTGTGATGAGACCTTGGGACACAGGTGGAAAGTAGACTCTCCTTTGATAATCACATTGCCACAGTGGTCAGGAAATCCTTCTATGTGGCACACCTCATCACAAAAGGTTTTTCATCCAGGAAAAAAGAGGTCATTGTTCCCCTCTACTAGTCACTCATTAGACCATTATAGAGTACAATGCCCCTTTTGGTATGTACCTCACAAGACATCCATAACAACTGGAGAGGCCACAGAAATACCTCACAAATAAGATTACTGGCCTCAAACAGATGCCCTATGCAGACTGTCTCAAAAAACTCCAGCTTTACTCCGTCGCATATCGCCTACTCAGAGGTGATCTCTGTCTAACATACAAAGCTATGTCAAACCCGGAGCTGTTGGACATGCTCCATTTAAAGAAATCCCTCCGAGCTACACAGTCTAAGGACCTAAACCTTGTTACCACAATAAACAGAACATGCTGGAGGGATAGATTCCTATCCCAGAGACTTCCCATACTCTAGAACAAACTACCTATCTATATCAAACAAAGCTCCTCATTAGCACTCTTCAAGAAAAAGCTTGATGGTTGGATGGGAGATAGGAAATTCACCTCGGGGTTCACCTCTGTGGCTCTGCCCAACAGGGGCACAAGAAAATAATTTTTTTGGGTGGTGAAAGCCAGAGTACCTTTTTGGCTAGGCTTATATAGGCCCTAGGGCCAATAGCCTAGTACCTACCTATGGAACTATGATTCTATAACTCTTATCCGTTTATCCTCTCCTTCATCACTTAGATTACTTACTTCTTCCTCTCTCTCCTTCTTTTCCTTTTGTTTTACTCGATTCATTTACTTCCATATTTATACTTTTCTCATTTATTGTTTCTTTCTGTGTTTCTTCTGTATTATCAACTATAACACTCTCCCTATCTTGGTCTGACTTTGCTTCCTGTGTTTTATTTTCTGCAGCATTACAGTCCATCAATGAATGTCCTATTTTTCACACTTTATACATTTTTGCTCACATTTTCTTGCTTTATGACCAACTTTACCGCAAATAAAACATTTCCTTTTGTCACAGTTCCTAATTACGGTCTATATTATATCAGCGAAAAGTAAATACATTGAATAGCACTTTATCAATCCATTTTCAGTGAAAGAGAAACTCTGCAAACAATTGTTACATTGACATTTTTCCCACGGAAAATAACCAGTGCATAGAAACAGAAACATTTAAAACCCATCCTGGTGGGGGTCTATGTCCCCCACCCCACAAGTAACTAAATATACCAATTCCAAGATCACACTACAGTGGGGAAAAGGGCAAATTCATGAAGATGGCCCACTGGTTACTTACTATGGGAAAACGTTTGATAAAACAATCATTCTTGGAGTTTCACTTTCACTGAAAATGGGTCAATGAAGAGGTATTTGATGCATTTACATTTCGCTGATAAAATATAGACCCGTTAATTAAATGATCATCTTTACCACTCAAGAAACATGTTTTTGGTTGTCCTCAATAAGTCACCAACCCCCTAATCACCTCCAGATTAATTATACCCAGCAAATGCACAGCTGTTTAATGTTGCATTATCAGTATAACACCACATTCCCATCCTCCAGTCCAGAAACCTCTACTGTCATATATTTTCATAATGTCCATTACACCTCTACACACATTTCTTAAATAGTCTTTTAAATTGTTTCTTTCAACTTCAGTTCCAAATTGTATAAATACTCTTTTTTATAGCTTCTCTGCTGAATGCCTGCACAACATACAAGTTCCAGTAGTCTTCATTCTTTCTGTTTTCATAGTCTTCTAAAATTGTCTCCATATATTGTGCCTCCTCAAAAAAAATGTCACAAAAAGTGTCATTGTTAATACAAATAAAAGTTCTTACCTCTCTGGGCTCAATACCCAGTAGTGAAATGATGCTTCAAACCTGCCCAGCTCCTTCTCCATTTTACTATTTATTCTCACCTGATGCTTTCTTCTTACTTCTGTCTTCTTCTCTTCTTTCACTTTCTCTCACCGTTTGCATATATGACTTCTTTTCTTCCTTCCTTCCTTATTTCGTGAACTTCTTTTTATTGAATTCTGCCCATTATTTCTCCCCACAACGCTGCCTTCTCACTCTCCGGTTTGCTTTGTTTGGTAAACTCTCTCAATTAAACGTTCCACAACCCTTCTGAATGGAGGGATGTAACAATGTAACGACACATTCTTTTGTTTCAACCTTTTCCTCAAAGATGTTTGGCTGAAATAAATCCCTGAATCTCTTGGCAACATTTCTTTCTCTATACTCTGCTCTTGAAAAGGGTTAACTGCCTTTTCTAATGCCTTTATTGCATCTTCCTTCATATCTGATTTCTCACCATATTCTGGCACCATTCTCATCAAACTTACTACTTCTGTAGATCGATTATCAACATTACAAACATCCTCAGCTTTAGTATACTCCATGTCTCCTTCCATCTCACACAAATCAAGCTTCCCACTTCTCTAAGCCGCCTCCATGCCCAGAGAAGAAGTAGAAAGTAGAACTCACCACATACAAATGTGTCCTTATACATAAAAGAGTAGGGGGAGTTCTCCAATGCTATGACCACATTTCCTCTAGTAATATAAATGCCACTTTGGTTTTCCCCTGAAAAGAGGTTTCCAGCCTAATGGGACTAATCTGGCCAACAAAGGATAAACAAGCCAAAAAAAAAATGTGCAAAATAAATGCTCAAGATTCTTTCTAGTTATACTTAATATATTTGCATAAGTATTCTATCATGCCATCCATTTTGGCTGTTGTTATCCTACAATGATTCAATCTACATCAGATGTTGGCAATGTAGGTTCTTTCAATGCAGTACTTTCATGGTGCATGTGTCTAATGGGACCACTACAGCATCACCAGGCACTCTTCAATGAAGTACCAATTCCAAAAACCAAAATCCTGAAACAGAAAACACCCAAAGAAAAATATCCTACAACAGGACATTGATGAAGACTGAAAAGCCACACCGTTACCATTGTAATGTACAGTTATTATTTTCTACTTGTGACACCCCCCTGCTGCACCCCTCACTTTAGTGTAGTAGCCCCCCAACCCACAATAACTTAATTATGCACATTTAAGGTCACATAGTCGTTGACACTGTGTGATTTCTGCTTTCAGACAAACCAAAGTATTACACTAATCCCTCAGATAATTTGACCTTAGACTAAAAACAATTCAATAGTGAAGGTTTGTGCAAACAAAGGTACATATATAGGACTGCAGGTGGACTTAATCCTCTGCTAAACAATTCCGTACTCTTCATATTTATGAGAGCTGTGCTTTAAGCTCCAGTTTAGTACTCTTAGGAATACTGTGGTTTAGTCATTTTCAGTTTTAGCATTTTGTGCATCATAGAAGTGTGCTTTGGAGTTCTGTGCATGCCTGTGTCAATTTCTTTCTTATTTATACCTCTGATGAGTGACATTTTTACTTCCTTATTTTGTGTGCTACTTATGCATTTCATTCTTATCAGGCCTCTTCCAGCATTTTGAAAATGAAACTTCTTTTATTTGCTTGAAGCTTTCTTCATGAGTTTTCTCTCTTCATTTTTGATATAAAATGCATGTTCGGATGTTTAAAAATAATAAAATGAACTCTAGGCATCTTTATAATGTTTGTTAAATAAAATAATATTCTCTTACTACCAGCTCTCATTATGTTGTTTCTGGCAAGTTTAAACTTGTTTTTTTTTTTTCTCCAAGTAAGATACGTAATAGACATTTCCCTTTTACAAACATTATTGCCATACAAGTCTATGGGCTAAATACATTGGGGAAGTCACACAGACAGATTAGCTTAGATAGCAAAAAAGATCACTTCTTGTCAGGGGTACATTGAAAAGAGCTGTGTTCTCTCGTTTTAATTTATCCAGGATTTTTGAGTTTCTAATACCATGATTGGAATGGACCTCATTCCTCAGTCAAAGTATGATTATAGTTCATGGAATTAGTATTGTTTTAACCTTTGATGTTAGCCAAAAGTGCTCTTTGCAGCACCAGCAATGTGCCCAGAGCTGAGTCTTTCTGCAATTCATACAGAGTTACATGTATCAGTTGTTGTGTCTTTTGGCTTTTCCTGGTTAGGATTTCGCCACAGCGGAACTCCGGTCTGCTAATGATTGGCAGTAGATTTTTACGTGCCGAGTTGCCGGCCCTGACGCACAACCTTCAACGAAGGTACGCCCATTCACGCATGTCTCCACACAGAAGACGCTCTAGCTGAGAATCGAACAAGACAACGTCTTACTGTGATGCGACAATGCTATCGCAGCACCACCACCACAGTAGTTACATGTATCAGTAATATATCTAAATACAACTGTAAATTCTTTTTTTTATAAGACCTGTTGCTCCTACTACTACTGGAACTGTCTGGGTATCCTTCTTCCGCATTGCCACCATTTCTGCTTGCAAATCCTTGTATTTTTATGACTTTCTCTCTCTCTCTCTCTGTACATAAAACACTGTAATCACTGGGTGTAGCAATTTCAATGATCAATGCTACTTTTGTCTTCTTTTCATGGACTTCTATATCTGTTTTTTCCGCATCTATTTTTGAACTTTTGGTAATACGTGATCCCATGTAATATAAACCTCATCATTTTCAATAATACTTTATGGCTCATGTTTCCAATGCTTCTCAGCTACTTCAGTATTATAATGTTTGCACAATCCGCAATGTAACAGTCTTGCCATATTATTATTATTATTATTATTATTTCTGTATATAGTCCTTCTGCCATTAGTATGTCATACCCAGCATGTTCAATGGACCTTGTAAACCATTGTGTATGTAGTCCACTATCCTGAGACAGCAATATTAACCTTTTGTCCTTTGGTTTAAATTAACCCTCCTTAACCATTCTTGCATTAGATCCTGATCAACATGATGCTGTTCCAGGAGGTTTTGCACTTGCATTTATATTTATGCATTTTCCACATCTCTTGCTTCATTATCTGATCCTTCACCTTACATTCTTTCCTATGTTTTTTGGCACATTCAGTTGCTGCCTAATATTTCTGACTTCGGGCTTGATTTCCATTCCCATTTCACACCCATATGCTTCTGATAAGCTAAGTAAGGAAGTCATCTTAGACTTGTTCTCCTCATAGATTCATAGGTCTATGGGTGTTTACTAGGCTAACAACCACAAGGGGCTTTTTAAGCCTAGCCATGTATCCCAAATCTCTGACGAGTTCTGGTACCCTTAATAAGTGTAAGCAAGGGCTTGGTAGATGAAGCATTTACAAGGAGGGGCCTGGGAGATTAACCATTTACAGGCTGCCTATGTCCATTAGAGACATAGGTGCCAAACCAGAGATGAATTTCCTGTTTCTTATCCAATTGTCCAAGTTACTGTTGTATTGAGTTAGGAAGGAACTCTGCTTCACATGGATGGTGAGCCTGTCCCAGAGATGGGGTAGTCTCTGGGATACATTGGTACCAACACGGGTTGGGAGGGTGGCCTAATGGTTAAGGTGTTTGCCTTACAAACACAAGGTGCGGGGTTCGAGTCTCACAAGGGATAATTGGCTAGGCTTAAAATGGCTCGCAAGGGCAGTTAGCTTACTACTAATCTATGAACCTATGAACCTATACATACCTGTCTCTCCAGCAGCTCCTATTTATATCATAGGCAAGGTTTATAGAGAAAACTGATATAGTATTGAGAGACACTCAACACTTTCTTGAGGATCTGTATATTTGATCAACTAGTTATCATGATGTACATGAAGTCTTATTTGTTACCATGGATGTTAACTTACTATTTACCATTATCCCCAAAGAAGAAGGGGTAGATAGAATCAGGTCATTCTTAGTCCTGGAAGGAACAGTCCCAAACTGTAAGATACAGATGTTATGTACTCTGCTTGAATTGGTTCTGGAGAACAATGTATTCATGTTCGAGACAGATTACTTCCTACAAAAGTTAGGAGTAGCTATGGGGACAGCATGTGCCAACACTTATGCCAATATAGTGTTCGTACACTGGGAGAAACAATCAGTGCTTGTTAATGACCATTTCAAATCTTATGTTTAGTTCTACAAACATTTTGTAGATGACCTCTTTTTTGTATGGCACGGTCTGAGTGAGCTGCTTTCTGAGTTTAAGAACTACTTAGAAAGTACGACATCCTTTCTTAGATTCACTATGCATTATTCATACACTAACACAGATTATTTAGATAGTACCATTAGTAAGAGTGAACTTGGGCATTTATCCACTAGTGCATACGGGAAGCCATGCAGGAAAAACAATCTCCTACATAATACTAGTATGCATCCAACGCATGTGCAGTGCAATTTAAGAATGAAATAATGAGATGTATGGTTACATACAGAGAATAAGGACCTAGAGGAAGCACTAGATAAGCTCCGGGTTGAGTTGTTGGACAGAGGCTATAGGATAGGTGATATAGAGAGGGCTATAGCATACAGGAAGAGCAGTGTCTGTGTTAACACATGGCCTTATTTTTCAGAAAGGTGTGGACAGTCAACAAATAAAGGTCAAGAAAGTAGAGTGGAGAATACTAGCAGGATTACCCTCACCTACTCTAGTGATGTAAGTAGGATATGCGACATTGTGAAAAGAAATTGGCCCATCCTACTGACGGACCCAGAGGTGTGTAAGGCAGTGGGCACACAACCCCACTTCACTTTAAGAATAGTAAGTCCTCGAAACGCAGATTATGTTATAACCAAACACAGGTCCCTTTTCCTGTTTCAGAATGTAAGGGCACATTTGCATGTAGATCCTGTAGAATTTGCAAATATGTATGGTCTTCAAGTGTTATAATGCACCCCAGAACATTGTGTCAACTGGAATTTTCTTTTTATGCTGATTGTCTGACTAAGAATATTGTCTACCTGGCAAAATGCTGCTCCTGTGACTCTTTCTATAATGGAAAGAGTAACAGAACCTTAAAAAAATGGGTGATGGAACATTTAAATGACATTCGTAATTTGAAATTGACTAATGCATTAACTAAACATGTACAAGAAGCAGGTGATTCACATTGTTTTAAGTTTTTGGTTTTATAAATTGTTTATGCAAGTGCAAGGTAGGGTGATGTGACAAACAACACTGAATATGCAGAACTAAGATGGATTATTGACTTTAGAGCTAACATGCCCCCGGGTTTAAACAATGCTGTTTTTTTTAAAACCAGCACTGAAGTAGAAAAACTTACTACACTAATACTCTGATTAGTTTTATCTATGATTGGTTTAAGTGCTGTATTTAAAGCTTGTATCTTTTTGTTTGCAGTATGGTCTGAAGAAGCCGATGACCACGAAAGCACTTACCATTTTTATTTTAATAAAGAGTTTTTGTATTCCTCGACCTCTGGATATCTTCTTGCTACATGAATTTCCTGTTTCTCATCCGGTTGTCCAAGTTACTGTTGTATTGAGTTAGGAAGGAAATCTGCTTCACATGGATGGTGAGAATGTCCCATAGATGGGGTAGTCTCTGGGATACATACCTGTCTCTCCAGCAGCTCCTATTTATATCACAGGCAAGGTTTAAGTCTTTAGAATGGGTAATTCTGGTGCTGTTTGTTTTGTGGATATACAGAGTGGTGTCTGGCAATACAATACTTTCCAGGCATTTAGCTCCCCTCAACAGCCTATAGTAGACAGAATACAAGGATAGGGCCTTGAGATGGCCTGCACAGGACATGTTACTTATACCCTGTATTCTTTTAGTGAGAAACCTCTGTGGATGTTCCAGTTGTTGGATATGCCTGGTTAGGTACATGACAAAAGGGGCATTGTACTTAATGATAGGTCTGATGAATGCCAAATGCAGTAGAACAATGACTTCCTTGGACCTAGATGCCTTACCTTTACTTATAAGTTTCACAACATGGAATGATTTCCTCAGTACTGTAGACATGTGATGGTCAAAGATTAGATTACTGTCTATATGTGTCCCCAAGTCCCTAACTACTGGGTCAACTCTTAGGGATGTGTTGTCAATATGATAGTTTCCGGGGGTGGATGACTTCCTGAAAGTTACTATTATGCATTTCTTGGCACTTAGTTGTAGTCCATGGCTCTGGCACCAGTTGTTTGTTTGTGTCAGCCCTTCCTGGAGAACATCTGTATCAATGTGTTATTCACTGGCAGCTCCTAATTTGCAATCATCTGAAAATGTAGTCAGCCGGAGGTCATTAACATTGGCCTCGACTTCAGAGAAGTAAATGCCAAAAAGGAGTGGTCCCAGGACTTTCCTTATTTTTGGATCTTGTGAGGGCAGAAGATATGCATGCAGTATTATGATTGTAGATCTACGTAATTAGTTTCAAGGAGGCCCATGCCTCCTTCAGAATGGGGAATATATAATCTTGGTATACACTGACAGTCAAGTGATAAGCATGAAGCATTTTTCTTGTATACCTCTTTAGCTTATCCAGTACTTTTTGGGGCCATTCACCCCAAAACTGTAAGTTAGAACAGGAAAAGCAAATTGATTTATAGCTTGGACTTTGTTCCTTGATGTCAATTCTGGTTTTAGTATTATGTTTAGTCTTCTAAAATGTTCCTTACTAAGTTTTATTAATGTGTTCATGTTTTATTGTTGATCCTTCAGTTCCCAAATATGTATACACTCCCTCTTGCTCAAGTTCATTTATATCACATTCTTGTCACAGAGTGATATTTTATTGGTGTTGCAACTTTCATGCTTTAAAGGTTACTTTTTCACATTTATCAAGACTAACTGACAGTCTTATATAATCTGAGAAAGTTTTGACTGCTTGCAGTTGTACTTTCAGATCCTCATCTGTTTTAAATCATCCCTAAAAAGAAGATGAGAAGTCTTTATATTTTATTGTTTTCTGGGAGACAAATTATAGCCATGACATAATCTGTTAATTAGATAACTTAATGGGTTAATGGCAAGACAAAAGAGCAGTGGTGGAAAAGCGTGACCCTGGAATATCCCCCTTTGTGTTCTTATCCCTGGGATAATAATTTGTCCTTTATCATGGCTTACCTGCAAATTGGTTTGCCACTGTATCATGGTCACTGTAAGGTGTATCTTGTGCATTTGTAAGCACTTTTTTAGCCATGAATGTGGGATGTTATCAAATGCTTTTTAGTAGTCTATCCATGCTGTTCTGAAAATCTTTCTCTATTTACAATTCTCCTTTATGACTTTATTTAACAACAAAGGATTCTTTGTTCCATATGACTTTCTTTTGTTACACTTTTGTTCTATTGCCATGATTAAGTTTTCTTCTAAATGAATATAAACTTTATTGACATCAATTCCAGTGTATAGTATATACATCGCTGGGTGGCAAGTTATTGGCCTATAGCTTTTGGGATATCTTACAGGTTCACTCTTAAGGAGGAGTATCATTTTTCCTATTGTTGACCAGGTTGGGGTCTGTTTGGGTGCACATAGAAATAGTTCTTACTCATGGCTAAATCTTCATGTAAAGACATAAGTTAGGTACTACATCTAGGCATGGGGTTTTCCAGTTAGGAGCTTTTCTTAATTTTTTTTCAATTTCTCTGGCCTTTAATTCATCTCATTTCATATTCTGTACATTTGAACTTCTTATTATTTATTTTGCGTGTTCTGTCCATTCAGCATCTTTGTTATGTTCCACAGGATCATAGATATTTCTCCAAAATGTGTATATTTCTTGTTTTTTTGCTGGTATTTCTATTATTTTTGTCTTGGTTCCCATTTTCTGTAAACATTTTTGGGCCATCAATAAATTGCTTATTTTGTACTTTTCCTTTATATTTATCTGCATATCTTCTAAGTTTTTCTTCTTGTGCTGATATCTTTAGTTTATTATTTGCAATAGTGTACAATAGATCCTAGTCTGTTTTGATACTATACATTGCTTCTATCACACTTATCTTTCTGATATTTTTGCTTCTATCACACTTATCTTTCTGATATTTTTGCTGATCTGTTCCCTGTTCTCTATTCTTCTAACAGTGACACTTCTTGTCTTAATTGCTTTATAGTTTTCTCTATTCAATACTTCCATGATGGCATTTGATTTTTACCCTTCATTTCCATTAATCTCCTGTGTTTTTGTGGTAAGTCTTGATTACTGTGTTTATTTGTTTTATCAGACTTCTAACATTTTGGGCCTTATTGACTTTCTGTAGTCTATTTCTTTCATTGATCTTAACAGCCTATTCATCTCTATTAAATCAAGCAACTCTTCCCTTAGATCATTTTCTTCTAAACTAAGGGCACATTCTTTGTCCTCTGTTTCCTCCGGATATTCTACAGAAAGTTCCAGAACTTCTTTCTGTACCATATTCTCTTCAGCTTTATCCTGTGTCATCCATTGTGTTTTCATTTGGGAACTTACTGGTGTATCAGTCCACAACATTAACTGCAACAGAATTGCCACAGTTTCCCGTTCCTTCTTTTACTGTGCAAGTCATACTGAACATTTATCCTGGTTTCCTACTAAACGCTCCAAAGTACCTTCATATGGCAACTGATCAGATGCTTCTCACTCCACTGGCTTCTCATTAGTTTGGGAATTCATCATTCTATCATGCTGTGATGTTATCAGAGTTAGGTTTGCTACACTAGATTCTTCAATTCACATGTGATCCATAACTTCAGCTTCTATTTCTTTAACTTTTTCATTATTAATCTTCATTTCTACTTTCCCCTTTGCTTTCTTATTTTTTGTATTGTAAAATTTTCCATATGCAGATGCCTTTGCCTGTATTTCTCTTCAAATATCTTTGGTGCTGCTTTTTTGTATTGATTAATTTAGCTTTCTCCTCTGCATAAATATTGCACCGTATTAAATTTCTTTTTCCCCATGTCCATATTTCTTCTTCAGATGTGTTCTGTTCCTCCTTTTTTCCTTACTTGTGGGAGTCATTGTTCCATCATGCTGTGACATGACCTGTGTTAGACTTTCTACACCACATTCTTTACTTTGCAGATATTCCATAATTTCACCTTCAATTTTTTTTAACTTCTACTTTACTAATCTTTTGTTCTGTGTTCCACCTTTGTGATCACATTTTCTTTATTGTGAAATGTTCTATATCTGAGTGCCTTTGCCTGTTTCTCTCTTCAGATGTCTTTAGTGCTGCTTTTTTTGCAATGAATAACTTAGATCTCTCCTTTACATAAATATTGCACCATATGTGATCTCTATTTCTTTGGGCGGCCACGGTGGTGCAGTGGTTAGCATTGTCATCTCACAGCAAGAGGTTCTCCGGTTCAATCCTTGGCTGGGGTGCCTTCTGTGCAGAGTCTGCATGTCTTCCCTGTGGTCACGTGGGTTTCCTCCGGGTGCTCTGGTTTCCTCCCACATCCCAAAGACATGCTGCAGGTGGATTGAACACTCTAAATTGGCCCTAGGTGTGAGTGCGTGTGTGTGTGCCTTCTGTGGAAGGTTGGGCGCCGGGCTGGCAACTTGACACTGTAAAACACTGCTGCCAATCATGAGCAGACAGGTGATCCGTTGTGGCAACCCCTAACTGGGAAAAGCTGAAAGAAGATGTGATCTCTATTTCTTTCCCGTATCTGTATATCTTTTCATACCCTTTAAAATTTTCCAGATTTTGTTCATTACATTTTCACACTTCCTTGGCCATCTTCCCCCTTTGCTTGGCCAAACTCTATTGCAAGAATGTTTCCATGACTTAAGGATTCTACTCTGTCATTTTTTCAGTCCTGGCACCAGTGTGCTTACCATAATCGGGCACTTTTTTATCTTGGGACTTGTGCCCTCAGCTGTCATTTTATTTTTTAACCTGATTCTGTTTATGTTATATGCAATATAAAATAAAGTCTATAGATCAGTGTCATTTTGGTGAGATTTTGCAAAAACAGGGACCACCTTGTGAAGATATTCACCAAAACTTGAGGATGGAATTCACTTTCAGCAATACTGCTCTCCTTTGCTTGCTGATTTTATCATCTCTCCATTTGGACCTGAACTGTGTTACATTTGCCCAAGAAGGGCAATAAGTCTTTTTAGTCCATACTTTAAGTACAATTTACATTGTCTCTCTCAATCCCTCCCTTCCTTTCATTACCACCTTCTCTCCTACCCTTTTTACAACTGACCCATGCCCTTTTGAGTGCCTTTAGTGCATTCCCTTTCCCCTATTTATTGCAGAAACACATTATATAGATCTGTGAAGAAGCAGTCTCATCTGCTGCTTTTTACCCTTCTTTTCCTTCTGCCCTTCCTCTTCAGAATAACCCCATCACATTTTCTTCAAATGATCATGTGTACCAGTTCAATGTCCTCATGCCTCTTGTGATCTAAAAGTGAAAGGAGCTCTACCTCCTCAGGATTTGGGATATATATACCTTTCTGTCTGTTCCATCTTTCTGGATGATTTCCTTTGGATTGCTTCCAGCATCCTAATGTCATTTTCTTGGTATAGCCTTCTGAACTGCATACAGTATTCAAAGTTCTGGTCTGACCAGAGGCATGAAGAGTTGAAACATTATCCCCTTTGTTCTATAGTCTATTCCCTTTGAATATACCCTAGCATTCCGTTTGCTGCTGCCATTAACCTCACACTGTTCTCCTCTTGGTCCAGTCCAGCTGGGATCAAACCTTCACCTACATCTTACTGAACCTCCACTCACAGGATGCAACTTGCAGATTTCATTAAGAACTCAACTTAATGAATGAAAAAAATGAAGTAAGCATTTTGTAGGGGAGAAATACTCCATATCCTCCACATTGGGTTTAATCCTCCATAACCCATAAGTTATGGATACCATTTCTATGCTTACATGAATATGGAGAAACGACAAATCCAATAACAATCATTTAGAAGCAACACTGGTGGCAATGTCCTATGGGAAATACCATAGATCAACATCCCAAAGCTGACCTCAATATAGTAAAACCTCAAAGAAATGATTCCACTTGTCATCACATAAATCTGCGAACTCACCAACAACTGTAGCAAGCAACAGTGGAGTCAACATAAACATAATCAACAGAACTTTATTGCTGTTATTAAAGGTCTTTTGAGTACATTTATTTCAATGCCACTGTTGGTTTCTTGGTGGCGATTTCAGGGATTTGTGCAATGATAAATCGGATTTTTTCTTTGAGGTTTTTGGTTTTGGGATCCCTAGGACATCATTTTCTTGGTTGCTCAATATAACAGACCTTTGTGGAGCTGTATCTCGACAAGATGAAGGAAGTCTGTCATTTACATGCCTAGATTTTTTTCCTGGACTACCAGATTCCCTCAGCTGATACTTCAAACAGGTTTGTAATGGCCCTAAGACAGTACATTACATTATTTTTGTACATAAACTTAACTATCACCTCTGTGGCTACTTGGTCGTCTTTTTCAAATCCTTCAAAAAAATCTTCCCATGCATTATTTGCTGAAGCACTTATCTTTGTATCATCAGCAGAAAAAATTAGACTCTTTCCATTTTTTAATTATGTCTTAGAAAAATATGTTAAATAGCTGAGAAACACATACTGTATGATCATTATGAAGGTACAAAAACCCAGAGGATTAATAACTGAAATCTACAAAAGGTCAAAGTTCAAAGGTCAGCATAGTATTCCACTTAAGAACTCAACACTAAAAAGAACCAGTAAGCAAAAGATGTATAATCACTTCCAGACCACTGATGGGCTACTTCCTGGATTTTCCCTGAAATGCAAGTAAATAGCTCCTGCCTTGAGCTTGCACTCCTAATGTGTTTATATGGGAAATAAATACTTCTGAGCTGGCAGTAGTGAGGTCAACCAATAGTGCCTGACTATTGCCAAGTGGCTCTGGCACGAGATGGTTCTAACAAGGAGGATGTGCAGACTCATCCTGGTGTGTGTGGGGGGGGGCAACCATATACACTGCCGCTATCTCTCAAAGGAGCAGTAGTAATGCAGAGCATGGTCTAAGGGCAAATGCTAGATTCACCAATCAATCAATTCATGGCAGCATCATGCTTTATATATGGAAGTACTCGGGTGCTCCAGTTTCCTCCAACTTTCAAAAGACATACATCTGGAGCCTTTCTCCCCGGGCCTCCACTGAAAATGGCCGCTGTACCACTCAGATCGTCCCAGTAAACAAATGTTAAATAAATAAATAAAAGAAAAAGTACACACTCACAAGAAAGGGATATTGTGGGCCACCATAGTGATCCAGTTCACTCATTCTTCACTTATGGGATGGGTTTAGGCTATTCAAAGTGCTTTTATTGTTGGAATTCAGGCAAGAGCACAAAGCATCTTCACAGCTGCCTGACTGACAGACCCCCCCCCCCAGACATCTATCACCTCATCTCCAAGTATAATTCCCCAGATGATGCAAACAATGAGTACTTTCTGAGGAAAGGAAGGCAAGACTTATAGAATCTCTTCAGCATATATATTCAGAGCCAGTAGATTTAACCATTAACTTGATGACAATCAGTAATGCATTTACTTTTTACTTTGATTTTTACTTCTTACTTGCTTTTTTCTCTTTAGTACATTTTGATGGCTCAACACAACACATGCACATATTAAAGGACAGGACAGTGACATACAAGGAGATCAAAGTAAGGTGAAGTAATATAAGAAGAAAAGCAGCAAGTCCTGTACTCAAGTGCCTGATTAAAGTATGGGATAATAAAAGCTTTCATTTAACCATGAGACATGAAGCTTGAACTTGAGAGTTATGATGGATTTGATGAGAGATGGGATGATGGATGAGACATCCATCTGGTGTGAAGTTATCCATCTGGGTGGAGATCAATTGTCTTGTGCAAGTGTGTGCAGGTTTCTTGAAGTGGAGGTTGTTTGATGATCACTACTTTCTAGAATGAAACATGATGGTCATTTTAAACATGATGGTTGTGTTTATAGCTTGCATTCATAAATTCAAAGATTTATTGATTGTTAGCAAGCAAGATTAAGGCAGGGGGCTTGAAAAGAGCTATATTTTTTTTCCTAGCTATTTTTTCCGATGTTCTGTGTCCAAATAGGGTGTGTCCAAAGGCCATTTATAGAGCATTTGTTGTAAGTCTGTAAGGGACATGGGTGCCAGGCGAGGGTAGTGTGCTGGTTTGTGCGGGTAATAGACACATTCAGCTTTCAGCTTCACATGGATGGGAAGCCTGTTCGCTAGGAGTCGCACACATCTGTCTGTCCATGTCTGTGTCAAGTTTGGTTACAGACACAAAAATTCAATTTCTTTGACCTTATTCCTTTGTACCTTGTTTGACAAATATTACAAATATGCAGGAGATTCATAAGTCTGGGGTTTGCGGATGCCTTGTAAGTCAGACATAAATTACCCCTCAGCAATCTATATTAGACTGAGTAGATGGAAAGGACTTTAAGGTGTCCTGAATAAGACAGATTTGTTGCACCTTGTATTCTTTTTGTTCAGGGTGAATGAAGTAAACTTGAAATAGAGAGGAACTTGAATAAAAGTAGACAATGAATGCAAGGTCTAGGTAAGGAAATTGCTAAGTGCTGAGAGCAGGAAAAGATGAGGAGCAAAAATGGATGAATGCCACTGCCTGAGGTGGGTAAAAGTGAAAGATGGGGCTAAAGTGGTTTGGGAGGAAATGGAAGAAAGTTAGGAGAAAATGCAGAGGAGTTGGAAAAGGAGTGGAATATAATATGGCACTGGAAGTGTTAAACAAATAATAGTCCTATCCTTAATCGGAGAGGGATTACTGAAGAGAAAATAAGAGATAGGATAGAAAGGGATAGGAAAAGAAGCAGGGGTTATAGGAAATGTTATGTTTAATGTGGCCTGAGTTGTGTTAGCCTGCAATAGAAGTATGGCACAGGAGAAAACATTAAGGGAAAATAATAGATGAAAATAAAGAAATATATTTCTTTCCAGAGAATGAATGTAGGTATTGCTGAGGCAGATGTTGGAGGGAGTAAAATATTCCTCATAATCAGTATCCCCAGTACAGATAAGGGTTGGGATTGACTGACATAATGAGGAAGAAGATAGGCCTAGAAAGATAAGTAGACAAGGATAGAGTGTGGCCTACATATGCGGCCAGAATGCTTCAGTATTAATTCATCTAGTATCTTTTCACTGGTTGGCTCAGTGGATGAACTGATTAAAGATTTCAGTTTATATCATAGCATATATGCATGATTCAGAGAAATTTTCAGCATTAACACTGACTGAACAACATGCACAGAAATGTACACAAATGCAGTAGTTAGATTAACAGAGTATGAAACCCAGATGGCCCTGAAACTCAAAGAGATGAGGAGGGTAGACAAAGACTAAGACATACACACGGTAAAAATCTGTCACTAAAGAAGAAGTGGAAGCATGTGAAGTGATAATTTAAGGGCAAAGGTATATCTCTAATAAAAATGAGTTGTTGATGCCAGCCTGGAGTTAACTGCACAGTTGTTATTGTGATATCATAAGTCATAAATTGATTACACTGAGTTCTGAGCTAGAATTCCATCTTACAATCATTCATAATGATGATATTATGTTAATGGCAAAAGTACACACAGGGGCATAATGTAAAAGAGGGATAGTTTGTTCATGAGAGCATTGCTTTCTTTTATATGACAGAGCACACATACCAATTACCCTGGATCTTTCTTTAGCAATTCTGTGTTACAGCCTTGCCTGTTATCAGAATATCCCTATAACCTGAAAAGCAAAATATTTTCTAACCCATGCTACCACCCCGATACATTATTTCCTCACCATAAAAGTTCCAAAAATGTTTCTACTCCTTTCTCTAATAAATGATATGTCTTGTATACGTATTGTCTGCTTCCTTGTTATATAACTAGTGTCCTGTTTCCTCAACCTAACGAGCACCACACATAACTGCCTTTACAGGTCTATGTACTCTTACTGCAAGAGGTTTAGCAACTTAGTATCAACCTTTTACTAATTAGTAATACAACTCCTTTTGTACCTCTGATTGTATTACTGTTTTCTTAATGGAAATTACATTGCAAGTAACTTCTAGTATTACCTTATATCCTTTTCTGTCTGGTTGTAAACCAAGGTCTGAGCTTGAAAATGGCCAGCTTGGATCAGTACTTTACTCCAGTCAACAAATACATAAATATGTAAAATGAATGTTAAAAAGCTGGAGCAGCCTTTTGTGAAATTCTGCTTGGGTTTATTCTGCTTTACATTGATAAAAAATATTTTTTGAAAACTCTGGTCATTGTTTCAAATCACATTTTGTAATATGACTGTACACAGTGGTGTTATAAGCCATGACATGTGTCCACAGAAATGCCTCAGGCAAAATCTTGATAAAAATTAGTAATGCTTCCCGTCATATGCACCTTTCCATCGATGTATATTGAAAATTGCAGAACTGGAAATCGACACAAATATATTGTAGCACTTTTTCCAATAAAATGTCTGTTTCTTAAAGAAAACGTTATCTTTTTTAAAAAGAAAAAAAGCAGTGGCACAGATCTAGGAAATAAATAAGGATGTCTTTTGGTATGGGGGTATGAAATGAATAGGAGTGGAATGGATAAAAGGAAACTAATAATTATACAAGGACTGGCCATTAGCATTCCAAAACGAGCACACTGATTGTCCAGCCCAACCAGTCTGCCCATTGTAAATCCGAGAACATACTAACGGAAAAAGGACTTTTTCCCATTAGTATATCCCCCTGATTTTTTTACTTTTTTTTTTTTGCCCCCAAAAAGAAAACGGAAGACCTAAAATGAATGAGGGAAATGGTGCAGACAAAAACGGATAATCAGGTACGTTCTGAAAAATTAAAGAAACGTAGCCGATTATTCTTTTTTTGTCTGCACCATTTCCCTTCTTCGTTTTAAGTCTCCCAATTTTTTTCTTTTTTTTTTTTTTTTCAATTAAAAAAAAAGCAATGGAGATATTTCTCCATTGCTACCTCTGTACAGCACTGATGTACTGTGTAAGTGTGGCAACACAAGTCCCTTACGCATGCGCAGTACATCAGAAATGCCCCAGGATACCAAAAACCTGCAGAAGGGCAGCATGGAGGCATTATACAATGACATGATTTAAGAAAAGTAAGTATTTTTTTTCTTAAATAATGTCACTGTATAATAGCAATAACCAAGGCTGGATGTGGGCAATGCTGGATTTACCCACAATTGGCTTTGTTTGGTCACTTGGGCTTCGCCCTTGTGACAAAACCACACCAACTGTGGGTAAATCCAGCATTACCCACACCCAGCCATGGGTTATTGCTTAATTAATGTATGACGGGGAGCCCTGAGGACTTTTATTTTGTAGTCATGAGACAGTGTAATAACACAGATAAGAGGAGAAAATTATCTTATCAGTGAATATTGTCTTCAGAAAGAGCAGTAGTAAAATTTGTTTTCCCTTATAGGAATCTAATGTTTCACCAACTCAGATATTATTAGCATAAAGCTGAAAAGTAAGTTTGTAATTTGGCTATATTTCTTATGCCTTAAAATCAACAAAAATTAAAGAAGATGCCTTAACAGGATTAGCAAAAACAATTCACTACTATATTAGAACTACGTGAGACTACCAGAGTCGAATACAGATAATAAAAAAATACAAATGCAAAAGCAATGGGAAAGGTAGTTCCTTAAGCTAATGTAGTTGATCAACCTGAAGCTGCAAAAAGAATTATATACAAGTGCATAAGGCAAATAAACAAAAACTAAGTAAAAAGAGCCACTGCATTTAGAAACTGCAGCTGTGAGAACTGTGATACTCATGAGTTACAGAGAGAGATTCTCCTCAAGATGTATCTCAAAGAAAAATTGAAAAACAAGTAATCTCTGTGGTATCCCTGAAGTCTCAAAACAACCTACTAAACAAGTGTAGTGGGTCCAAAAACAAAACAGTGTAAGAAACTTGTGTGTGTGGAAGATTTACAGTCCATATATCTCTAATTAATCACTGTACATTAATCAGATCAGACAACAGTAGTAGAAGTAGCAAACTTAAACTCAAGTAAAAAAAAAATAATAAAAAATATATAATTGTACAGAATTACTAAGTATTCGAAAGTAATCCAAGCAAGGCAGGCAGTCTGTTTCCAGTCGAAAATCCTTTATTAAGTGCACCTTAGCATAACATCTTAACATACATATCCTTTGCGCTGTTTTGACTTTACACACCTATAACATGTTAAACACAATATGGTCAACTATTACCGCTGAAATGGTCAAACAGTCTTTAGATAAATGTATGTTAAGTATGGGCCTTGCTAATTTTTCTGATCAGTTTGTTTATTTTGAAACAATTTAGTCTAGCTATCTGTTGCCATATTTAACTCTGTATTAGTAAAGGAAAGTGTCTCTTAACGACTGGTGGCAATGTTCATTTAATCGTCTAATATACAAGTGAGACAGAGTCGACTTCATAGATAGATAACTGATTTGTCTAGCATCAATAATATGTAAAAGTGTTGAAAAGTATCTAGTAAGTACATAAAACCAGAGAAATGGTACCAACTACTTATGGATCTATACCAATCGAGATTTATGGAAGGTTGTTCTACTCTTACCAAACTGACTGTTTTTTATTATTCTGTATTATCAGCTCTGGATGGGATTTGGAGGGATCACTGCAGTGTATTTAGACCTAACTAAGGTTTAAATATGCTGAATCAGTTAGTTATCATCAAATTATAAAGACAAACAATATAAATTATTTCATATTTCAATAAGTCAAAAAATTAACTAGATCGGGGGGAGGTGGCCTAGATGGGCTCTGAGTAACACCAGATTTCAACAGCTCCACTAAAGAAATATTATTCTGACAGGAATTCTGCCTTCAAACTTAAAATTGAAAATACCTTTATATATGATTTGAAAGAACTTAACTTCATCTACAATAATATCTAGTTAAAAACAAAAAAAGGCAGATTTACTTGTCAGATTATTCCTGGATAACTTCTCCTCATCTGAAAGAATTCATCATGAGCTTCACTAAATCCAGCAACCAAGATTCCAGCCTCAAAAGAGAGATTCTGACTTTGATACCAAATATACAGGATCGTACTACAAACATTGATAAGCTGGATATGAAAATAGATAATTTCAAGGAAAAAAAATACCAAACAAATGGATTTACTTCACCAAGCCTTGTTACAACAAAAATCACAGATAACAGGTATTGAAGAAGCTCTGACCGATATGGATGGGAGAATTATTGAAAATGAAAACAATGTGGAATTCTTACTCAAACAAAATACTTCTCTACAAAATAAGTTAGATGATCTAGAAAACAGATCCAGATGCAACAACCTAAGAATACTTGGACTACCAGAAGGCACAGAAGAGAACAACATGACTAACTTTATCAATACTTGGTTACCTAAGACTCTTGATCTTACTGAAGCTATGTCCTTTAGTATTGAGAGAGCACATCATTCCCTTGCCACAGTGAATACTGCTAACAAAAAGCAACCTAGATCTATCATTGTCAAATTCCTCTCATGCTTAGACAAGGAATTAGTGTTAAAAACTGCCTGGTCTAAGTCACCAATTAAATTAAATGAAGCTATGATACATTTTGATAATGATTATTCATCAGCAGTTATAGCAAAAAGAAAAATATTCTTACCTTTGATAAAAGAATTGAAGAAAGCACAGGTGAAAACATGCCTTTTGTTCCCTGCAAAGCTGAAGATATTTTCATCGGAAGGTCCCAAAATGTTTGAAGACTTAGAATCAGCTCTGTACTATTTAAAAGTTCATAAGATCTTGGAAAAAATAGAAGAGATGGAATGGGCTAATCTCACGCTTAAGAGAATAGCTTCTAATCCCACTTGGAAGACTTTGGAGAAACAAAACAGACTAAGAAACAAGTGACTTAAATATCTATGTTTGCAGTTAGTTATGTTTCTGGAAAGACTGTCACTGTGTTAATTATATGTTGATTTTTTTCACTTACAAGGTAAGCCTGCTTTTTCCTGTTTCCATGCCATTTACACATGACCTTAAGTATACACATAATTTCATTTTTACTTATACTGAGGTAAAAGTGTATACTAATGGTAAATATATAGCTATGGGTATTGTTATAAAGACATCTTAAGAGTGAAGGGTAAACAAATGAAGCCATTGTGACAGTAAAATAAGTACTTCCCATATATAAACATTCTAGATTCCCTTTATAATCTCTATTTTTTTAAACTATTTACAGTCAGATCAATTAAACCTACATAGTTAGTAGTAAATAAGATCTCACCACACATTCAGTTATCATTCTCTGTAATTCATACTGAACACTGTTTTTTTTTCCTGTCATGTGTATATAAAATGGATTAATAAGGCTAGGTGATTTATTTAAAATACTTTCTGCTACATTTGGAGTTCTATGGTGCTGTTTATTTGTAAAGGACAGTTCAAACTAGCTGTGCATGTGTGAGCAAGCTATGGGAAGCATGCAGATATTACTCATATGATCTTTCCCTATACATTTTAAATACAGTTACATACTTGTTATTTCTGGCACTTTTTCACTGAAAATGATGAAAAAACATCTTCCAGAGACTTTGTGAAGTTCAAGCTTGATGTCCACGAGCTTATTTCTTCATGAACTACCTTATTTTCACTAAAAATCTTCTCTGCATTCTCGATTGAACTCCACGACATCGTGATGCATTTTGATGACGTCAGAGCTAGTCGACCTGCTCAACCAGGAAGTCAGTACATGTAATTTAATTGAAAAAGCATCAGAAATGCTGGGAAATGTTGTATTTACTTTAAAAATGTATTTTAAACTTGCTGATTACACCATTTGGACTCAGTTTGATTCTCAAGAAAGAAATATTCAATTATCTTATTTTTGTTTATGTTTATGATAAACTGAAGGGGAAGGAAAAAAAGGGAAAAGTAAGTGTGCATTTTTTTCTTTTAAATTAATGTATCCCATGTTATTTATATTGTTGTGCCTTACTTAACAGGATAAACTAATCTTATTACAAATTACAATTGATTTTCCATTCAGATGTTGATAGCTAGATAGAAAATAATATGGGTTAAAATAAGCTCACTTAATGCATGATGGCATTTTCTATCACAAGTGCTTAAGGTGTCACGTGACCTTTCACTCTTATGATACTCATATTGATTTGTTTTAAATATTACACCAACATATAGCATATGTGTTAAATGGCTAGTAGTAACTTCAGTTGACAGGCTTCTATATCAAAATGCTGCTTTCATAGATTTCAGACCAGTTTTAAGGTACATGTAATCACATATGAAGTTATTATTTAATCTGTTTAATTTTTATATACAAAAATATATGTTCTGTTGCTGTTGTTTAAAGGTCAGTTCTGAATGACGAAATGGTTTAAGCAATACTTGATGAGTTACATTGATTATAACTATGCTTTACCTGTGTTAATGAATATGCAATCATATATAGAGTTAATATTTTGTATGTTTAACATTTATATATAGTGAAGGTTATGTTTAGTTGCTAAAGTTAGAGGTTTATTCCAAATGACATTTTGTTATAAGTAATATCAGATGAGTTACACTGATTACAGATCTGTTCGACTTGTTTTAATGAATATGTAAATATATATATATTTACCAAACATATATATATTTATCAAATATATATATTGACCAAACCATAACACCACCACTGCCTTACTCTCCTTTACTAACACTATCCTTCAGCATAAAAACAATGGCTATTTCTCCTTTGCTACTTTCCTAGACCTATCTAAAGCATTTGACATGGTCCCACACAAACAACTTATCTCTGTCCTCAATGACCTATCCTTCTCACAGTCGGTCACCAACTGGTTTCAGAGTTACCTGTCTGACTGCCAACAAGCCGTTGTATGGCAGAATGACATATCTCCCCAACTACATGTCTCCATAGGGGTTCCCCAAGGATCCATCCTTGGACCCCTACTCTTCTCTGTTTTCACCAATAATCTAGCCTCTGCCACCAAACATGGCACACTCATACAATACGCAGATGACTCAACCATCATCTGCTCAGCCCAGTCCCTACCCAAACTGCAAAAAGTCACACAGGAAGCCTATTCCTCTGTTGAAACTTGGTTATCCGATGCCCAATTATTACTCAACCCAAACAAAACTAAACTACTCATCTTCCAGCCCACCAAACATACTCAAAACAACTCTCACTTTAACATCACAGCAAAAGACAACACCACTATATACCCAACTGAACACACCAAATTGCTAGGAGTGGAAATAGACAATAAACTAAAATTTGACATTCACATATCCTTGACCATAAAAAAAGTCCACAATAAACTAGGAGCGTCATACAGAAATAAGCAATTTCTCACCAAAGCAGCAAAGATTTCAATAGCAAATTCCCACCTTATCTCCTCCCTACTTTATGCCTGTCCAACATATACCAACCTAAGGCAATGTGATTTAAACAAGCTAGAGACCTGCTACAACAAAATCGCCAAATTCGCCACAGGGGCATCCTACCATAGTCACCACTGTCTCTCACTTGCTGAACTGGGCTGGCTAGAACTCCCTCACCTCCTTCAATGGTATCAAGTCTCACTTGCCCACAAACTAGTAAATTATCCACTAAATGTCCCATCCCTCCAGAATCTACTCCAACCCTATCGCACCACCAGACCACTAAGATCCAGCAACAAAAATCACTTGCAGATCACTAAAGCCAATAACTTTGCTGGTGAAGCACTATTCTCTTGCACCATAGCCAAATTATGGAACTCCCTCCCACCCACAATTACCTCCATACCATCATGCACCCACTTCAAAACTTTACTAAAAGCGCACCTAAAACATGCTGGCTATGCCCTTGCAACTCCCACTCTAATATCACCCTCCCCATCCAACCACTACCTTTCTTTCCACTCCACTAACTACCTTGATTATAGCAAGCTCAGATGCTCATAAGCCAGTACTTATTATACAGCAGGAACTTCTTCTTGTAACATTTGTTAATGTCTGTTATGTACTTCACAGATAAAGATTCTAGTCGTCTACTGATGTACTATGTTCTTCATCTGTAAATATGTTGTAAGTAATTGCTATGTAAATTGTTAATCGCTATGTAATCCAATGTAACTACTGCCTGTTTATTTTAACTGTGGAGCTTTTCTCCCAGGGCCTCCGCTGAAAATGGACCTATGTCAACTCGGACACTCTCGGTCAACAAATATAAATAAATAAATAAATAAATAAATAAATAAATAAATAGTTATTATTTTACCTATCTCACATTTATATACAGTGGAGACTGTTTTTTGCTGCTGCTGGGTAGGGGTTTGATCTGAGTGACAAATATCACTGGGGCAAGGAGTTTACAACTCCAGGCGGGTAGCTACCCCATTTTTTTTATCACATTTATACTACATTCAATTTTCTTAATAAGTTCTTCTTGACATCCATCTTAATTCAAATGCATATAATTATAAGTTGCAAGAATTGTATAACACATACAGTATAGCATATGGTAACAGACAAAGACTATAATTTACATAACAAATATTTTGGAGAGGATTATATAAAACATAATCAAGATAACACACAAATCACAAGAAGTTCTTACTCATTTATAGAGATATTATAACTTCACTAAAAGGTTTATCAATCAACATAAATGGTCTGAATAACCCTATTAAAAGACAAAGTTTACTTAAATACTTAAATATACACAAACCAAATATAATATTTCTACAAGAAACACACCTTTTAAAAGAAAATATCAACTTTTTAAATATTAATAAATATATAGTCATTGCCAGTTCTGAACATTCTAGAATGAAAAGAGGAGTTGCAATTCTCTGGAGTAAAACTCTCCCTTTACCTAGAATTATTAAATCTTATCAAGATAAATAAAACTCGCCCTTTACCTAGAATTATTAAATCTTATCAAGATAAATAAAACTCGCCCTTTACCTAGAATTATTAAATCTTTTCAAGATGATAAAGGGATGTTGTGCTTGGTGACAATTAAAATAAATGCAAAAAGTTTCACTTTAGTAAACAATTATTAGTTACCGGTTATTGGAACCAGCACTATTAAACAACAACTGAACCAAATTGTATCTCAATCTGAGGGTAATATTATTAAGGCAGGGGATTTTAACTGTGTTTTAAATGAAATATATAGTCATTGCCAGTTCTGAACATTCTAGAATGAAAAGAGGAGTTGCAATTCTCTGGAGTAAAACTCTCCCTTTACCTAGAATTATTAAATCTTATCAAGATAAATAAACTTACCTTACCTAGAATTATTAAATCTTATCAAGATAAATAAAACTCGCCCTTTACCTAGAATTATTAAATCTTTTCAAGATGATAAAGGGATGTTGTGCTTGGTGACAATTAAAATAAATGCAAAAAGTTTCACTTTAGTAAACAATTATTAGTTACCGGTTATTGGAACCAGCACTATTAAACAACAACTGAACCAAATTGTATCTCAATCTGAGGGTAATATTATTAAGGCAGGGGATTTTAACTGTGTTTTAAATGAAAAGGACTCTAGCACTTCAGGAAAAAGGAAAATATCCTCACAAGCTAAACAACTAATACAATTCATGGATACATATCATCTAAAAGATATTCATGACTACACAGACCTGAGCTCACCTCAATTTATATTCTATTCTAAAAGATTCAAATCATACTCTAGAATAGATAGGGTAATCATATCCACACAAATAATAAATGATTTAAAAAACACCAAGATTGTGTCTTGCCCTATTTCAGATCATAATACAATTATATTTGAGATTTATTTAAATGACACCCCAATGACTCATACATGAATACCTGCATATATAACTCAATTAAAAGAATTTCAAACCTTTTTTGAAGAAGAAACACAAAATTTTATAAAAATCAATCTAACATCCAACTCTCATGACATTTATGTATGGGATGCATTAAAAGCTTACTTATACGGACAAATAAATACATGGTATTATAACAAAAGGAAGTTCTGGGACGAAGATTTAAAAAAAATACAAGTCAAATTAGATAGATTACATCTTAAAATTAATGCCAAGTCCTCATCTAAGAATATTAGAGATGAAATAAATAAAACTAAGGAAGAATATAGTGCAATTTTACATCATAAGACTATGATTTCCTTAGAGAAATTTAAATTCCTAGCCTATTCAATAAACCCGAAACATTTAACTAATTTTGCAAATAAAACAAAAAGAATCAACAAACATAATCATATTAAAGAAATATATGTGTCTAGAAAAAAAGAAAAAGCTTTATAATATACATGACATAATTAATGAATTTAGACATCATTTTCACAAGATAAATCAAACATCTCAGATCATTCAACCATTAGATAAGATAAAACAATGCATTAAAAAAACCTGTATGTCACACTCAACAAACAACAGTCAGAAATCATAGATAAACAAATATCTTTATCGGACATACAAACTCAAATTAACAAACGTAAACAGAACAAAGCACCAGCCAATGATGGCATCATACCTGAATTGTATAAAATCATGCCTAAAACAGCTATTTCTTTACTACATAATGTACTCCTTAAAGCCCAGAATGACATTATTTTGCCCCCATCCTGGAAATATACTTTTATTTCACCCATCCTTAAATTTAATTTGTTTGTTTGTGTCTTTCGGCTTTTCCCGGTTAGGGGTCGCCACAGCGGAACTCCGGTCCGCTAATGATTGGTAGTTGATTTTTACATGCCAAGTTACCAGCCCTGATGCACAACCTTCAAGGAAGGTATGCCCATTCATGCATGTCTCCACGCAGAAGATGCTCTAGCTGTGAATCGAACCAGACAGCGTCTTACTGTGAGGCGACAACACTACCGCAGCACCACCACCGCGGGTCCATTCTTAAATTTAGTAAGGACCCTAAATTATGTAAGTCATATAGGCCCATAACTCTTTTAAATATTGATTACAAAATGTTTATGAACATCTATGCTGCTAGACTAAAAAAATGTGGTAGTTACGTATTATCGCAACCAGATTTTTGCAGTTGCGAAATTGTCTTGCTGGCATGAAAACGAGTGCTGAAAACACTGTATGGTTTTATTTTGATGTCCTTACAACTGAAAAATCACCCTGGCTTACATTCAGGAAGATATACAAATGTGCAAGTGTTGTTCCTGTCTTGCGTGCATTACACATGTATGCCTCGGTTGGCAGACCTTCTGTCTTACTGACGAAAGGAGTACTTTTGTTGTGAGGAAAGAATGCTCAGTCTCCCTCTCCCCAAAAAAATAACACCGACACATGACAATGATTCAAACTATTATTCTCATTCCTTACGACTGCCCAAAAACTTTACATTACAAATTGTTCCTGTTCCTAAAAGTAATTAAAAGTTTTTGGGCAGTACGAAGGAATTAGAACAGCAGTTTGAATGATAATGAGGTCATCCCTTTCATTACTCGTACTTGTTAGTTCTTCTGGACAAGGATATCATTAATTCCCTGTTCAGCTTCACTTTGCTGTTTCAGGAAACACATCCAGTTATGAGGGAAAGTAACATTGTTTAAGACTGCATGCATCAGTTAATCAGGAATAGGTATGGGTACAGGGAACTGAAGGAAAACAGGAAAGCTGTTACCCAGCCGGCAGGACGATAGCAGGCATTAAGACTCAAGCGTGCATCTGCGATGCAGTGCACGCAAGACAGGGAGAGGTTTTCCCAAATTGTTCCTGTCCCTAAAAGTAAAGTACAGTTTCTGGTCAGTTGTAAGGAATTAGAATAACATTTTAACAATTTTCATGCACGCAGATCTGTAAACATATGCACATTTTGCAACTGTGAAAATCTGTTTGCGATAATACGTAAGTACCAAAAATTCTTACTCCAGTTAATTAATGATGACCAAACAGGTTTTGTAACTAATAGAAGCAGGGGCAGCTCGTCCTATCGGACTGCCGGACTGCAGCCCCCCCACCTAGAAAAGCAGAAAAAAAATCTGCAAAACAAAAAATTAATTTGAACTCAGACTGCCTTTATCGGCAGTCCGGATATGGATTAACAGGTATCCAGCATTCCATTGCTGTGAGATACCAGAAATCTGTGCGGTGACAACCGCACAGAATAGAGGAGTTCTGGACTGCTTCAGCCGCAGTCAGAGCCAATGAGGAGGACTGAGCTGCTCTCGCGGGGTGGGACTGTTAGTGTGCGACTGCGTGGGCTTCAGGACAAAGGCGGCAGGTAGGTGTTTGGATTATGGGCTTGCTGGGTAGGTGTTTGTTCGGTGGATTACCAGGTAGGTGTTCGGTCGACTGCATGGGCTTCGGGACAAAGGTGACAGGTAGGTGTTTGGATTGTTTGTTCGGTCGCTGGAGTGTGTGTGTGTGTTTTTGTGAGAGAAAGAAAGAGACAGAAGAAGGGACTGTGTGTGTGTGTGTGTGTGTGTGTGTGTGTGTGTGTGTGTGTGTGTGTGTGTGTGTGTGTGTGTGTGTGTGAAAGAAAGAGACAGAATTAGGTACTGTGTGTGTGTGTGTGTGTGAGAAAGAAAGAGACAGAAGTAGGGACTGTGTGTGTGTGTGTGTGTGTGTGTGTGTGTGTGTGTGTGTGTGTGTGTGTGTGTGTGTGTGTGTGTGTGTGTGTGTGTGAGAAAGAAAGAGACAGAAGAAGGGACTGTGTCTCAGTACAGAAGGTACCCCAGGTGAGAATCAAGCTGAAGGCTACAGTGCTACCCACTGCATCACTGTGACACCCACAGCAGACAAATGCACATGAGAAAACAGTACTGGATAATCAAACTGACATCAGCAGGCTGCAAACTGATTAGTACTATCTCGGCCTGCCTGAAAAACATTGAGCCAGAAGAGACAGGAATAAGAACATGCAGAGTAAAATAGGGGAAAGGCTTGTTCAGGCAAGTGAGGGTGAGGCAGTGACAGATGTTCTGGGAAGTGGAGGCAAGAGCTGGGGATCCCAACCAACATCTAGTAGAGGTCAAGAGGTTTTGCTTTGCATGCTTCTTGACCATGAAGTATGATGCAATGCTTGCTAAACTGACAGTAGTGCAAATGCATGCTGTAATGGGATGTGGTCTCTAATCCTTCAACCACTATGTTAATAATTTTAAATTCCCCTAACAAAAAAAGTTTTAAAACTTTTGGGAAACTTGTTGCTAATAATCACCTAGTCACCAAAATAGACTGCACCACCCACACACAGTAACTTAACTTAGTTTACTTGCCAGTACAATGACATGACTTGTCTTTTTAAATTTTATCTTTCAAAGGTGAATTATTGCCAACAGAACTAAAACTACTCTGACAGTTTCTCAGCATGGCCTACAGTGCTTTGTACCCTAATTACTAGATGCTGAGCAGTAATACATTTATCAGTGTAATGACCTGCTCAAAAAAATAGCCCATAGATTGTTTTCCAAACAAAATGATATTCCAGTAGGTGAAACTCAGTTGTCTCTGCCTTCGTCATTTTTTTAATTTGATTTACACCCTTCCTAGAGTGTTTTACTCTCCTCAAAATGCTTCTCGTGTGAGAATCATCATTTTTGATAACAGTATAGCCAGGGTTTCCCCAGACTCGTTCCAGGGACAGGGTGCATGCCTATCAAGTTAATTCCAGGATCAGCAGCAGTGTCACTGGTGCAACAGGTAGCACACTCAACAAGGCTGTGAGTTCTATTCCCATACCGGGTAGATTGATTACTGACACTGTAGTACAATGCTGCCCTTCAGGTGAGATTTTAAACTGAAGCCTGATCTGCTTAAGTTACTGGTAGCGTAGGTGGATATAAAAGTCCCACAACACCCCTCAAAAAGAGTAGGGAAGATTCCTTATGCTCTTGCCAAATTTCCCCTTGTAGTATAAATGCAATTTTGAGTCTCCTGGGACTAACTCAGTCAACAAAAGAATAAATAAAATACAGTTCTTTAATTTGTCTGTTTTTACAGCTCTTAGACACCAATAGTCAAAACCAAAGCAATGAATCTCTGCACACAATAGCAATGATTGCACTTCTTAACAATAATGCACTGTTAAACAACGTGTGTTGTTTGACAACATTAGAACCCTGCTGCTACTCTCCAGTGATATTTTTTCTGACTTGGCATTACAATGTGAATTGCTTTTGCACTGCTATACACGTTGCAGGGAACTGTAACATTGGATCATATTATTGGCTGTATTTCTAGAGTTGTGATGCCCCTGCACTGACCCAGTAATCAAGGAGCCTCAATCCTCATTACTGACAACAGTGGGGAATGTACACACTGGGAGGATGACAAGTACATACACAGGAAAGTGCAATTTCCCTTAAGAGCACTCAGAGATCACAGTCAGTCTGGGGCTGGTTTCTCTCTTTTTCTCCAGATACCCAATAAGACTCCCAATCTGCATTATTTTTTCTTGGGCCTCTGCTGAAAATAGATTTTTTGTTCCAAGTCAGATTGTCCTGATTAACAAATGTTAAATAAAATTGACAGGCATTTGAATTTCAGACTTCATATTCTTCAGAAAATACATAGTAACACAACCTTTTATTCTAGCAATTTTCTAAGTTTATAAGATGAATATTTGAAATTTGTCCTTATTTTTGGGACTGTATTACCCCATTATTGGCTTTGTCCAGTTTTTTTGTGCTAAGGTTGACAATTATGGCAAGAACTGAATTCACTGAATATGTCTGAGGACTGTATTCCCTCATTACTGGGTTTGTCCAGGTGTTTTGTGCTAAGAGGTTGACAGCTATGGTGAGAACTGAATTCATTAAATGATAGCCATTTAAGTTTCAGTCTTCCTCTCTTTCACAAAGCAGCTGATATGGCGTAGTGGTATGTTGCTCTGACTATTTTGCACAGGGACCTTGGCAGTAAAATGTATGGTGGTAACACAGCATTTTTCTTTCACAAAGCAGGTGATTTGGCATAGTGGTATGTTGCTATGACTCTTTTGCACAGGGACCTCGGCAGTAAAATGTATGGTGGTAACACAGCATTTTCTACAACTTTCCAAGATTATACAAGCAATGTTTAATGTGTCCCTGGTGTTTGACCTTTTGAGCCCCCCCCCCAATAAATTTGGCTTTTTCCAGATTTCTTGTGCTGCGAAGTTGAGATGCAGTTGAGTATTGAGTAGATTTTACAAGGAGCTGAGAGCTGCAGGGGAAGAGAAGTTTAATGCTGCTTATAGAAAGTCAGCTTGCAATGTTAATAGCACAACAGGTTGTTGTGTACTTGCTTTTGATGCAGAAGGTTGTTGGTTCTACTCCCACACGGGGTGAATGCTGCTGTACTGAAAAAGTTAAGATACTAACTATGAGCCTGTTATCTGTTTGCCATCCATTTCCTATCGCAATATTACTAGCTTATCATTTTTAATGTAATATAGGTAATTTATTCCTCAGGGGCATCAGACATTTTATTTTTCGATGAAACCATGAAATATAAAGGTTTTTGCTAGCAGCAACCTCTTCATTAGTTACAGATTTATTTAATGTGGAATTATTTAGATGACTGTTTTACTTTAGAGATTGTGCATATTTACTGATAATGGTGGACTGTAGAATTGTGCATATTTACTGATAATGGTGGACTGTAGAAGTTTGAGTAGACTTTTATGATGGAAATGTTCTGAATTGGGCAGTTTTGTCATTATTGGTGCATGCATTTTGTTTCATTGTTTACTGGAAAAATGTTCAAAACAACAGGAAGGTGTATCAAAGAGCACATGTATGTTTCATATGCAAGGGGCCTATGATTTGAAAACAGCCCAGAATTAATCTTTATCTGCCACTGGTAAAATGTATTTTCTTTCAATGTGGGTTTCAATGCTGTTTCAATGAATGTGAGTTTCAAGGGCAGAGAAGTTTTAATGCTAAGTTTGTTTAGCAGATGTCTTAGTGTTTGTGCTGTAAAATGCAAAATAAAACTTTCAAATGAAGTCCAAATCATCATAGAAGTAAATCAGTATGCACATTAGTGTTTATGGTAAATGGAGTGAAATAGCCAAGTAATGGATCATTGGAATGGCTGCAGGAGGAGGCTCCATTCGACCATAATTTTGTGAGGGGAAGGGCGGCAAACTTAGACAGCCCCAGCTGAACTATACCTCCCAACTGTCCAGATTTTCAAAGAATGAATAGATTTTTGCTTCTTATTTTTGGTTTGTTCCTCATAAAATTTGTGGCAAATCATTTAGGAATTAAGTCACTAAATAATGACACACTGAGTTTCAGACTTCATAACCAATGCATGCTAAAGTAAGACTTGTTCTATCAACTGTCTCAGTTTATACAAGAGCAATTTTAGTACTGTTTATATGTTCCCCAATATATTTGGCCTTGTCCAGATTTATTGCATTAACAGGTTGAGAGGTACATGCAAATAAATTGCTTTATAGAATTAGGCATAGCCAAACCTCTCAACTGTCCCTGATTTTGGCTCAAAATGTTGCTCTTCCCCTAATAATCCCTCCGCAAAATAGCAATTTTGGAAGAAAACATGGAGGGTTTACAATTAAGAAATAACTGTAAT
Organism: Protopterus annectens; assembly: GCF_019279795.1. Lineage (NCBI taxonomy): Eukaryota > Metazoa > Chordata > Ceratodontiformes > Protopteridae > Protopterus > Protopterus annectens. The sequence continues at coordinate 1,414,546,473 of NC_056745.1, forward strand.
CATAGTTATAGATTACTTTTATTTCAGAAATGCATGTAGATTCTTTTATTTTGTCAGCTGCTCAAGTTAGCAGTACTAATATTAAAGTGTCCCTTCTTTGACAGGTTCCCAGCTGTATTGTGTGGCTATTTTATATTTTTACATCACATTTTTGGTCCATTTTTCATAAAATAGTGTTTTTTTTTGGCAAATTAGTGACAAATCATTAAAGTCTGAAGTTAGAAAATAATGACAGACATTTGAGTTTCAGATTTCATACCATTCAGAAAATTCATACTAATGCAAGACCTATTCTATTATCTTTCTAAGTTTATAAGAGCAATATTTTTAAAAATTGTCCTTGTTTTTGGGCCTTTGTCCCACTTCTTTGTATGGCTTTGTCCAGATTTCTTGCTCTGAGGTTGAGAGGTATGACAAATGTGTCAGGGTCATCACAGTCAGCCAGAGACATTTCAAATTGTGACATACTTGTTGCACCCCACTCCCCCATGTAGTGACTCTGGATGTGTCAAAGCAAGGCAAGGAGTAGTTATGCAGTGTAAATGTGCAGGGTATCCCCCCATCCAAGGTAGACACAAGTACTAGAGTGGCTTTTCATCTGTCCTTGATTTTTGCAGAATGGTCTGGTTTCTGTCATATTTTTTGTACTGTTGATTTATGCTTATTACTCAAAGTGTCTGTTGCTCTGTGTTTAAGTAGCAATACCTTAATGACCATCAGGTAAGCCTGACTGAGATTGTAAGATGCAAGTAAGCTTTAATAAGCATACTGTTAAAAGAATTGCCAACATTGAAAGCCTTTCTGTTGTTGCCATGTAGAGAATACTTAACTAATGTATAAGCCTTGGGTATTGAAATGCATATGACAGTATTTGTAATAAAGGACAGGATTACATTATTTTAAGAAGCTCATTACACTTGGAGACTTCCAGTCATCTCTGCAGGCATTACCCGTAAACTAAACAGAATGCCAATCGTGTGGTCCATAACCTGTACAGTAATCCTTTTAAGCAATGTATCTTGAGCTTATTTCTTGTTTGCTTTTCATTTTTTACTTTGATCATGTTTTCCCCATGAAACAAGTAGATAGATGTCAGGCAGCAGGTCTTTCTTTGGATAAGGAACATTTTTACAAGTGGGGGCATCAGAGATTTCTACTTTCAGCATGTTACTTGGTACTTTAATAAAGCTAAATATAAATTATAATTAGAACTGCAGTGCAAGAAGTGGTTTGAGTTGAGTGCTGCTTGATTTTGACTGGCATTCCATTAATGTATTTTAAAAAGTAATTTATTTTTCATGCCTCACAACCTTTTTGTTTCCATCTAGATATTAAGTAAGCTGTCATGCAGCCAATGCATTGAAATATTTGTATTCTTCTACACTTCATTTTGTCTTGATTGGACTCTCATAATGACGGTTTGGCACCCACGGCAGTGTATTTAGTTAGTTTTTTGTGGTTTTGAGCATAGCTCCTCCCCTTTCTAGTTGGCCACACCCCATTCCCATTGACCCCACCCATTCAGCTGTCTCCTGCAGCCCCCCTTTGATTTGAAGTCACCAGCCGCCACTGAGAAGTACATATGATAACATCAAACGGTCTCTTATTTTAATTGATTATTCACACAGAAAGAAAAAAAAACTTATCTCTGGTTAGTCTTGACATTAACTCAGCATTCGATTCAATACATTGGGATTATCTATTCACATTATTACAATGTTTAAACTTTTCAGATAATTTTATTAATTTACTATTACACCTTTATAAAGGCACTCTGGCTTATATCAAAATTGGATCATACACATCGACTCAAATACCCATCACTAAAGGAACAAAACAAGGCTGTCCCTTATCCCCCTTATTGTTTACTCTCATAATGGGACCATGGGCTAACGATATACGAGGAAATAAAAACATAGAAGGTTTGGAAATTAGTGACAAAATAACTTCTAAAATTCAGTTATTTGCTGATGATGTACTCATCACTACTAAAGGAGATAATTATTCCATAACAGCCTTATTTGAAGTTGTTAACACATTTCAATTTATATCTGGACTGACATTCAGTGATAATAAAACTAAGATCCTACCTCTCTATTTAAACAATAATAAGAGAAACATTAACAAAGACACTAACAAATACATCACAGATCAAATTACATATTTAGGCATAATTCTTGCTAAAGATATTAAATTAATCACAAAACTAAATTATAATAGATGTCATGTAAATGTTCAAACTTTAGTAACAACATGGAATACAATTATATTTACAACTGAGGAAAGGTTAACTATCAAAATGATAATCCTTCCTAAAATTCTTTATATTATACAATCTATTTTAATACTTCCCAGTAAAGTTTTCATTAATAAGATCAGTTCTCTGTTATTAAAGTTTTTTTTGGTTTCCCAGGAAACCTAGAATAGCACTCAAACATCACCTTCATAGTTGGAACAAAGGGGGCATAGCCTTTCCTGATTTGAACCTTTATTCTAATGCAGCTATTATTAAGTCCATAGCATAGCTTTTAGATACACCATATCAGGCCAAATGGGAAATATTCTGGGAATCCTCAGCTATGCTATTAATATCAAAACCACAGCCATACAAATTAGAATTAATAAATAACCCAATATTATGGATACTTAAAGATTACTTCATGTTACACAGCATACCCAAACATTCATTTAGCTACTTACACAACATACTAATACATTTTAGAAACTTTATATTTAAACACACTAAGTACAAGGAACTTTTTTTTACAATTTTCCCAATAGCCTTTACTCAAGAATCCTTACAATCCTCAGATATAGATAAAATTACCTTGCTTAAACAAAAAGGTCTTTTATATTGGTTTCAACGTATTACAGATAATAGGGTGAAGGATGTAGATCAGATAATAAGTGAATATCAGTTAGACAACTCCCTATGGCTTAACATCCAATCCTTCAGACTATTCTTACAAAATAAGATGGACTCGATCACTTCTGCTAATAAACAGGTCACTAGTATACTGCTAGATTTCTTTAATTCAGTTATTCAACATAAAGAAAATTATTCAGACAACATGGCATTTATATACAGACTTATCAGAGAAGAAACATATTGTTGTCCTGCTAATTTCTGGAACCATTTTTATACAGTTAATAACACACTTCCAAGAGATCTAGATAAAACAAATATATTAGAATCTGCAGGGAAAACAACACTTTCACTTAAATGGAAAATATATTCCTGGAGAATTTTATATAGATCCTTATACACTCCTCAACTAATGAACAAAATTAATGGTAAACTAAATATTTGCAACAGATGCAAGTCTAACACAAACATTGACTGGAACCATATGTTTTATGACTACCCTGCTTTAAGTGTAGTTTGGGAAAACATTAAAGAACTCCTACAAGCAATATTCACAGATAATTTTATTTTAACCAAATCATCAGTACTCTTCAATACACCCATACCTGGTTGTGTAAAAAAAGTTAAACATTCCTTACTTTGGGCAATACTGGCAGTAACCAGGAAAACTAGAACAAGAAACTGGATATCTGAATTCCCTTCTTCCTATAATGATTTTAAGAAAATTCTAATGGAAGTTTGTCAATTGCAGATTGCAACTATGACATCTAGAACATCTAGAAAAAACGTTTAATTATCATATATGGGTTAATCTACAGAATTTGTTGAAAAGAGATTGACAATGATATCATATAAATCAAATTTTAACCTCTCTATGTGTTATATATATGGAATAATCAAATACTGGGCAACTTGATGATATTCAATGGATGTCTTTTATATAGTTTTAGTAATTTAACTTTATTTGTTAAACATTATGTGAATGCTTATGTGAACACTTTTTGAATTGTAAATATATTTATGTTAAAAGAACATGTAATTGTTTATATTTATTTCTTTAAAATTAATAAAATTGTTTAAAAAAAAATTAGCTAGATCAAAGTTCACAAAGGGCAGTTGTACAAGGGTATCAAATCAAGCGTACTCCAGGAGTTAGTGTTGGGACTGATTTTCTTCAATATAGTTTTTGCCACAATTCCAGCTGACTCTGAATGCTGGATAAACAAGTATACATATGATATTAACCTTGGAAGAAGTTTTCTTAAGGACCTTGGTATATGGATCAACAATAAGTTATAATACAGGTGACTGATGAACATGCCCATCATGGGAAGAGGGTACTCACTAATGATGCCTCCTAAGGAGAGGCATGGTCCAAACAGTGGAGTTGCCATTGGATATAGTCAATGAGAAAGGGGGTGGTGAAAGGGAAAAGTGGGTAGGGCATCTAAAAAGAAGCCCCCCCCCTTGGACAGAAGCACATATGATTGAGCCCCCAGGTTGCCCTTAGGATCCATGACTGGCCCCAGCAAATATTCCAGTAGTATTCTAGAGGAGTAGGAAGTTGGCTGGTAGACTCTGTGTGGATGTGGGGCTCATGGAGGCGAGACCAGTATTATGAGGACTGAGTGGACAAAAAAAATTATAGGTTATAATATGGGTGACACAGTGATGCAGCAGTAAGCATTGTTACTGCACAGCAAAAGGTTCTCCAGTTTGATTGTCATCTGGGGTGCCTTCTGTGTGGAGTTTGCATGTCCTCACTGCATTTGCATGGGTTTCCTCTCGGTGTTCTGATTTCCTACCACATTCTAAAGACATGTGTCTGGAGCATTGCTCCCCTGACCTCCACTGAAAATGGGCTCTGTCCCAGTCGGACTTTCCCAGTAAACAAATTTTAGAAAAATAAAATAATAAATAAATACAACAAAATGTACCTAGTGCTAGGAAAAAAAAACTTTGTCACTTAGGAGTACTACTGATGAAAATGTCATTGAGAGTTCCTAAAACTCTTACCCTTCTATTCATTAGTCTAATTCTTGGTCCAGTATTTGAGGATAATTCCAATTTTGTGGTTATTCCAAGCATATCTTCAATTGCCTGAGCAGGCACAGAGAAGATTTGCAAAGTTAATACTAACTTGCAGATATTTATGTAATCATTTGAGGCCAATAAACCTTAACTTGTGTAGTTTAACTTATTGGCACTACAGAGCAAAGCTATTATCGACTTATAAGGTACTACATAATGAAATCATAACAAATTGTTTGGGCCTTGAACTGAACATAAAGTCCAGAACTAAAAGATATAATATGCTGACTTTCCTTATACCTAGAATTAAGAGCTCCAGAAAGAATTTTTTTAAGATTTCGAGAAACAAGTTCTAAAGATTTTTTTTTTGTTTTTTGTTTTTTCAATCACCAGTTATTTCAGTCTTTTGGAATAAACATCTGGGATTTATTAGTTAAACAGACTCAACAAATGCTGTCAAAATATTACTTGTTAATTGGGTTGGAGTACAATGTTTCCAAACTAACATTCTAGAGTATAAAACATGTAGATCCTTAAAAGAGTTTGAACACAGGTCATGAACTACTATGAAGCTATGAGTTATTATCAGTTTTCATGCCATCCACCGTGGCCCATAGTGGATTGGAATATGGTCCTACATAAGTGTATTTACCTTTTAGTGTGAAAATGTAACTTTAAACAGGCAAATAAATAAGACAAAGATTTTAGCTATGGTGACACACACACACACACACACACACACACACACACACACACACGCAGCAAAGATATAGTTTCCTTACTTGACTTATCATGAGGCACTCCTGTGAGTTCTTGCTCTTATCTGTATTGATAATTGATGTGTTATGTGAGAGTTTTACAATAGCATCCTGAAAGACAATAAAATTGAATCATGCTTTGTACCAAACACTAAACATTTTATTTCATTGATCTTCTTTTCAACAATGGTTCAAGCATCCCCTCCCCCTTAGTCTGCTTGGTATTTTACAGACATTCTCTCAACCAGATTACAAAATTCCTTCTCTGTTATGGAGAATTGGTAATACCCCCCCCCCCCCCCCCACACACACACACACACACATATAAAAGATATGCAGTACCTGGACAGCACCATACTTTTTATAATTGTGACTGATCTTTACAAGATGACTAGAACAATATCAAAATCTAATTAAACAATCACCCATTATAACTGGCCTGCTAGAGAAAATGTAATGCAGTGGGTATACTTTCATAAAATTCAAAAATAATTTTAAACGCAACAGATCTTTGTTTCCAAGGTAGCCTATATTCAGGTTATATTTTAGATGCACAAAAACAATACAGGCATAAGAGCAATAGTTGAATAAAAGTGCTTATGTAAACAGAGCCAGTTTAAATATTCACAAAATTAACAGTTACTGTAAAAAGAAACATGTTTATGCAGTGTTAGCATTTATATGCCGTGTTAAAAGCCACATGGTGACTAATTTGTTGAATGAGTACTAAAGCTGTTATTTCATTATCTGTGAAGCACTCACACAATTTCTCATTATGCCTCACGAGTTTATAAGGTTAAGACTTAAAATGGTGCATTTAATTTGCAAGATTCCAGAATGTTTGCCTTATGTCTAAGTGAAATTCTTAATGAACAGTTAAATTGTCAGATCCCAATCAGTGTCAAAACAATACCTGTGCCTTCATTACCACTGCTTGCACATTGCATATTGTAAGACAGGCTAGAAAAATTATTTTGTCTTTGTGTTTTTTTGAAGCAAAAATAAATAAATAAATAAATAAATAAATAAATAAATAAATAAATAAGTAAATAAATAAAAGTAATCTGAGTGTATAGACAGAAATTGCTAAATAATATCATTCCTTCCATATAATAGCTCTTTTTCTACATAGTATTATAGTCAAAAAGGAAAAAGAAGTAATGCGAGACCAAAACTGATAGAACTGTTCTTTGTATGTTCTGCAAAAACACTGCAAAGCAGCCCTGTATGGTACTTTTTTTTCCTTAACAAAAAAAAAAAAAAGAGTGGTCTATCCATAAATGGAGGTAAATGAGTTAGTCATAAAACAGTCTATCAGGTAATCTGTTCTTGCATCATCCCTTCACCTTCTGCCTAACCTTCTAAGGATATTAAATAGTAAGCATATTATTATTATTATTATTATTAGCAGTAGTATTATTAGTATTATTATTATTATTATTAGTATTATTATTAGTATCATTATCATCATCATCCTGTTTTGTCCAAGAAGAGCAAGAAAAGCAGTATTAGGATTCTGACCCACTATGGTGCCAGCAGCTACTAGACAGAGCAGCATGGAAAGCAACATGTAGGGGGTATGCGGCTCTTTCAGCCAGTTCAACATGGTACACTTCCTCTATGTGCATGAAAACATATGCACCTACACAGGAGGGCATTGTAAGAATTTGGGTCTGTAGGACTGCAAGTCAGCTACCAGGAAAAGGGTTCAACTTATAGCCAAAAAACTTAGATGGCTGCCTGGATGAAGGACTCCCAAGTCTGGCTGTCACCCCCACAGGAAAATGAAGTGGCTGATGGAATGATTTATTGATTGATTGATTGATTGATTGACTGATTGATTGTTGAAAGGTTGATGGTTAACAGGCACAGGCAGCAGGTGATAGGATAAAAAAGTAATAATAGTGAACAAACTAAGAGACAGTGACAGACATAGATACAGAGACAAATAAGAAAATATACAAAGTTGCATTTGGTGGTGTACAGATAAGGAACTGTGGAAGTGGTATATAGTGCAATGGCTGTAAAACTGCTGTAATCTAACTGCCATTCTATGATATGCTCTATCATCTTTAGGAAGCTTTATGGATTGAGACAGAAGTTACTTATCTTCACGTGAGCTGGTCAATGATTTGGTTCTTCATCCAACATGCAGTGATTACACACACACCACAGAAGTCAAAACGCTGTTAAGAATAAAAATGTTTAGGCACCAATAGAGCAGAGAAAGGTGGTATAGGTGAAACAGGAACACACCTGCAGCTGTATCTATTCAGAATGTATATATTCCTTAGGTAGTCTGAGCCTTCAGAATAGGAAAGCACAGCAAAAACAAAGAGGTTGCTCAATATGCAAGCAATAATGCCCATCTGGGTAGGCATTACAGGGAAATAATGCACCACACAGGGGTTTTGTGAGTCCCTAGGCCACATACATCAGGCTGTGTAACACCCAACCTGGAGGACATTATTGCACTTAAAAAGGCTTATTTGTTAAGCATTTTTTCATTTGTTTTACTGTTAATCCACCTGCCCATGCTTATGGATCCTGTAGTGACCCTGTGAACAGCCAGTGCCATTCACTGAGATTTTAGGGAAGAGAAAATGGAAGCAGATTGCTAGGCTTTCGTCCATGTCATGCCGATGTGCATGTACACCTACAGATAATGTCGAAGTCACCAACATACCTACTACATGTCTTTGGAACATGGGAGGAAAACAGAGCACCTGTGGAAATAACACATTAATTCAAGGAAAACATGCAATCTTCACACAAAAGGTACTCTAGCCAAGAGCAAAACCAGAGACCTTTTTGCTATGAGGTAACAATGCTAGTCACTGCTATACTGTACTTATTTATTTATTTACATTCTGGATTCTCTGCCTAATGTTTGAAAGTCATAGGATATATAATTGTTGATGGAGGAAGCATTTTGCATCCAAACTATAAAAATTATGTAAACTTTTGTAACTTCTTCTCAAGACACACTGCTCACACCCAGAGGTACAGACAGGCACAGTCTCGTGCACATATGCGCAAAAACTGACACATACACACACACACACACACACACACACACACACACACACACACACACACACACACACACACACACACACACTTAACTGTATGTTAAAAAAAGTACTGAGGCACAAGCAGGAGATCCTGAAAAGTTAGTTGTTTCTGCTTGCCCTTTTTTACACTGGCTATGTTTATGTCAGTGGCCACAGTTAATTGTGTTATAGTTTTATTTTCTTTCACTTGCTAACTGTAGTTTGACTCAGTTCTTTTTGTTTGTTTGTTTGTGAACCATGGGTTGAGAGTAGAAATTAAATGATGGCTAAAATAAAATGTTGAAGTCGCTATACATAGATTTTGTCCCATGAATGGATAAATATATTTTATGTTTTACCAGGTTCTCCAAATACATTAATTCATCCCTTTGGAATGATGTAGTAGCCAATTGGATTTGCTCATTTTCCAAGCCGATTTTTCTAAAGCATGGTAACGCACAGAGGCAGAAACAAATTTCTGGTGAAAGACTCCGTTTCAGAAGCATTGATCTTCAGAGGGAAGTGCCAAGGAGTTAAGTGATATATCTGGTTCCACAGCTGGTATGAAACAGAACAAATTCCCAGAATAATGTGAAAAGCTGCAAATAAGATAGAATCGGATGTTGTCTAAGAACAAATACTCTGCCTTGGAAAAGTGTTATAGAGTTTTGTAGAATGGAAGGAAGTTGATCTGACAGAAACAATCTTTGTGAATGTTTTTCAGTTAAATAGTAATGACTTAAAGTGGCTTCTGGCAACCATTGAGGTAACATTTTTACCCACTGTTGTATATACATTACTAAAGACTGCACCGAGGTTGTGAGTAAGTGGGGTCTCCCTCCACATGGGTGGTGCAGGGAGGACTTGGTCTTTTGCAAAATAATGATAATAATAATAATAATAATAAAGTGATTTTTTTTCTTTTTTTTGTTCTTGTTTTTAATAAGCAATATAATAAACTTTATTACAAACCACTATACCAAACTCGGCACAATAAAAATGATAATAATAAAGCGCTTTTTGTTCGAGTAGTATCCAATTTCCTCAGATTAAAATCAGAAACCATCATACTACCTGTTTTTATAATGAAAAATCAAGTGCAACCCTAATCCAATAGAAATCATTATAGTGGTTTGTAATAAAGTTTATTATATTGCTTATTTTATGGCATCAATTTCATTACAGTGGTTTGTACAATTAACCTTACCACTTTGGATTGCTGTATGTTTTCATTTTTTGTTTTTCTAGGTTGCATTATAGTGGTTTTAATTATAACCAAGTTATTATATTTTAGAGAACTTGAGTCAAGAAATGCACCTCAACAAAGGATTGAGGAGAGAAATGAAAGAATCCACAGTACCTATAACAGTCCACTTGGGATCTATTAAAACCTGAAAGAATTTTCAAGGAATAGACTAGTACAGTTCACAGATTTTCAGTCCATTGATTTTCATAACTGTAAAGGTACACTTTTCAGAGATTTGCTATTTGTTTCAAATTTATCACATACCTCAAGTTCATTTCCTACATCCTTTTGCATTACAGATTATTGTAGGCATGATATAGCTAAATCTTTCATTTTATAAGTTCTTAGATGAAGCTAATGTAAAATTTTTAGTTTTATAGAAAACATTGTGGTAGAAGTCCAAATCCACCCACTACAAACCCACCTTTGATAATTGTTTATATAATTGTAAATAATTTGGACACACATCCTTGGGTTATATGAAGAGAGATGGGTTGGTGGTCTCCAAATATATATTCAAGGCTGGTTTGCAACAAGACCAAGACTGATGCCATAAAATAAACAAAAATAATTGACTTCAACAATTATTATAGTTATTGGTGCCATTCTAAGAGGGTTCAATGTGTATCTATAGAGAAGAAGATGACTGACATTCCACCCTACTTTTCACAGGATTCCCTGCACATCTTTCCTTAGGGAATTTAAATAAGAACTAAGACTTCCTCCATTCCCATAATGCCTTGTTTAGGTAATGCCAGTACTTCCAATCTGGTCAAACCAAATCAGGACAATATAAAATACGGATGTTATTCAGTGTTAAAAGACTCAGTTAGAAATTGCCCTTCCGTGAAGATTTACTGACCTTGGGAAATATTGGCATCACAGAACATGGTTCCAATGTAGTGAAAATGTTCCCTCCCTACCTGGATTCAATACCTATCACTTTCTTGGACTTTCAACTGAGGACAAATCTGCTAATCCTTGACTATGATCCAATCATTTTAGAATTAACTGTCAGTCCAGGTGCTGGAACAGCTTGTGAGGGAGAATGTTTAGACAATGCCAGATTACTTTTCATGGAGGGAGAGTGATGGTCTAGCCTGCTGTAATGCAAACACCTGCTGCAAAGAGAGGTGTACTGCATGTATTGCATTAGCTTGAGACTTGAGCGTGTCTCTGTTACTCTCTGATTGTGTGGCAGCTTTCAAGGAGCATGTGTGTAAGTAACCCCATAAAAATCAATGCAGGACCTCTTATAATGCATGCATGCATACTGGCTGCAGTGTCAGAGGTTAATATTGAGCACAGAAAATTGGAGCTTCTCCTGGATGATGGTCTCAGGGAGGCATAACTATCACCTCCCATTCTGAACAATGAAAAGGAAGGTACCTCAATGCTAATTATCTGCAAAGGGAGGAGACCCTTCCCTGATAAGGTAATGTGGAGTGCTACTGTGTCCAGATGAGTAGGAGAAAGAAATGGCTCAGATGTGTCTCTTGGGAATATAGCTTGATAGTGAAGGCAAGTTACGAAGGAGCAAATGTGCATAAGCCCTTTAGTTATGAAGTCATGCATTTTTTTACCAACGCATGTATTTGTTATGCATATTCCAATAAAATGGACTGTCCCCTTTATTTAAGTTGCCGCCAGTAACCTGAAATACTTAAGTTCTTATTTATTTGCACTGATAAGTTAATAGTTCATTCTTTATCACCTTTTACAGAATTTCTTAGTTCACAAAAATGTTGTCTTCACTCAGCCATATACCTCTCAACCTCTTAGAGCAAAAATCTAGACAAAACCATAAATAATGGGGGACAAAGGCCCTAAAATAGGGACATTTTTTAAATACTGCACTTACAAACTTAGAAAGTTGGTAGAATAACAGGTTTTACTTTAGCTTGAATTTCCGAAGGGTATGAAGTCTGAAATTCAAATGTCTGTCAGTATTTTCTGACTTCAGTCTTTAATGACTTGCCAATAATTTGCCAAAACACCACAATTGTATGCAAAATAAACCAAAAATAAAAGGCAAAAATGTCGACATTCTGCAGAAATCTTACAGTTGAGAGGTATGGTCAGCTATTAAAGAGCCTTTTTATAATTCATAAAGTTATAGTAAATTGCCATTAGCTTGATTACTTGTACTGTTAGGAGAAAATCTCTTAATACTGTTTCAGTTTAATAATACGTACATAGAACTGCCATATTTAATTTTCACTGTATATTTCTTTTTGTATTATATGACCAGCTGGGGAAAACACTTTGCATTGAATAATATTCTGCTCTCATCAAGAATGATTTTTTTTTTACCTAGAATGATGTTTTAACACAAATCAACCATCACTGGTTTCAACTGGATACATAAATGGTATCATTCTAGTGAGATCTGGTTTGTGACAGCACTGGAGATCATGGTAGACCCATCTTTCTGATTAACTAAGGGTGGGTTCCCCTGACCTTCAAGGGCTTTCTCGCACTAGCAAAAACATTTTTCAGCCCCAAAATACCTTTTTTATTTGGCAAACTGGAATTACTAGGCACCCCAGTCTGGCAAATTCCAATATCTCTGGCATCAGGGTGGCTTTGCTCAACACAGAAAGCCTCACAGATAAAATATGTGACTTGGAAACTTTATCTGAAAGAAACACATGTCTTCATAGCTACTGAAGCCTGTTTCCAGTCCACGGATGTTTTCATGCTGTTCTGAGGTTTACTTCTTATTACTCGTTCAGGGCTACTAACAGCAGTGAGGGTGCATCCATCTTAATTGCAGAACTCATACATATACATATATATATATATATATATATATATATATATATATATATATATATATATATATATATATATCATTCCTAATAACCCCAGCATTGATTTTGTACAGGCCCAAATCACGCTGAACAAAATAAAAACACATTTTTACTTTATTGGTAATTACAGGTCTTCCTCTATGTCCTCAGAAGAACACAACAAATGCCTTAACATGCTGTCCCAGTGGGAAGTTAAACCAAACTACCTTTAATTAGGAGATTTCAATTACCCAACTATCAATGGGTCCTCCTACACATCCTGCAGTAGTTATACACAGGCCTTTCCTGACATCATCAGCTCCAAGTCCCTGGATCAAGTAGTCACTCTCCCTACTAGAACTGAAACCTACTAGACCTTATTATAACTATCTTCCCTGCCATATGCTCAACCTCACAAGTATTCCACTCTATAGGTAAATCAGACCATTTAACTCTCGTCTTCACCGAAGGCTTCAAGACCAGCCTCCCTAGTCCAAAAAATCCATCTACATTCAGTGTCTTCTGCAAAACCAGCCTATTAGATTTTATCTGTCATTTTGAAAAATGTAAATAGCACTGTTACCTTGAATCCTTGAATATTGAACCCCAGCCCTAACCAAGGATTTTTATGACATATCAAACTACTGTATAGAGAAAACTAACCAATTCCATTATAAGCAAAACAATACATTTATCAAACATCCAATCTGGTAGAATAATAGAATAAAAAGATTATATAACAAGAAATATAAGCAGATAGACGTATACAGTTTGTGTCCCCTCCAGGGTCATAAAAACACAGTTAATCAAATCAATAAAGAAGTCAAGGGATTTCATTCAAGGTCATTACATGTAGGCTGTGCTTGGGTAAATTTCTGAAGATTGAAAATCTAAATTAGTGTACATTAAACTACAAATCAACATAATAGACGCCCCAATAACTTCTTAACTGTCTCATAGACTGTTTGTTTGCATGCAGCCCAAGAAGTCACAATAAAAAGCACAAATAAGCTTTGAATCATTCTGGTCATGCTCTTCTCTCAATAAAGGTAAGAAAAATATGTCCACAGACCTTTCTGTTACCTCTGTATCCTGATTTTTACACCTCTGATGGATCCATCAACATTGGAATTATCACTTTTGAAAGCTTACGTTCAGCAACTCCAGTTTATTATGGAGTCTTTTGAACTAGCAATCCAGGAACAGGTGCACGATATGAGGGATATAGTGCTGGATCATAAAACCAAGTTACACCAGTCAACTCAAAACTTAAATCTCTGTCTAGATGAAGTGGATCATCACATATCCTTTTTGTTGGAGTTTACATAAACCCTTCATGATTGTGTGAAGTATCAGGAAAACCATGGCCATAGAAATAATATTAGAAATTTAGGACTGCAGGAAGTTGCTTATGATCCATTTCCTTCAGCCATGGTTACATGCAACACATGGATAAGAACCACCAATGAAGTTAATATTAGAAAGGACACATTGGTATCAGGCCCTAGTGCATTCCTCTATAATTATCAGACACCCCTCTTTCCAACAGGGCAAGAAAGCTTTGCATGCTGCAGAAACCAAAAAGGACATTATTTACCCAGTCTTAGGTTAAGATTTGACAATGACTTTTCATGGCAAGTCATTCAAAAATGGAAAGCCTGGCTCCCTATAGTGTATTATTTAAAAGACAAAGGCTTGAAGGTGACCACTACTACCTTGCAAGGTTCTGGGTAACATTTCATGATAGTTCTCATATGTTTCAAGAGATTGAAGATGTTACTACAAACCTGCAAGAAAAAAACATGATTCTGGTTCCTGACCACATGAAATGGTCTATGCCATTACTAAAGCGAGACAGAGTTACTGCAGATCCCTGACCTCTCCACCCTGGATCCCAAGAGGCAAAAGTCTACTTTAGGAGATGATGGCTCTGCTAATATTGCTTTTACTACAAGAACTATTAATATAGAGGGAGTGAGACAGCTAGTATGTTAATATCCATTTACATGCCAGGTGTTTCCATTTATTAGCCATGATTACTTTTTCCTTGTTATTTTTAAAAAGGAAGCACATAATGTAGACATCAAATTATAAATGATTTCATAGTATTTTACATATCCTATTTCATCATTGTTTCCACTTGCCCTTTAGCCTTTTTCCTGGAGATGTTTAAACCCATGTGGCTGATTTTCCCTCCATTAGTAGAGACATAGTGAATTTTGGGATAAGCTATATCCCTTTACCTTTGAAGACCATTATAATCACTATTTTGTGATGTGTACATAGTTGTAACTGTTTAACTATGCTTGTTAATAACGTATATTTGGACTTTGTTAGTAATTGTTATATTTAGATTTTAGATTCTGTTTTTATTGTTATTTATTTATTTTTTCATTTTTAATGGATTCTTTTCCTATAGTGGAGCAGGTGTCCTGAGACTGCTATCTTACGGAACTTAGAACGTTTAGTCTGGGTGCACAAATGCCAGAGCATTTATACAGACTGCAAAAGGGGGAATTTGACCAATTCTGAATTCAGTTATTGGGATGAAGTTACTTAGCTTAACTATGAACATGATTAACTCCCCCATCAGGCATGCCTGATTTCATGAATGGATTAGAAAATGCTCCCCAGATGTCTTTGCTACACAGGAAACTCATTTATCTGACCTTGAGCCTGCTAAGCTCTGACCTCTTCAGCCACTGGGGGTAACCATACATATACATATGGGCTTCCCCCTCTTGCAAATATTGGATACATTTGTCCTTCTTGGGGGGGGGCAAACTGACAGGGAGTTATCATCTGCCATAGCCATAGAACTTTGACCCTAGTCTCAATAAATTTCCAGCCTTCCTTAGATATCAAATATCTTAGGTGCTTCCTTCAGAATATTCAGGAAAATGATAAAGGTGCCATACTTTTAGAAGGGGAGTTTTATATGCTTACAAATTCTAGTAATGCTTTGACCCTGAGACATTTCTACTTAACACCTACAGCCAAGTATATTAAGGCTTGTGAAGATTACTTTGTGTTAATTGATTTAGTCTTACACCTTGGTCCACTATCAAGTCAGTATACTTACCATTCTCAACAGTCTGGCACATCCATCAGGATAGATGAGATATTATAAGGTCCACACATAGGTTTATACTAGGCTAGCCAGATCATGTAACTGGATCCAAAGGCTATACCTTCCATCATAACATTAAGTAATTTTAGAGTAAATCATTCCTTATGTGTTGAAATGTTGTTGAAATTTTAGGCTTATTATCAAACTTTCTACAAGGACATTCAATCTGTTGCCAAATCTTTATTGTTTGTTATGAGTCTACCCTTACTGATTCCTAAATTTCCAACCCTTACCCCTGACCATTCGCAAAGTTTGGTTCATCCTATCACTTCTGCATGAGTTCTGGTGGTAATCAAAGTTTTAACAATGAGTAAGGCTCCATGGGCTGATGGCCTTCCGGCAGGAGTTCATAAATTACTTCCACCTATCTCTTATGGAGCATTTATTTTCATCAGCCTTTTTTAAGCTAGAGACTCCTTTTGCTTAGAGGCAATCTTTGCTTTCAGCAGTACTGGAACCAAAGAAAGGTCTGAAACCACCTCAAACTATCACCGAATTTCCTTATTAAATGCTGACAGTAAGATTTATATGGCAGTGTGATTGAAATGTCTCACTATCTCTCTCTCTTGATCTTTCTGTCTCTCTCCCCCAATTGCTTGATTTTTATAAACCCTGATCAAGTGGGGTTTATCAAAGGCAGATCCTCATGGCCACATATCCTTTTGGCTGGAAAGCAGACAGTTAGATATTAGACTTAAGGCACTTTATTAGTGGTCACAGAAAAAACATTTGACAATATTTCATGGGGCTATTTAACTAAGCTTCTAACCTACTATCAGTTACTTTGAGATCTTTATTCAAGCACTGTTTGCATTATATCAAGGCTCAAGTGCAATGGGGCATTTTGGCCCTTTGATATCTCAGCCATTCCCTATTAATAAAAGAGCTAGTCAAGGTTGCTCCTTTACTCCATTGTTATTTTATTCTAACTAATGAACCTTTAGCTCAGACACTTCATTATAACTTATGTTCCAGTCAAGCTAGGGATGCACCTGTCAGGTCTAGAAGTGGGGTCACTTTATTTGTGGATGACATGCTGTTTTTTTCTGGATGACCTGGTGCTTTTTCTTGATGACCCACAGACATCTTTGCCACTAGACTGGCATATCTTTCAAAGGTGGCAACTGCTATCTGGTTATAAAGTTAACCTATCCAAATCTGTGTTAGTCTCATGCAAGATGGCTTACTTCTAAATGAGCAAACTCAAATACAATTTTATCTCAAACTGTTTCTCATTTAAGTACCTGGGAATAATGGTTTACCTATCTATGCAACAGACCAGGGAAATAAACACTGCATTATTAGCTCATTTGATAGAAGATCATTAAAAAGAATGGGCTGTGTAGTCTCTCCTCTTTGAACTTAAAATGTTGCTAGTTAAAATGAGAGTGCTCCCTAAAGATCTTTATATTTTCAGGGACTTCCTATTAGAATTACTTTCCCTGCCCTGGGAAAGTGGGATAGCAGGATTTTAAGATTTCTTTGGTCTCCTTCATCTCATAGAGGTTTGGCAGGAGTTCATTATGAATGTCAAGATTTTCAAGGGATATGATTGCCTAGTCTAATTATTGCTTAAAGAGTAGTTACATTAAGAATGTCAGAGAAAGCTGTTATCACAAATAATCAACTTGGATCCATCAGGTTTTATACATCAAAGACAAACATTTGATAATATTAAAATAATTCTTACTCTCATAGATTATCTAAATATAAAAAATAAGAATCCATTTTAATAAGTTTATATACTGAAAAAGCTTTTTAGTTCCTTAATTAGAATTAGTTATTCAAAATATTAAAACTATATGAATTTCGCTCTAGGTTTGCTATATACAAAAATAATAATGTTTATGTTAAAATCATATTTTTACATCTAATCAGTCATCTCTAAGCAAGGGTATTAAACAAGGATGTACACTTCCCCTTCTATTTTTTGTGTTAGCTATTTTAATCTTAGCAATTTTAATTTCAGTAAACTCAAGTCAAAGAGGTATTGAAATAACAAAGAACCATGACTCCAAAATTATGTTGTTTACAGATAATATATTGTTAACCATTTGTAATTCAAAATCAACTTTAAAGGAGCTAGACCATACCATTTAATTATTTCAATCCATTTTGGGTCCCTACTTCAACAAATTAAAATCCAAATTTTTATTCATAAATAAAACAAGAAAACTTCAAACTCATAAAAGCCATATTATAGGCAAACAAGTTTCTTCATTAGAATATCTAGGCATAACCATAACTATGTCAGTTGATAAAATAATTATTATAAATTCCAATATTACTGAACTAATATTAAAGTTAACTTCCTGATGAAACATTATAATCTCCTTTGAAGACAGACTACAAATAATAAAAATTATCATTTTCTCCACAATACTACCCAATATAAGCACTACCTCCTTTTCCTGATTAAAAAAATTAAACAAATTGATAAATTGTTACTGAAATGTCATTGTTTCCTAAATAAACATATGATAACCTTACAATATCACACCAAACCTTGGGGTCTGGGAGGAAATAATTTCCCAGATATCAACACTTCTATTAAAGCTTCTGTATTTAAAGTAACAGTAAACTGGGTTGACCCAAATTCTAATTCTAATTGTAAAACTTTACATTTTATTCTTCTCAATACAAAGAGAAATTGAGTAACTACTGATATGTAGTCCATGAGAATTGTTTGGCCTTCATTTATGTAATTATTTAAATATAATCTTTCTTCTTCTTTTCCATCTAATTTTATAAATCACATTCTAAACATATACAGAAATACAATTCTTGGTACAATATATTTGAAACTGTGGTTTGAGACAATTATTCCATTCCCTATACCAAAAATATTTTTTAATAAGACCCACATTCATAAACTATTTATCTGGAAATCTGACAACAATGATTTAATGACCTAAAAGTAAAAGAGATACAACACCTAATCAATTAATTCAATCTTAATCCACAAGACTGGCTATTGTTACAGAATATAAAATCACAGACCCAAGATAAATCTTTAATGACTGCATGTTCATCATATAAGGAAAATCCTAAAATAATCCAGCTATTCCAGGAAATAACCTATAATAGATTCACAGCAGATAATCTAATTTCTAAACTATAGAAACATTTTATAATACTCAATACTAACTTCCATAAGAAATGCTGGGATCATATCAATTTAGGTCATAACAATCAACTCTCAGAAGAGAATATGTCTCAATTATTAAGTTCCATCAGGAACACTTCTTGGTCTCATTACTGTGAATATTTATTTGGAAATGTTTATATAGATGTTTTTCAACTCCAGACAGAATGGCTAAAATAAATAAAAGATGTAATATAGCTTGTTAAGGATGTGCTCAAATTTGTGATGTTGATTGGTCACATATTTTCTTTGACAATCCCTGGCTGAAATCTTTTTGAATAAGATTGAAGATTTTATGAAAGTCTTATGGTTTGTTACATTTTCTGTTACTAAATATTTAATACTACTCAATATCAATGAAAATGGAAAAATGAAAAAATATAATCTTTTTTGAAATGGATCATCTTAGTGGTGGCAAGGAAAAACATCACAAACTGATGGAGGACAGCCTCACAACCTGAATTTGAAGAATTATTTTCTACATTGAAAGAAACCACAGTTAAAGAGACTGAAATAAAAGTACACAAGACCTATCTTAAAGTATTCATTAACAATCCTTGGATTAAAGTAATATCTCTTATTAATGTATTTCAACAAAACATTGCCTCTTCATTTTTCATTTTTATAGTGAATAGTTGTTCAATCTGATATTTAAGATCCTTAATATCCCAATATTTATTTTACTAAAGTATTGTTTTATATTGTTTTCACATTTTTTTCTTCATTTCAGGCATTTTGTATATATTGTATATATTTTAAACTTGCTTTATTTCTTTTAAAAGATTGTTAAAGGTGTTCTTTTAATAATATCTTTGCTCTATTGCTTTTTAAAACTAATACAAAAAAATTTGAAAAAAATTTTTAGAAAAATTTTAGTCTAGTCCACCATCACTATGGGTGCAGCTGTTAACTAGTAAGGTAAACTAAAAATCTCAATCTAAGCCTTTGCTGTTCTTTATTATTGAGAGATATGCCAAATAGTTATTAATATTTGGTTTTGCAATGGGATATTCTTCTCCTTGCCAGATATAGCAATATCGCAGTACCTAAACAGTATTTAAATGTCTTCAACGGTGTTTTGGCAGGGGCCACAGCTTATTTAACTCCTCCCTTTGGGGCACATCCTGATTTCAAGGAAACCATGAGAGTATTTCTGCAGAAAAACTGGTGAGATAGATATCTAATCCTGTCAAACTATCTGTATTTTGGGAACTCCTTTATGGGATTAAATGAGCTAGTCCAGGAGTGTAATATACCTGCTTGCCATTATATTTAAAATACACAGGTATATTCCATAAGCAGTACTCTTTTTTCACTAGTCAAGTCATCTGCATGTTATTCCTCTCAGTAGTCCATCTATTTACAAAAGGTTTGTTTGATCCTGCATTTCCCCAAGTGGGCCTTTCTCTTTTAATGCAATGCTTAGCACAAAGGTTTTACAATGTGACCGATGAATATTAATGCCTTTGTACAGATTGTATATCATTAGGAACAACTGATGATCAGCTTGTGTGAGTATTACAGCTCCCTGCTAAGGTAATGTCTTCTCCACGATGGAGATTGTTTTCTTGGAAATGTGCATACAGGTTATTCCTTTCCCCAGATTTTATTTCTGACTGACTATCCATTCCCATGCCTCAGTGCTGGTGATGCCAAAATGCATAGGACATCCTTAACTGGGAACATATATTTTGGGCCTGTCCTAAATTGCAGTTATTTTGGTCACATTTCCAAGATGTGGTAGGTCAGCTTTCTCCAGATGTTGAAGAGGATAAGAAATATTTAGTTAGGTACAGCACCTTGCCAGGTCCTGAAGCTCCACACTTGATATCATTTATACTTTTGTAAGCAGTGAAAAAAATCAATCACTCATTGCTGAAAAATGTCTACTCCATAGTAGATTGCAGAGTGATTTTTTTTATTTTTATTTTACATTTGTTTACCGGGCTAGTCCAACTGGATATAAATCCGTTTTCAGCAGAGGCCCGGGGAGAAAAGCTCCACAATGGTTAATACGTTAATTCATTTCCATAATGAAAATACAATTTTGTAAAAGGTACGTAAGCAGGGAGAAAACAAAATACAAACAGAACAATTTAACAATAATGAAAGAAAGGAGGAAGTAGAAAAGTAGAATTAATAAAGGTAAGCATACAGGGGGTGATAGAAAATATAGGATCTAGAGGTGAGAGAAAAGAGAGAACAATTAGTGAGCAAACATTACGAAAAAAGGCAGGGGATAAAGGATTTAGTCTGGTTTGGTACAAGGACATAGCCAATGAGTGTTAAAGTATTGTTTAAGGTTAGTTTTGAATTGGTGGGGAGAGGTAGCAAGTCTTAGGTTGTTTGGAAGGGCGTTCCATAGTTTTCCGATGGAATTGGCAAAAAGAGCATCACCTCCTGAATTATTGGATTTCGTTGTGTGAACCAGGACACTATTACAGAGTAGAAGACTATTTAGATTAGAGTAGGGGCTTAAAAGATTGTGTAGTGAGGGGGGGTTTTCTGGCTCTTTGATAATTTTATAAGCTTCAGTAAGTTGGTTAAACTTGAGAAGGTTGGGGAGTTCTAACCAGCCTAGTTTTCTTAGGTTAACGCAATGATGAGTTCGATAAGGTTTCCCAGTTACAAATTTGGCAATATGGTTATAAGCTACAGATAGTTTATTGAGCTCAGTTTTTTTGAGGAAGGAAAGAACCGGAGAAGCGTAAAGTAGGGTGGAGAGAAGGTGAGTACGTGCTATGGTTAGTTTAGTATGGGGCGTGAGAAAGTTCTTAATTCTATACATGGAACCAAGTTTCTTGTTAACAGTTTTATAGTTTGGCTAATGTGAATATCAAATTTGAGCTTGTGGTCAATTGTGACTCCTAGTAGTTTGGTGTTAGAAACAGGCTCAATGATGGTCCCATTTGTGGACCGAACGTGGAAGGCCGTATCATTAAAGAGTGTAGGATGTTGCCCTAAAGAAGAGGCTAGGGTGGGGAGAATTAGTAGTAGGTTAGTTTTTTTGGGTTTAGGATAAGTTTCCGTTCAGTGAACCATAATTCCACTGCAGTAAAGCAGTGTTGGGTGGCTTTCTGGAGGTTATTAAGAGAGAGATCAGAGCAAATCAACGTAGAGTCATCTGCATATTGAATGCAGGTGGCTTTGGGGATGGCTGAATGGAGATCATTTATAAATACCGAGAATAGAAGGGGGCCAAGTATGGAACCTTGGGGAACTCCTATTGTATTAGGTAGTAGGTGAGAAAGTTTACTTTGCCACTGAACTGCCTGTTGTCTACCAGAGAGGTAAGCCTTGAACCAGTTTAGGGCAGGTCTATCAAGGTGAAGGTTTTCAAGAGTTTGTAGTAAGAGTTGATGATTGACCATGTCAAAGGCTTTTGACAGATCAAGAAATAGAGCAGAAGTAATTAGTTTGTTGTTACGGTTGCTGTTGATTGTATCAACAAAGGAAAGGAGGGCAGTAGTAGTACTATGATGGGGGCGAAAGCCATGTTGAGTTTTGGATAAAAGATTATTTAAAGTGAGATAATGTAGGAGTTGTTTGTGAGCACATCTTTCCATTATTTTTGCTATAGGTGACAATATTGCTATCGGTCGGTAGTTAGAAGTTTCTGTGGAGGAACCACCCTTATGAAGAGGGATGACGTAGGATATTTTCCAAAGAGAGGGGATTTTGCCTTCGGTTATAGTCCTGTTAATTAAGATTGAAATGGGATAGGCTACTACATCTGATGCTATTTGTAAATATTCAGCAGGGAGTCGATCGGCCGATAGAGTGGATGGTTTAAATTTTTTCAATAGGGTTCTAATATAGGAGGTGGATATTGGTTGAAGGTTAAAGGCAGGTGGAGCATTGGTAACAGAAGTAGTAATGAAGGAGGAGGAAGAAGGTAGCTGACTGGCTAGTGACTGGATGGTCTCAGCGAAAAAAGTGTTGAAGGCATTGGCCACTTCTACAGGATCTTTACCAATAAATTTCTCTGGGGTTGGGGTAGAGGATTTCCTTGAGTGAAGGAGGTTATTGAAACCTGCCCAAAACTTCTTAGGGTTATTCCTGTGTTTATCCTGGAGGTGACAAAAGTAGTTCTTTTTATCCCGGGTTATGTCTGATTTAGTGGAATTTCTATGCTGCTGGAATTTAATACGGTCAAGTGGTGCTTTAGTGGTTCTCCACTTGTCCCATGCTTGATTTCTAAGCTTGATTTTTAATTTAGTTTCCTTGGTAAGCCAAGGTGCGATCCGGACCTTTGATCTGATGAGTCGATTAGGGGCATGTGAATCTAGTATATTTAGAAATGTGTCATTGAAGAGTGACACACTCTCATCAAGGGGAAGTGTTTTTAACATCGACCAGTTACAGGATTTGAGTTCCTCCAAAAATATACTTGGGAGAAATTTCTTCTTATTTCTAACATGTCTATATATGGGAGGATTTGTACAGGTCATTTTATGTTTCATGATGAAAGTGACAAGGTGGTCACTGAGGTCATTTGGAAGGGTCCCACTGGTATAGTTTGGTGTATCTTTATTGGTAAGAATCCAATCAATGGTGCTATCTTTTTGATTAGCATTTCCAAGTCTTGTTGGTGATATGATGTTTTGGGAGAAGCCATGTAAGTTAATGGGCAAGGGATTCTTCTGGTCAGTGAACTTGGACCAGTCAATGTTAAAGTCGCCCAGTATAATGGTTTCCTGAGGGTAGTGCATGGTTAGCCAAGATAGGGTAGATTCCAGAGTATCTTGGTTATTCCCTGGTGGGATATAGACTACAATAAGGTTAATGCATTTTTGGTTGTTTAGGCATATTTTTAGGGAAATTAGTTCCATATTGGAGATGATAGGGGGTTGTAAGGAATTCAAGATGATGTTCAATGAGTTTTTAAACATAACAGCTATTCCCCCTCCCTTTTTTTTTGTTCGAGCTATCCTAAGCAAATTATATCCAGGTGGGAGAATCTCTTCATCCTTTGTAGAAGGTTTGAGCCAAGTTTCCGTTAGACACATGATGTCTGGGAAATGTGTGGCTATAATAGCATGTAGATTATGAACTTTATTTTTAATACTTCTAACATTTAGATGGAAGATAAGAAGAGAGCTAGTGATTCTTGGGGATAGGTTAGGGGTAATATAGTCTACGTTTGTGGTTGGGCCTGGGTTGGGGTGAATATCACCATCATTAACAATGCATTTTTTCAGATGGTCTATCAGTCTTAGTAGCTTACTAATTAACTTTAAACTATATTTTGTAGAGGTAACTTTAGGGTGACGTAGCGTAAGATATACACCTTTATAGCAGAATGTTGTAGTGGTGAAGTTCGAAGGAGAAAGCAGGTTAGTGGGAAGGTTTGAGTAATAGGAGGTAAAACCACAGGGGACATGAAAGCCCTGGAGAGCTTGGTTTTCATATCTAGTTGAGAAATAAAGGATGAATAAAAGTAGAAATGTTGTTGGGATGATAGAGCTTATTAGTTTACCCATACTACTAAAAGATGAAGTAGCTAAAAGAGTGGGAAGGGTTGGGTAGGCCAACTAAGATATTGGTAGATGGACGTGATTGTGGGAGGAGATGGATTAAGTTAGAGGGAGGCTGTGATTGGTTCGGGATTGAGTGGGATGGGTTTGTTGCTAGATAAAAGTAGGGATAGTGGGGGCGGTGGGATAAGGGGCAGGGTGGGGAGCGAGCGAGCCGAGCGAGGGCGAAGCGAGCGGGCTACCCAGTCAGGAGTTTGCAGGGTCTTAAAGCCTGCTGCATGTAAGTATAGAGACTAGGTTTTTAATCTGAGTTACCAATTTAGGTAAGGGTATTGCTCAACTGTAATCAAATTTAGGCTTATTTAAACACTATGAAAGAGCTAGGAATATGTAAGTTACTAGGGCTGTATAGAGGGGCTGCCAGATTAAGGAACACAATCCTGGTTTGATGCTTGCCTGCAATATACTTTCAAGTACAAAATAAATTGAAACGAGGGTATTTTATTACCCTAATTCCTTGGGGATTGTTATATTATAGTTTGTTGTAGGACCAGCTTGTGCATTTGCACCGTGGTATAAGAACTTCCGTATCACCGCCTGATGTCGGGGGGCCACGCGGTAGTTGTTTAGAGGGGGCTACCTGTGGTGAGAGTAAGAGAAAACAGAGGGTGAGTTTGTAAGGAAGAGAAATAGTATTACCCAAGGCTTTTAGAGCCTCACACATAAAACCATTTTATATTAGACAATTTGTTTACAGTTATTGCAGAGAAAAGCTTAGTCGCCAACAGATGCAGTACATGCGACGGCAATAGAATACTGAGCAGAGCACAAGGTCACTATAGTTGCAGTAGTTAGCACTTCAATATCGCAAAATCAGCAGTCAAGTTGATATGATACCTTAAAAAAACTATGCAGGAACCATTGGTACGCTAGTACTAAAATAAGCAGCTAATGCTTGTAATACAGTGACTCGGCTAAGAAACATTCTCATTTATCATGTTGTTTTACAAGATAGCACTGTCGTTATACCTAGTCGCCGAAATGGCTGTAGACAAATTAGGCACGTGTATATTAGGTACCTTATGGTGAAAAACACTATGTATATGCTAAGACACTTGCACGTTGACCAAAGAAGTTAGGCTAGAACCCTGATGGAAATTAGTTAATGGCATACACCTTGCAGATTTGGCCAAAACTAAAAGGACTGGTAGAGAACTAGTGCCGATCAGTAAATGGGCTTCCTATGCTGATTCATTACCATGTCTTTGACAACATTGGTTTTCTAATGTAATGTATAAGGGCAGACACTCCTCTAAGTTGAGGTTATTATGTTTAATAAACTCAGCTGGAGAAGGCAATTATTTACTTAGAGAGATTATTATACTGTTACCTAGGTCTGTTATTTGTATATTAGCTAGTTTAATTTACCCTCTGTTAGGATCATACCAGCTGTGGTAATATAAATGCCTTCTTATTTGTAAATAGCTTACTAGTCTCAAGAAAATTTGAATTTACCTGCTCTAAATGTTGCATTTCATCAAGATAGATATGTTGCTTGGACTCTAGTTAATGTAATCTGACCATAATTGTAGTATTAGTGATATGTCTATGTAATGTGTTTATTCAGTTGATAACCAATCCACATTTGATAATTAATGCATTTGTTTATTTTATACAAAATCAATATATAAATATATGCAAAAAATTCAGTAATAAACTCACGAATTCTATCAGAAGCAAGAAGGCTGCTTACAAAGGGATAGCCAACAACAATAAAGATAATCATAAGACCTTTTTTAAATATGTATGTATATATGCATGGTGTACACTGAACTCATTGTAAATAGTACTACATACACCAGTCCATAATCCATACCTAATAACTCGGTAAGTAAATTTCTCTCGAATATCAATACATCCACTATATATTCATTTTATTATCAGGCCAACACCTTCCAATACTTGAACAAATCTCAATCATCCTGTCAAAAAATGAAAAAAAAAAAAACACTTCCATGGGCATAAACAACATTTCTGTCTGCTTACTTCTAAGTTGAAAAGATCACTTATCTAAACCTCTCCTAAACATCTTCAATCAAAGTTCATCCATAGCGCATACATTTGATGAATGGAGAAATGGCATAGTGAATCCCCTGCATAAGGGTAGCCTATGTATTAACCCAGGTAACTATTGGGCTATAAGTCTTACTAGCCTTACTTGTGAAGACACTGAATGAAATGTAGAGGTAATCAATAAGGAAATACAAGTTCTGCAGATGCTAGTCCCTTTAGGTTCATAGGTAGGTACTAGGCTATTGGCCCTGGGGCCTATACAAGCCCAGCCAAAAAGGTACCCTGGCTTTTGCCACCCAAGAAAATTATTTTCCTGTGCCACTGTCGAGCAGAGCCACAGAAGTGATCCCTGGGGTGAATATCCTATTTCCCATCCAATCATCAAGATTTATCTTGAAGAGTGCTAATGAGGAGCTTTGTTTGATATAGATAGGTAGTTTATTCCAGAGTATGGGAAGTCTCTGGGACAGGAATCTATCCCTCCAGCATGTTCTGTTTATTGTGATGATAAGGTTTAGTTCCCTAGAGCGTGTAGCTCGGAGGGATTGGGATTTCTTTAAGTGGAACATGTCCAACAGCTCTGGGTTTGACATAGCTTTGTATGTTAGGCAGAGATCACCTCTGAGTAGGCGATATGCGAAGGAGTAAAGCTGGAGTTTTTTGAGGCGGTCTGCGTAGGGCATCTGTTTGACGTCGGTAATCCTCTTTGTGAGGTATTTCTGCAGCCTTTCCAGTTGTTGTAGATGTCTTGTGAGGTACATACCAAAAGGGGTGTTGTACTCTATAATAGGTCTAATGAGTGATGAGTAGAGGGAAACAATGACCTCTTTTTTTTCTGGAAGAGAAACCTTTTGTGATGAGGTGTGCCACGTAGGATTTCCTGACTACTGTGGCAATGTGATTATCAAAGGAGAGACTACTGTCCACCTGTGTCCCAAGGTCTCTTATCACACTTTCGGTGTTAAGTATACTACCCCCTATGTTGTAGTTCATGGGTACAGAGTTTTTACCAAAGGGGATGACAATGCACTTTTTGGCATTGAGCTTGAGGCCATGGCTTTGACACCAGGCATCTGTCTAAGTGAGGCCCTTTTGTAGGATGTCCACATCATTAGGAGTTTCGATTATGGCTCCTAGTTTGCAGTCATCTGTGAACTTCATTAGCCAAAGACCTTCTGTGTTAGCCTGTACTTCAGAGAAGTAGATAGCAAACAGGAGAGGACCCAGGACTGAACCCTGTGGTACTCCACTTGTCACTGGTCTGAAGTCGGATTTGGAGTCTGCTACTTTCATAGTGTGGGTTCTGTCAGTGAGCCAGTTGGGAACCCATCTTGTGACATAGGGATTTATACCTAGTTTAGTGAGTTTATCTATAATTCCAGAGTGGGGGATGGTGTCGAAAGCCTTGGCAAGATCTGGATAGGCTGTGTGAACCACCTTACCCTCGTCTACAGCTTTGGTGACTGCTTCAAAGAAGTCTATCAGGTTTAGGAGACACAATCTGCATTTTACAAACCCCAACTGGGTGGGATCCAGAGTTTGGAGATTACCAATGTCTTTGTTTATAAGTTCCATGATGATACGTTCTATGGCCTTGCAGACCAGGCTCATCAGGCTAATGGGGCGGTAGTTCCCAGGGTCCGTGGTGGCTCCCCCCTTATGGAGGGGGATAACCGTCGCTGTGCACCATTCAGCAGGCACAAAGCCTGAGGTGAGGCTATTATTGAACATGGTACTTAGGTGGGGTGCCAGTTCGTTCTGCAGTTCATGTAGATCTTGTCATTGTTGTCTGGTCCCATGAATGCTGGGTTCTTGGCTTTGGAGAGTGTGTTTTTTACCTGTGCAGCCATGATTACAGGAACTTTGCATTCTTCGGGTATAGAGATGGGCTCTTTAGGAAGTGAGAGGGGGGTAAAGTTAGCACTGAACTTATCTGCCAGGATGTTGGCAATATCAGTTGGGTCTGTATATTTAGTGCCATTGTGCTGTAACTCTGAGCAGATCTGAGTGTTGCCATTGAGATTCTTGACATAGCTATAGAATGCTTTGTGGTTGTCTTTAGAATCAGTGGCGATTTTGTTTTCCTAACTAGCTTTGGAGGATTTTATCAGGGATTGCAGCTTCTTACTGAGGCTGACCAGGGAACTCCTCCACTCATGGGATCTTACTCTCTTTTGCAACAGTTTCTTCCTTTTGTTGTACAGTTTGTTTATGGCAGGGGACCACCAGATTGGCTTCCTTTTTTTGGAGGATAACATCTTAGTTCTGTTTGGTATAGCATGATCCATGCACTTGTGTAAGTGCTTATAAAGTGCAATTGTGTAGGATTCAGTAGTAGTAACTGTATTGTCCATCTGCATGGGTGTCATGAAGTTCGCCACTTCTGTCTTAAGAAGCATGAAGTTGGCTTTGGAGAAATTTTTTACCATGGTTTCCGTAATGGGGGGTGGGGGCAGGATGTGGATATCTATGGTAATTAGCTTATTGTCGGATTGGACCAATGAGGCATTGACTTCAGGTGTGGAACATACCTTTCCTTATCAGTAGGGTAGTGGGGTAATGACTAGATCTAAGATATTGTTGCCCCTGGTGGGGGTGTGGATAAGTTGATCCAGGGCATTGGAGTTTATGAATTCCAGAAAGCGTTGAGTGAAGGAGTTGGTACATGAGTAGTTTTCCAAGTTAATGGTGTTTAAAGTAAAAAAACGGTAACGTTTACAGTACAATTTTGTCAGTGGTACATTGTGCCTTCTTTATTTTGTTATTTTCTCTGACAAAAAGCTACTGATGTCATAGATGCCCTTTCTGAACTAAGCCAAAACATATCATGCCACTTCCCACTTTGGCATCATAAACATGTTAACCCAACAAAACAATAGCTCCTTTCTAGTTCACTTGAGTATTAACTGTCTATTAAACAGAACATACTCAATCAGAAAAAGGGTACAGCTCCAAATATTGAAATGCAGTCAGTTTCATTGCTGAAGTTTCTGTCTTAGGCCTCTTCTCTTTGAAACCCATTTCTTTGACATGCAGGCACATTATAGAAAACTTTAGGTAATTAATTTTGCATATATTAGTTAAATGACTGCAAGTTACCGATCATTGTAAACTTCCCCTTAGGCAGTATTATACTGTAACAAGCAGCTTACTGGTGTTTGATTGAGTAACCAAATTTTGATTTGTGCTGTCCCAAAAATTCAATTCTGAAAAATGTGAATTGAAAAAAATGAAAATGTAGAAGAAAATTATTTTTTACAGAAGGCAAACCACCTGCATCTCTAAAATTACACGCCAACTCTGAAAAGTACACCACCTCCTCTTACAATCCAAAGCACTGTAGTTAAATGAACTGCAACATTCATCTTTCAAAGCTAACTATGACAATCTCAAAAGCTTCAGAAAAGTGGAAGCATCCCCCAATAAAGCATTTATCACATTAGTAACTGGTGCTGTAATCAAGATTTCACCCTAAATGCAAAAAAATAAAAAATGCAGTGCAATCACCTTTGGTAAATCTAATGTTCCAGCAAAGTATCACATAGATGGAAGTCACCCTAAAACTGACACCATAATCTGGGATTTAGGAATTTACATAGACAACAAGCTGTCCTTAACTCAACATTGTTGGAAATCCTAACAGCTCCCCAGTTGGACACAGAGTGTGCATGGGGTTGAGGTGGGGGTTACATATATGTATTTTGTGAGCTTTTGTTCAGAAATAATTGTGGATGAGTTTCCAGTTACTGTTGATAAGACAACACTGGAAGGCAATGAGCTGGAAGCAAGGTGGCTAAAATCCTTGGGAATGAGAGGTTATAGCTTTGCTTTGCAGTGGGTCAGTTTGGGTATAGCAGGTGTTTCCTATTACCTGAAGTAGAAGTGGAGATTTACAATGCACATAAGTCCAATCACCTCTTACATATTTGATGGTTAGTTGTGCAAATTGTGAGACAACAGACCCTGAATATCAAAGTCTGATACTGTTAGTTCTAGTGTACTGTTCTGAAGTTAGGCTGCTTAATGCATTGTTGTAGTAATTATAAGTTTGTTAACTTAACTTTTTCTTTGTTAAAATAGACAATGAACCTCAGGAAAGGTAATCCAGGCAGATAACTTTATTATGCAGAAGCAAGAGACTGCACATTAGTTTGCTTACTTTTGTTTTACAATGAAACATTTTAGAATAGAGCTAGTAATACCCCACTACCCTACTGATAAGGAGAGGTTTTATAAGGTGTTTTGGGCAAGAAGCATTTAGAACAACTTTTGCATGGCATGAATCTTGTTTGGTAGTTGATTGCAATTGTATTGGTCACTCGTATTGCATTGAAGTGTGCAATATTGTCTGTTTTGCAATAAAATTAAACCACAGTGCAATACGGGCAAAATTCTAGTGCAAATTATATATACGTTTATCCTGAGAATGTGAATTTACTGAACCTTCCCCTATAAACAAGTGATAAGATTTTGGACGGCTGTTATGATTTTCGGTGGTTACCACTAGGGCACTGAAGGCAGAGGGACTCTGTAGCTATAATGTTTATTGCACAGCAGATTAATGTTTGGAGTTAAACACTAAGACAAATTGTCTTTTCTCTACTTTTGTCACCAGTTCCATGTCCAACTTGAACAGTACAATCTGTGTTTCGTTCAAGTTGCCTACAAGTAGGCTACAACCGATTTCTAGGAGTGTTTATCAGTTTATGCTATTGCCCCCCCCCCCCCCCCATTACTGAGTGAGGATCCTAACCCTACTGCAACCGTATCACTCCTGTAGTCACCCACCCTATTGCGCTGACTCCATATTTCACAGGTGGGATTAGTTTTACATATTTATGTATTGTTTTTTTTTACATTACAAATACAAAGCAGTGCAGTGTTGTCCTGTAACCAAAGAGTAGTCTTGCAAAATTTTCCCGACTTTAAACCGTCATAAAAATAATACAAGACACGTTTGTAAGTGTCACACACAAGTCTGCATACCCCACACCAGTGGTTCTCTTTATTGTAGGCAGCACATTGAATCAGCCTCAGCGTTGCCAAAGGATTACGACATCGCAGTTACGAGAGGCGGAAACTGATTGGTGGAATGCCTTTGTTCTATTAATTATGATTGGCAGCCACTTGAAAGAGGCTGTGTTTTGTTGGTCTGCGATGAGCACAGAGGAACACAATTTAATTCAGGAGAGCGGAAGTTAGGGTGTTATTTTGTATCAGGGTTAACCTGAAACAGTTAGGCTGACCCGACTCCTGCGGCTAGCGGTGTTGCTTAGTCTCCTAATTATACCGGAAAAGAGCCATTTGCGGTTTCATCATGGACTTGGAAAACAAAGTGAAAAAGGTAACTGCTGGGCGTCTAAAACTTTGTCGTGCACGTCCCGTTAGTGATTAGGCAACGCCCCGGCTTTTATTTAGCATTTACTTTGTTCAGACAGGTGATGCATTGTAATGCCTTAGTTAAAATGCCTTTAAGGTAAGCAAGCTTCATAATGGGGCGGGATATTTAATATTACTATTCAATGGAATTGTCCTTCCCATTTTCTTTAGGAGTTTGGAGCAGGAAACTTGCGGGGTCGTGTCCCATTGGTCATGTTAACTACTTTATTTTAATATTATTGAAATTAAGTTTTTGCATGTAAAGAGGCCAGTGAGTCTTTCTATACAGTTGATTGCCACAGAACACATCTGTTTATTTCATGCCAAAGAGGAACTGGCAGGGCGCAATAAAAGTGTAAAAGTATCACTAAAATGGATCATGTGAAATATACATAGTTTTAATACAAGTGGGATGCTAATTGCGGGTTATTTTCAGATGTATGATTTTGTTTCAGTGTTCTAATGTTCATACACTGTGTTAATGGTGTTGTCATTTAATGTATGTTAAGAGCCCTTATAATTGTTGAATTAAGTAGGAGTAATGATTTTAAAGTACGGGTCTTTAAATATACAAATTTAAACTGATGTTGAGTGGACATTTCTTTTTATACTTGTGATGTTTGGCACAGTTGCTTAGGTTTTAAACACGCTGAATTACCCTGATCTCTGAGATGAGTTTTATGCTGATATTTGAAAATTAAGCTCTCTCTGGCCAGAGTTTGTAGTAGTAACTGTTTGTCTTAGACAAAGAATAAAATGTATCATCTGTTTGGATTCGTTCATTATTTTGGGTTCATGCATACCTCTCAACTGTCCCTGATTTTGACTCAAATTTTAGCTCTGTCCCTCTTAATCCCTTCTAAAACTAGTGACTTTTGGAAGAAAGGTGGTGAATTACACTTAATGAATAATGACAATTAATTAAGAGTTGTAGACTTCTTTTACATCAGAAAATGTGTATTAATTCATATGCTCTGATTCTATCAATGTTTCAGGTTAATAGCACTAATATTTTAAGTGTCCCTGATTTTTTTCTTGACTTGTCCCTGATTCTGTTGAAATTTGTCCCTGATTGGTTGAGAGGTCTGGGTTCATGGAGACCTCTTTATAAAGTTTTCCTGGTGCATCTCATGAGAGTATTTGGTGCTCTTTACACGACAAAAGCTACAGGTTTGGTATAGTTTGTTTACTATTTGTTCACTAGGTAAGTAGATGGGTCTGTGTGACCCCTTTCAGCTATGAGCTGAGCTCAAAACACAGAAAATGCATCACAATCTGTCGAGTGCATTGAGAAAAAATGTTATGCTAGCTAAGCTATGCATAAAATACAGTGCAGTCGTACATATAATACATTGTAAGTTAACTAACCATTGTCACAGTAGCAGGTGCTGATAGATTCAGTAAAGAGAGGATCTTTAAGTGCATCTTTGAAGACTTTATTTTTGATGTCTGTAGGCAGGTGGTTCCAGGTAGCAGGACCCAGTATAGAAAAAGGGTTTTATCGCTGGTCAAGAAATGCTCATTTAACTTTAAAAAAACTTAAAAGAATAAATTTGTGAACCTAATTGAAAACTACAGATTTACAGCTCTTTGAAGTATCCTAACTCTGGTATGTGTGTGTTCTGAAATCACTTTATCAACACTATGAAAAATGCTGTTGACATTGGCCATTTAAGTTAGTTTTTGTTTCAGCCCAAATGCTATGTTCTCATTTTGTACTGTTTTTGTTCAGTTCAGCGGTCAGATTCTGCAGACATGGGAATGCATTTTGTACTAGCTCTGCTCATTTGCACTGCAATGTAACATTGTATAGCACATGAAAATACAATGTTTTTCTAGGTAGGGAATGCTCTAATTAATGGTGGAGTATAATTTCTGATGTCTTTGTAATTTTTCCAAATTTTGCAGGATGAAGTTTTATAACAGCTGAGATTGTTAATGAGTTGCCTTTGAGATTTCCTTTATTTTTAAGTAGCTGTTACAGGAATATATAATTAGATTTACTACATAACTATCCGATGTGCTGAATCAGTAGATCACTTCTGAGATTATGAATATATAGGATATCAAGAGTATTTCTCAAAATTACTGTTTATTTGTGGACACTGTAAAATTCCACTGTCAATCATGAGCGGACAGGTGATCTGCTGTGGCTACCCCTAACCGGGGAAAAAAGCTGAAAGAAGACTTGTTTGTTTGTGGACCACTGCCTTGTCGAGTTACTTTTCATTTTGTTTATCACTGTTTTACTTGAGTGCATTAAGATTTAAATACGTAAAGTATTGCTTAAGACATTAGTAAGGAATTTACATAACTTTGCTGTAAGTGTCTTTGAATCAGCTGGATGCTTTAGTTACTAACTATAAATAACTTTGTGCAACAATCAACATTTTTTAACGTTTGTACCAATTTTAAGCAGAGAAATGTAACTCTCAGGTGGAACTTTGAAGTTGTACATTGAAAAACTCCAACTCATTTGTTTAAGAACACCCATGTGAAGTCCAGATAATCTATGCTACATCTGGGTTATCCACTAAGAGGTCAACCATTTCCTTTAGTCGTATTATCCATTCAGAATCTGTACATTGAAATGATGTACGTTTATTGCAGTGATTTTTATAGCACATATATTTTCTTTACAGTTATGATGCAATAGAACATTTTTAGTAATGTTGCCTTTTAGAAGGGCGGTACAGTCTCCCTGGTACTACAGACCACACATCTAAACTTGATATTTTAGAAAAAAAAGAAGAGAGAGATCTTGAGAGATTAGGTATATAATAAGTTAATAATGAAAAAGAAAAAAAAAACAAAACAACTACAACTTAGTAATATTTACAGTGAATGCATTGCAGACAGTAGTGGGTAATTTTTTAGGTGTTTGTCTAATTTAGTAAGATACTGTCTCAAATTAACCATTTTAGAATGTCTGCTGCATCTTTTGTTTTATTTTGCTTTTTTTATTTTATTTCAGGATATAAACATATCATGCAACCAAATGGACCGAATGGGACTTTGACTTCTCACACCTGTATATCAGTATCAAAAATATGAGGTTTGATGCTTGTAGCTGGAAGCTTACCTCACTGCTGATGGTAAATTAATGTATCAGAGAATGAACTGTGACATTCATTTATTTTATCATATAATCCATATCAAGTATATGTGTGGAATGTGAATACTAGATGAAGGATTATGCTTTGATGGAAGACACTGCAATGACTTAATTGCTGAAAGCTAATTTCAGCAAATGGGAAGGTATTGCATTTTCTCCACTGTTGTGTGACCATGGCGTAGGGGTATATCGGGGAAATGTGAGAGTCTTCCCCCTCCCCCTAAGTGGAGGGGTGCAGTGGAGCTTGCCCCCTGGAAAAAAAAAGTGACGTGTTTGCTAAAAATGTTTTTCAGTGAATCCTGTTCATGCATTTCTGTTGAAGAAAAATCACTGGATGGATGAGCATGAATCCTGATGTACAGAACCTAGTGATGAATGTCCTTAAGACATTTTGGCAGTGCAGTGTTGAGAGAATATAGAGATGACCCACTTTCTGCAAATGAGTAGGTATTTGTACAAAGCAATTCCACAGTTTGACTAAGACTGGACCTACAGGAGCAGTATAGGGACATCTACATGCCTTTCACTACTGTTATCTCTTTACTGACCCTTTTCTTGTCCTTTCATTACTGTTATCTCTTTACTGTCCCTTTTCTTGTCCTTTCATTACTGTTATCTCTTTACTGACCCTTTTCTTGTAGTTGATCAGTAAAATGTAAGCATTTCACTTTCACGTTCATTGATACTATTTTTTTTTTTTTTTTTTTTTTTCCTGGTTCTGTCATGTTTGTAGCTTCACTTGCTCAGTCTCTTTGGGTTGAGCAGTCTGGCCAGAAGTTCAGATCCATAAAGATCCCTATATGTTTTGGCTCAGTTTTTCCAAACCTGTCCTTCCCCTCATAGATCATATATTTTCCCAGTGTAATTTGCTCTTGAATGTCCCCACAGTTTGCAAATGTGTTTTGTTGTCCACTATGTCTCATTACTCCCATGCCACCATTAACCTAGGTCACATAAACTAAGATAGGTGACTGTCTTCCATTATCAATATTATTTTATTTTACATTTGATTACCGGGAAAGTCCAGCTGGACACGGATCCATTTTCAGTGGAGGCCCGGGGAGAAAACCTCCAATACAATATAGTACAAAAAGTGTGAGATACAAAGAGAAATAACATCATACGTAATTACAAAGAAACAAAAACATCATGCATAATTGCATACTTTAGAGCATGCTAGTATGTTCTAACATTCTAGGTGTGTAGTAGTAGGCAATTGTCAGTGTTAGATATACAAATAAGAATTCTTTAGGAATTGGAGACCTTGATTAGTCGGTAGGCACTTGGGGAATTAGTAATTAGGTAAAATAATAGAAAAAGAGAGAAACTGGGGAGCAACTGTTTGCTCTTGAGTGGAATCCCAGCAGTAGTGCAGCAGTGTGGCTTAACCAGGAGAGTTGCATGAACAAAGCCAGTTATTTAAATAGTGGGTTTTGAGAATTTTTTAAATTGGGGAGGAGAGGTGGTAGATGTTGTGGGAGTGAGTTCCAGGATCTAGCAATAGAGCAAAGAGTGATTTGCCAGCATCATTTTTATGTTTGACACTTTTATATGGTTTAGATAAGTAGAGATCTTAAGGTTCTGGTGTTTGTATGGTGGTTGATTAGGGTTTGAAGGGCTGGAGTTTGGTCAGGAAGGTAGTAGAATCTATGTGCTATTAAGAGTTGGTTAAGAAAAAGTTGAGGTAGCTCAACCCAGTTGTTGTTTGAGCGCTATACAGTGATGGGCTCTATAGGAGGTTACAGTGGCAAAGCTGGCAATTCTGTTGTAGCATGAATTCATTTTGGTAAGTTCAGTTTGACAAAGGTTGGTTAAGATGGGGGAGGCATAAAGAAGGATGGATAGGAGATGGGTTCTTGCAGTAGTGTGTTTGGTGATGAACTGTCTGTTCCTATATAGGAGTCCAAGCTTTTTGTTAACTTTCTTGATTGTTTGGGCTATGGTAAAATTTCAGGTTGTTGTCACTCTACACCTAGAAGTTTAGTGTGTGTTGTTGGGATGATTAGTAAGATTTTATAATTAATTGTTTGGTGGAGGTGATCTACCTGGGCTAAAGAGGATGAGCTTGTTTTTTCGGGTTAAGAATAAGTTTGATGTTGGTGAACCATGTTTCTGTTAGGGTGAAGTTATTTTGGGTTATGGTTCTTAGCTCATTGAGGGTGGGGGTGGTGCATAAAATAGTGTCATCTGCATCTTAAACTGTTGAGGCAGAGGGTGAGGATGAGGCAGTGTGGTTAGTGACTAGTGAAAATAGTAGGCGGCCAAGAATGGATCCTTGAGGGACATCTATGGCTGCTGGCAGTAGGGGAGATGATTGGTCTTGCTATAGGACTGCTTGTTGGCGATTTTGATAAATATTTGTTGAACCATGTTATGGTCGTGGAACTTATGTTGAGGGTAGCTAGATTTCTAGGAGCATGCTGTGATTAACCATATCAAAGGCTTTGGACAAGTCTAGGAATATGGAGGATATGAATAATCCATTGTTTATGTTGATTGACAATGTTTGTGTAAGCAAGTAATGCTGTAGTGGTGCTATGGGCGGGTCTGAAGCCATGTTGGGATTTGGATATTAGGTTATTTTTAGAAGGTAGTGCATTAGTTGTGAATGCACTACTCTTTTTGTATGATTTTTGATAATGGTGAGAGAATAGCAATGGGGCAGAAGTTGAAGTTCAGTGGAGTTGCCCGCTTTGTGTAATGGTAAAATATGTGATATTTTCCATGCTTCAGGTACTTTACATTCTGTGATTGACCTGTTTGAGACTGGAGATGGGATAGGCTATGGCTTCTGCTGAAATCTGTAGGAAGTCTGCTGGTAGATTGTCAGCTGCTAGTGTGGTTGATTTGAGTTTTTGTAGGAGTTTGGCAATAGTATTGGGTGAGACTGGATGTAGGGAGAAATTGGAGGAGTCCTTACTTGTATGGAAATATTGTGGGGTGTCACCTGGTATGGGGCTGCTAGTTTGTGTGTTGGCTGGAGCTTGGACTGTTTCTGTAAAGTATTTATTAAATTGAGTAGGGATGTTGTCATGGTTGTTTGGTAATATAGGGGAAGGAGTGGGTGAATTTTTTTTTTCCTGGGTGGAGCAAACTATTTATTGTGGCCCAGAAGTTTTTAGTGTTGTGGGCATATTTTTCTTGCATGGTTTTATGGTAGTTAATTTTGTCAAGGTTTATCAATTTTTTGGCTTTGTTGCGGAGTTCAAGGTAAGTCTGTTTCAGGGTGCCGGATTTGTGCTTGTGAAATTGCAACCAGGCTTTATCTCTTTCTTTCATTGTAATTGTATCTTTTGTTAGCCAAGGGGCATGGTTAGTCTAGATTCTAATGGTTCTGGAGGGTGCATGACTGTCAAGGATTTTTAGGAAGGTTGAGTTGAAGTATTGCACAGCTGTGTCAAGAGGTAGTTTTTTTAAGGGAGGTTCAGTTACAGCTCTTTAGTGAATTGATTAGTTCGTTGGCTTTAAAGGTCTTCCTGTTACGTACTACTCTGAGGATGGGTTGTTTGTTCTGGTGGGCTCGGTTCCTAATTAAGTAGGTAGCTTAGTGGTCACGCGAGCTGCCAGGAAGACAGCCGGATTCGTGAGCTATGGTAGGGTCAGACTCCAGTCCAAGGTGGACTGGCGTTTGGAGGTTTTATCGTTTATCATTACCACATTAGTATCTCATTCCATGTTCAACATTCCATACTTGCTTTTAATTATATAGGCATTGCATATTGCAGTTTACAAGGCTGTTGTATTGTCCTAACTCGTTTATTACTCTGTTTATGAAGACGTGTGTGGTGTTAAGTTTATATTCAAATTAGCAAAGTTTAAAATTACTTTGTGGAATGGCATTTTGTTTCAGTTCATTTGTCTAGTAAAATATATTTGGTTTCCTTCTCAAATGCCGCATCATATGATGATTTTTGTTAAGAAATGAATGGAAGTCCTAATATTCTTCACTACAGATCCAAGTTTCTAATTTCTGTCTGGAGTGTCATTTCTCTCCCTAACTATTTCAGACTTGCAACATTCCAGGCTTTTGCAAAATCTTCTTTCCTGGCTTGTCTCTCCACAGTGTGAATAAAGTTTTAACAGTGTCAGCACTTTATCTCCATATTGCTGTCTCTTGGGCTCTGTAGTTGCCCTGACATCAGTAGCAGCCCTGTTTTGTAACCTTCCTTCTGACTAGGCCTGCTATCTCTACCTGTTCATCACTTGCCTGAGATTTTTACTGTTGGTTCAAAGTGTATAACATTAGCTCATAAGGTCTGTTTGCCTGGCATTCACTCTCCAATTCCAAACTGCATATTAACTCTTCATTTTCAAAATGTGTTCCATATAATGCTACGAACCCTTGGTCTGTTCGTGGATGCCATTAAATCATTAGAGTATGTGCAGTCTCTTTGTGTAATATCTGTAGTCTGTACCATGGGTATTTGTTCTTGCATCATTCTGTTGCATCATATGAATTTAAATTTTTCAAGTGAAAATGATAAGTTTGTAGTTTTGATATTCTTTACTCCCATTTCTCTAACATGTCTCCCTTTAAGTGATCTCTTACCAGGGACTGGGTTGCATTGTCCTTAAATTACAGGGCATCTTCAAATGCTTTTTCATTTTTTGTTCTATATAAATATCAATTATACATATCAATATCCGCAAAGAGCATCATGTTGTAATAAAGGGATGACTTTCCTTGCTTTCCACAAAAATTTTAAACCCACTACTGTGAAGTGACAGTTGTGTTTGTGTCCTTGTTTTTAGTGGTTTGTTTATAAAATGTTATGTAAACAATTTTATAGAACTTGTATTGGAAGGACTTTGTATAAACTGGTGTAAGTGAAGTACAGTGTATTATGGGGTAGTAAGCATGTATTTTATGGTAGTGTAACATGGCACGTTAGGTTCCCCTATGAGTGAGCGCATGATCACTGTGTGTGGTGCGCAATCACAGTTGAGAATGCAGTTGATTCACATAGATTGAATTGGGCCTCTTTGTAGAGGGCAAGATCCCCTGTACCTTTTTGGAAGATGTCAGTGGCCTTTACCCCAAGTGTGTGAAATAAGTAAATATCCACCTACTCCAGTTGCATGCACAAAGCACTGACAATTATTGTACAATGGCACCAGAAATGGTTACAATGTAATTCATCTTTGACTTGGCTCACACTGTTCAAGCTGCTGGATTATTTTATTAATCATGATATAATAATGACCCATCTCGCATGTAGTTTGGGGACTATTAATAAAATATAAATGCAACGTTTTTCCTGTCAAGTTTTTTTAAGCTTTAAATACAATTAATGAAATGGATGTTAGTTTAGTAATTTTAAACTCTATTCAACTTAGTAAATAAACTAATTACTAAAATCAATTATTATTTATCGTGGGTCTGCCTGTAAAATATGGGTATTTTTCTTATGTAAAAATCTTTTTAAGTTAGAAGGAGCTTGGTAAAATGGTGGACATCTGTAGGATATATGGCCAGTTTCTTCTCCTAACTAGTGGCCACTGATATTCAAATCTGGGAACCTGTGTAAAGAAATTGCTTATGAAATTTGAGGCAACTTGAAAATAACTTCCCAGTTGCAAAACAATGTGGAAAGAAGAAGCACCGCAGACGACAGCGCAGTGGGCTTCACTCCTTGTGGTCTCGCAATGGATCCAGATCAAGGATGTGATCTAAAGTGAGGTCAGCCAGTTATAGCTTGACAGAACTCGTGACTGACCTTCAGTCACACCTAGAGAAGCCTGTGTACTTGTTTAAAATCAAAGGCTGCCCTTGTTGATTGGAGACATGCTGGTCACCCCTTATGCTGAACACTTGCCAATCCTTATTAGCTTCTGGATGCAAAATGGCCCTTTACTTATTTTTAGTGGTCTTTTAATACATTCAAGCCAATTAAAACCAGGTTCCAGACCTATATGCTTCACCTGTTTTGGGCTTGTCAGCACAGGATAAGTGGAGTCGGGCTGTTTTTGGAAACATTAAGCTTGACAGATAAGTGACCATTTGTCTTTTCAGAAGTCAGTGAGCTGAACTCTTGTATGCCCATACAGAGTAATTTTCATGTCTACCTTGATTGTGTGTGTGCGCACATGTAAAGCCTGCGTATAGCACCATATTGTGGAATAAATTTTAAATGGGTTATTAGCATCACAGGTGTACATTTTGCAGTAATGTGTACCTTGGACATCTGCTTGAACTTTCTGACTAAAATATGTATCTTTTCTTATTGTTGACAAGATAATTTACCTATGGCAACCATACCAAATGTAGATGATGTAAACTCAATCTAATTTG
This sequence comes from Protopterus annectens, assembly GCF_019279795.1. Lineage (NCBI taxonomy): Eukaryota > Metazoa > Chordata > Ceratodontiformes > Protopteridae > Protopterus > Protopterus annectens. The sequence goes on from NC_056745.1 coordinate 1,414,587,830, forward strand.
TTAAGTTTTTAGTTGGTCTGCTTTAAATCTAAGCATAGAAATAACACTGGTTTATCTCTTTTCACAGAATCATCAGGATGTGCATACACCATTAAGCACTTCTGTCAGAAACGCATCTCGATAATTTGATCCAGCTGTAGATTTTTATATATGTGCTGCTGTCATGATCCCAGTGTTTTGTTACTGCCAAAAGATGTTTGAAACAGTGCAGTGTTGGGAGCAGGGGCACATTATACCTCTCTTGCTGTTTTTCCTATTTATGATGTGACTGAAAGGTTTTATTACTTATATTATTTAGGACTCGTCTGAGTACTATCTTCTGTTTTTGACCCCAGAACTTTCCCTGCATGGGAAACAGTTTTGCAGTGCATAGTGAATCCTGTCTTTGGCATCTGTGCTGCTCTCCATTTCAGACAATGCAAGATTGATGAGATTTTGAGGCTGTTGCAGTCTTAATCACCACCGTTAATCATAACTGCTGTCTGACAAGTGACTTCACTAAAAGCACAGATGGTGCACTGCTTTTTCTGCTAGCTAAGTAGCAACAGATGTTTTGCTGTAGACTTTTGTTAATTGCCTTTAATCGTAATTCCTGGCATTTATTATTATGCTTAAAAACATGAAAGAGGTAGGAGGAATAAGGTTTATTCTTTTAATATGGAAAGAAAGATGTTATATCCTACCAGCACAGGAATTAAGCCAGGAAAAAGGAAGTCCACCAGATTTGTCTTTATGCACAGACACTAATACTGCAGTAGGTACTGTTAACATTCATTGTCTGTGTCCTTTTAATTTTCTTTCAACATGTGTAGATATGTAATATGACTATGCACATGTATTTTATCTGACTGTGTGTGTGTGTGTGTGTGTGTGTGTATAGCACAACATTGCAGGAAAGCTGAGAAAGCACTTTAAGTTTCTGTCCATCTAGTTTAGACAGCATAACGGTCCCACATTTTCATTGTTGCTAGACCAATGGTTATCGGATATAAAAGTTACAGGAAACAGTATATCAGTAAATGTTTAATTTTGAATTTATATGAAAAAAATGCTTGTACTTATCTCGTCTGTTAAGACAGGGTAAATTGGAAATGGAAGTGATATTGCTGCTTTGCCAAATATGAGGAACCATCGGTAAACTAACTACATGTGTGATGCCCCCTGCAGTGGCCCAGTTATCAAGGAGCCGAAATCTTCACCACTAACACCAGTGAGGGATGTTCAGATTGGGAGGATGACGGGTACACGTACAGTACAATATCCCATAAGAGCACACAAAGATCACAGTCAGTTTGGGGCTGGTTTCTCACTCTCTCTCTCTCTCTCTCTCAACAACCAGTGTTTTGTGTCCCTGCCCAAGTAGCTCACTCACTATGAGATTTGATTTATATACAAAGACACTCCTGGGGAAGGGTGGCGCAGGTTTACTAGCTCTGCCCAGACTATAATGTAGTAATCACTGCTGCCAACTACTACTTAGCTACCATAAGGCCCTTATAAAGGGTGACCAATTCTATTGTGCAATGTTACTGTTATCCAAAATGGTAAGTGTGACCAGAACTTTTAAGGCTATTCCAGAGTGGCCTGTACAGTATCACCAAATACATGCAAGTACTCTAAGAGCTGAAATATAGCTACACAAACCACCCACAATTAAAAGGTGTAATATTTAATAATAAAAGTACAGGGCAATACTCATTTAACTCAACACAGTGACAATAGAGTTCAGAATCACAGGAAATACTTTTAAAACAACATTGCAGGACAATCTCAAATACAGAACATCTGGACTGATCTTACTATATTCCTTTCTATCTCTGAGAGATACTATGATCTAAGTCTTGCTTACAGAGCAAGCAAATACAAATGAGAAGTGACTGGTCCAGAACAAGATACAAAGTTAATAGACTTTCTCTCTGAGATGGTTCTTAAGTTAATAATACACACTACTGCTGGGTTAGTTAGATGATCTCACTATCTGACACCTGTATCTAGTTCCCAGGCTAAATAGATGCAACAGAATTTAACATGTCTGTATGACAAATACTTATCTTCGAAGCTGAGACTTGCTTCTTGAAGCTTGCCTGGAACTGGAAGTTGTAAAACAATTAACACTTTTACATGTTAAACCTAGTAATTATTTCTGTCTTAAGACAATAGAAAGAAACTCTAGCTGCAGACTTTCTGTCTTCTAGTTCTGGTAAACATACTTGTAAAACTTAATTTTACTTATTTTCTAAAACTCTGCATGTCCCAACTTCTACTATGAAAACATACATTTGCACAGGCAAGTAGTCCATATAAATTTCTGCTCTTCTCCAGCAGAGTGCATTGTGGTTACATTTTTGAAGCTCAGCACATAACATACAGTTCTCTTACATCTGTAGATAAGCCTATGGATCATACTAATATTTACAAATGACAAAGGATTGTTTACAAAATTCTAGCTAGCTGGGCTGGCAGCCTTCACAACATGTTACAGATGAGGTGTGCCTGCAAAAGAGCTTGACTAGATTGACCATTTGGGCACCGAAGAATATGCTAATAAATGCATCCGAAACTAAGTGTATGAGATTTGTGAGACCTATATTGAAAACTGAATATTGTAATACAGTACACAGTGAAAACATAGATTCATTTTAAGGATATGGGCATATTGGTATATCCAACTTTAATTTTCAAATCTTATTAATCAGTTGATTAGTGATGGTTGCAAAAACTATAGATTTATATAAAAAAGTTTTAGAAATATGAAATGATGAAATCATTGTTTTGTTATATTAGACCGAAACTTCAGTATGGAATTCCAATATGGAAATCCTATAAGAAAATGAGCATGCGTAAAAAGGACGGCAGAAGTATCCAAAGGGCGTCCATGGATGTGGACATTGTTATTATGAAAGACTAAAATATTGGAACATGTGCAGTGTCTAATGCAGACATTTTAAGAGGAGACCTTATTTAGGTAGCTGGGACATTTAGAGACCACTACTTCTGGGAATCTCTGGTGTCATGAAAAAGTAGTGGAGAATCGTTAGAAGATCTACTAATTGGTTTTCTGAGGGAGTAGCTGATGCATGGGATACGCTACCAAATTACATTAATGCAATCAGTAGTAAAAACAACCTAGACATGGACACATTTTTTATGGGAATAAGTGTTTTGGTATATTGGTAGGTTAGAAGGGCATTATTGCCTATGCCTGAAATATTTGTATATGTGTACCTTGTGGTGACTAGATGAAAAAACGTATGAAGTAATGATCTAAAATATGCCGTGAATTTTCCATTGAATGGCAAGTAGTAATAGTAACTGTTATTTCTTTGTCAAGTAGGCATCTGTGACCATGCTGCCATCTTTATGGACAGAAGACATGGTATTTGTCTCTCTTGGTGAGTAAAGAGAGGATGCAGTATTTTTAGGGACAACTTATGGTGAATCGGGTAATTGGGGGTTTACTCATCAAATGCCCTTCGGATCCATGTCAGTGGCACTTCAGCTAACATATTCCCCTTTGGTGCTGAAAAGAGTAGAAGGCTATGGGTTATATTCCCTGTCCAGATGACTGGATTGCTGACTCTGCAATGCAGCCTTAGGGGTGGTGCACTCCCAAGTGTCATTCTTGTAATGAGACATTTGAACAGATTTACCATATGCATGAGCTGGTGATAAATAAGTGAAGTTCCTTGATGCCGTGGCCAAATTTCCTCTAGTAGTATAAATACCACCTCAGAACTTCCATGAAAAGGGATTACTTGGATAATGGGACCAACACAGTCAAATCATTCATTTTATTTTACATTTGTTGACTGGGATAGTCCGACTGGATATATGTTCATTTTCAGTGGTAGCCTGGGGAGAAAAGCTCCAAGATAATACTACACATTGAACATTTAGTAAATGCTAGTTTCATGCAGATTAGCCATGAGCAATTTCAGCATTTGGTATATATAATACTAGCTTATTATAAAACACTTTATAAAACATAACATTATTTTCAAAGTTATACATATATAACATCACATTCAGGTTTAAGACGCATTGAGCTGCAGTTCTACAGTTGACCCTTCCTGAAATGGTGTGGTAGAAAAAAGTTAGAAGTAGTTGAAGATAAGGCACCCAAGTAATAGAGAGGTCACTATTTGGGGTTAGTGCAAGGACATAACCAATGAGTGTTGAAGTATTTAGAGTTTGTTTTTGAATCGAGTTGGTGAGGGTTCTAGGGTCAAGTCAGCTGGGAGTCTGTTCCATGTTTTTCCAACAGAGTTGGCAAACGGAGTCCCCAACTGAGTAGTTGGATTTGTATGTTTGAACTAGGAGTCTACTGGATTATTGCAGTGGCCGGGTGCTATTGTTAGGGGCTGATAATATATTTTAGCGCAGGTGCATTTTCTGGTTGGTAAAGGACTTTGTGCCACTATTATCTGATTGAACTGCGGTAGGCTAGACTGTTCAAGCCATCTTAGGTGATTTAGGTTGTGACAGTGGTGTGTCTGGTAGGTTGTGCCAGCAGCAAATATGATGATGTGGTTATAGCAGGATGATAGTTTATTAAGATCTGTTTTGTTTAGGTTGGAGAATAGAGGTGAGCTGTAGAGAAGAGTTGATGGTAGATGGGAACGGGCTGTTGCAGTTCTAGCAAGTGGGATAAAGAAAGCTTTTGATTCTGTAAAGAGAGACAAGTTTCTTATTAATGGTTTTGATAGTCTGATATGCGCATCAAACTTCGGGTTTATTGACTATTGTACCCAGTAGTTTAGTTTGGACTTCTGGGGAGATGATAGTGCCATTGTTGGTGGTTATGCTGAAGGATGGTAGGGGGGTCCTGCATGTGGGCAGAAGAGGAGCAGCTTAGTTTTGTTGGGGTTTAGGATTAGATGCTGATTGGAGAGCTATTTTTCCACTGTATTGAAGAGCTATTTTTCCACTGTATTGAAGGTATTTTGGGTTAATATGAATAGAGTAGCTGGTGAGGTGTCAGAACAAATCCAAGGTGGAGTCGTCCACATATTGAATGCAGGTAGCATCTGGGATGACTGAATGAAGGTCATTGATAAAGATGGAGAAAAAAAGGTGTCCTAATGTGGTGGGTAGGTGAGATGATGGCTTGTCCTGCCATAGGACTCTGTTGCCTGCCCTGTAGGTAGGACTGAAACCATTGGAGTGCATGTTTTATTAAGAAGGCCATTTATTCATTCAATTTTTTTGCATCAATGTATGGTTTGCCAGTCACATTTGTAACTGTGGGGTACAGTTCTCCATTTTAGAAGGGTCTGTTCCTCTTTCACCATGGTAGTGTGATCTTGCAGGGGATGTGCCTAATACTGTCCACTTGAGGAGGACACCGTACAAAATTCATTTTTGTTGTGTTTCTTCCTACTTATGTGAAGCTTACAAAGCGAAAATGTGTTTATCTTTGACTTAGGACCAGCCTGTAAATAAGGACGACACATTCATACTTTCACCCATAATTCATCCATCACTGGCTTTTTCTTTTCTGTTTAGGGTCATGGTGTTATCTGCCATCACCTCTTTATTTCAGTGCCTCCCTCTCGTCTTCAACAGTAATGCGTTGTCTGTTTCAGGTTCTATTTATCTCTTGACAGGACACCCTGGTCTTGTCTTAACTAGTTCCCCTTGCTCCTAAACCTGTCTTGCCAAGTTGTCTTGTTTTTTGCATGTGTAACAGAACATCTGGTCTCCTTGGCCTTCTGTATTTTTACAGTCCTGCCAGTGGTCTCTGTTTGGTGACTTTGGGCTCTGTGTTTGCTACTAGAGTAATGGGCCAGATCATTACAGTTTTTGAGCACTCCCTTTCATCTGGCCATTTAAGCTTGTTTGCATGCAGATATTGAGGAAAAAAGCATAGAGGTACAATGACCATGCAGGGCTTTGCAGTCGTAATGGTCTAGGTAGAATCTTAAGACATTATGATTTTGATTTTTGTGATATGAGTGATGATTTTCTGAAAACACTGGCTACTGTATGGAGTTTTTCACCTGAAAGTTTTCATAGAATGTGTAATGAAAATTGTCAGTTATACAGCCATTACCCTGCATTGGTTGATTAACAACATGGAAATGCCTTGTGTACTGTGGGTCACACAGCTCTCACTTTTGTCTTTAGATCTGCAGTACAAGTCAGCAAAACACAATGTAACTTCTGGTCCTTTTTTTACCTTTCATATTTCATCTGCTTTCAAGCTTTTCCCTTTTATTTGCATTAGTTTTTAACCCTTGTAAGTACCAAACAACTGAGCATTTATCTAATGTAAAATCCATATGTCCTTTTCCTATAGCTTTTGTTTTCATTGTTGGGACAAACTAATTTATAAGACAAAGCAAAGGAAAAGTGCTACCTTTTTTTTGTTTAACAAGGCAGCAAGCTGTTAATGAGCCACACATTGTGGCCCTAGGTTTGATTCCCTCAACTTCCATTTGCTTACTCTTTTTGAGTCGGAGCAAGTCACTTATTACTAAAAGGTAATTGTGGAAATAGGGCTGGGCTCCTCTGTAATTGCCTGGACTGTGTGCCTAGTAGTTGTGAGACTAAACATGACTCCTACAAATGGACATAATGTCTGCCTTTTAGCTCATACATAACATTTTTTGCAAAGGCATTAAAGGACCAGAAATTGTATACAAATGCTCTATTTATTTATTGTGCCATTCTGTTATGCAGTCCGTGTTGGGAATGATATGTACCTTTAAATGAAGCTCACAGATTGGAATGTCTGTGTACCACATGACGTAGAGAATCCAGTTTGCAGTATGTACCTCTTGGCATTTTGTCAACTTCTGATGTCTACTCATTACTAAGCCTCTCGATGTGATGTGAGGTCAAAACAATGATAAATCATCTACCAGAACTGGAAAATTTAAAAAAAAAAAAAAAAAAAAAAAAAGCAAAAAAATGTGAGTTTCTGTGTTAGGAATTGCAGAAGTAGAATTCTTGATGAAAATATGGCTTTACACTCTCTTGTAATTCTTGTTGCAAGAAGAAGTCCTTGATGTAAACTGGAAGTTTTGGTAAAAATGAGCGAGGTTTAAGATGTCACATCTGTGGCAATGATGGTAGCAAGAGATTGGACAATCCTGTTATAATCAGGATTTGCAATAGGTATGGCTGTAAACATGATGGGGAAACTTATCAAAATTTTGATAATGCTGCAGAATCTGTGCTATAAATATTTTACGCAGAATTCTAAAAGCAAAAGCAAGTCTTAAGCAGATTCTTTATTTTCTAATGAACTGATATGTGAAAATAAACTGCATTACTGTTGTTGAAATGAAAAGATTCAACCCTCAAATCTGAAAATACGTTTGGGACAGAAATGCAATGTAAATGTTGAAAATAGATACTGAGAACTACTTAACCATTTTACCAGCTTTAACCACTTTTATGTATAGTGTGGTATATGGTTAAAGCTGGTAAAAGTGGTTATGTATAGTGTGGTGTATATATCGTTTGTCTATATCAGATTATATTTTCATTTAACATTTGGTCTCTGGTTGTTTTGACACAATTTTCTATATTGGCAAATGTCACATGGTCTTATTAGTTGAACTGAATGGTAGTCTATTGTTGGATTATCAAATGTAAGGTAAGTGAGAGTGAGTAGTAATGCCAAACTTTCATTTTAATGAACATTTTTAGCAATTTTGTGTGTATTTTGTGTGCTAGTGGTAGAATAAAGACTAAGAACATTGAATGTGCATGCTGAGTCTGAATTGGTGTGATTGTGGTAGAATAAAGACTAAGAACATTGAATGTGCATGCTGAGTCTGAATTGGTGTGATTTGCTAGCTAGGGTTAGAGAAAGGGAAGGCTAACTTTTTTTCCATTGTGCAGTGTGTGTACCTGTGTCTGTCTTGGTAATGGTACTGTTAGGGAAAGGGTTGTTACTGTATTGTGTAGAGCTGGTGCTAAGGGTAAGGTGGGCTCATAAGTAAGGTGGGCTGGTGGGCAAAGAAATTGTCAAATCATAGTTGCTGTTTATTGGCAAGTCATGGCTGATAAATGAATTCAAACAACAAACTTCTACCTTCAAACATGCACAAGCTGGCAGCTATCTTTTGCAAAGGACCTTTTGGTAATGCACTAGCACTGAGTCTCTGGTTTATGCAGAACAGAGAACTGACAATAGGATGGCAATGTCTAGATTGACGTTTGGCCACCCCTTTGCTGTAGTAACTCATTCTCAGGATCTGTGAGAACCTAATGGCCTTTTGAATTTGTAGTACTTCTGCTCATTCAGTTAGGGGTATGACCTTTTCTGTCTTGATACAACCATGTCAAGCTGCTCTGATGAATGTGTAATACCTTTTCTGTCTTGATACAACCATGTCAAGCTGCTCTGATGAATGTGTAATACCTAGTGTGCAATGATTTAGACACCCATTACACACCTGCTGGGCACCAGCTTTCAAAACTGGATCATTTTAGTAGCTTGTTTAAAGGTTTTCTTTGGAGTGTTTGTAATCACAGGCCTTGTATTCCTTATGCTTGGCATATAAGCTGCAGTGTCATCCTCAACATCTGAGAATGGTTGTTCATGTAGGGTTGCTGTTTAACACACCGGAGACAACCAATCAGTTTTCCAAACACTCTTACCGCGCTGGCACTGGGCCTTCTTAATCTCGTCAGCAGTCTGTGGAACTTTGTGTAGGTAGTACAATTTCACTAGTGGACCTCTTATCTTGGAGATAAACTTGAGCTTTAATAGGTATTCAGAGAATCTTTCACTTGAACACAGACTGGGAAGGCACTCCTTTTCAATTTGCAAATATCTCTGTTCAGCATCTGGTAGCATTCTGGTACAACAGGTGACAGGGCATAACCCGTATTCACCCATTTGGAGTAAGGCTGTTGCTCCTAGCATCTGTACTCTATTACAGTCTGTTTGGTGTCATCCTAGTATGCTTGTAGAGCACTTCTTTTAATTTTAATTGCTTTGGATTGAGCATGTCCACAGACTATGTAAACAGCCTGTTTTAGGATGAACCATTGTGGTAAGCTCCTCTGCAAGCTTCCTCAAACCGTGAATCATACTTGGGGGCTTTTCTCAACAAACTCTCACAAGATGGATTTTGAGATTAAACATCTGGCTTGATACAACTAGCACTTATGTGGTGTCCAAAGTACTGAAGTAACATTTGTCTTGGCAGGCTTTAGACCAGATTTTTGTTTTTGTTTTGTCTGCAGCACTGCCTCTAACCTCAAATCATGTACTTCTTTATACTGACCAATTACTAGGGTGTCATCCATACCACCACCACCAGGACCTAGAGTAAACATTTTTATGCTGAAAAACTTCAGTTGCTGAATTATAAAAGGCAGCCTTTTCAAACAGAAATAATGACCCAGGGTCCTTTCTAAGCCTAGGCAAGTTTTCTCCAACGAATAATGATGTCCTGCATCTAAATGGGACATTGAGGGCCACACATTTATAAGCTACATCTGTCCATAAGGAGCATGGGTGCCAGGCCTGGTGTAAATTTTTTTCCCCATTCACTGGTCTAAGTTGCACTTACATGTCGCCTTTAAACTTTTGTCTAAGGGTATGTGGTTGGGTGCTCTAGTTTCTAAGGGTCAAACAAACGTTTCTATCAGTAGTTCAACTCTTTTATGCTATTCTAAAATCAGTACACCTTCTTACCCCAGCCCTTCTTTTAATAACTGGGGCCGTGGAAATGCACAACTTTGCCAGCAAAGTTGCATTTTCAGTAACATCAAGAATTTCCATTTGTTTAAACTCTGCTTCTGCTCTGGAAGCCACAGGAGATGGTATTTTCTTGGTTGTAGTTAAGGTATATGGTACAGCTTTGGGTGTTAACTTTATCTTCTAGAGAATTTGGCCTGCTTATCTCGGAAACAAAACACTGACTTAATCTATTCTAGCAGTTACAACCATTTCACATGCCACACTTCTGAGCAGATTTACACTCCAAACCATTGGAAACATAAATTCAGAACTCAAACTAGTGCTTGTCCAGTGATACATGGCTTACAATCAACCAGCTCACTTTAGTTTACCTGCTGGTCTACACACTTCAGCTTCTGCTTCAAGCAAATGTGAGCACTTCAAGAAACATTCTATGCAGCACGCAATACCGCAGTAATTTTGGATCATGCATCTGTCCTGAAACTAACAGGAATTCCATTTATAGGAATTATAACTTGCCAGTCTGCTGTTTACATCTGCCACAGTAGTAATATTCATATTAGAGTCCATTTCTTTTAATCCACTTTGACGGTCATTTTTCTGTCTTCTAAATCGTCTGTCCCATGTAGCACCACACTGCTCTCGGTAACAGTCGCACGTCATGTGTTTACCAGGCTTATACACTTGCTGTGCTTCTCTAACCTTCATTCAGTTAGGCCAGAAGTATGCCTTTTATGAAACTTGAAATTTGTTTTGCAAATAATGTATCGTGAAATGTAATGTTTTATAAATCTGCAATTGGCTTTTTATTAGAGCTGTAACTTTTGAGACCATCTGTTAGCCCATTCACAGTTTCTCCATTATTTGTTCAAGCCATAACTTTCTATCTGTGCATATAATTGCATTACAGATACTTCAGCATTTTCACCCTTTGCTTACACCCATCTGTAAAAACTTGCTCCTTCATGTGTTATAGTTCTTTTTGGCACAACATGCTCATGAATTTGCAAATCACAGCCTAGTGTAATACTGTGATCCTCCAGGTGCAAAGGAACTGTAAATGGCCTTAACCTGTACCTTTGCATACATGAAAAGTGTGTTACCTTGATTTCTTCTGATTTTATAGAATTTGATGTAGCAATGAGATTGGATAAAGAATCCCCGTCGCCAAACAAACTGTTTCAAGAAATAAAACTGCTTCTGTGGCCTTGAGAGGATTTTGAAAGGCAAAACAAAGCTTTCTATAAAGGATTAGACTGAGCATCTTTGTATCACCAGGTGTTGTGGTAGAGTTGTGAAGGCATTTTTCAGTTTCGTTCATTGAGAAAATACTTGTTCTGCATTCCATGTCAGAAGTTGTTGCACCTTCTACATGATTTACTTCATCGGTCAAATCAAAATTTTCAGGATTCCACTTCTCTTTTCTCTTTCATGTTTGTTAACTGGGTTAGTCCAACCGAGTTTGCAAACAAACCCATTTTCAGTGGAGACCCAAGGAAAAGCCCCAGCAAACGGTGACAGTAATTTTATATCTGCATATTATCATAATACAAAATAACTGTAAAAAAGAAAAGGTTAGCTTCAGCAAGGAAGGTGGCTTTTATAATGCACCATGGCAGCTCAGTATAACATTTCAGCATCTTTCAGCCATCTGATTTTATGTTCAGAAATCCAAGTGTATTCCTTTACAGATTGATGTTTAAAAGGGTTGTGACATTTGGAATTTAAAGGGCAACTGCAATTATCTACCGTATGTGTATATATTAAACAGATTCATGTATAATTTAAACCCTACATTGCAATGTCCCATCACAATTAATCTAAAATATGAAACTTGCCCTTAAAATTGACTCACTACATCAAGTTAAAAAAATTCTCTTTCTGAACAGCTAAATTATACCTGATTAGTGTTTTTCACTTTAAGTGAATAGTGGTAATATTAAGGAAATTGTTTGCACTTTGTACATCTGGAGTAAATGGCAGAGGTAGGTTTAGCATTATAAATCAGACATGTAAAACCATTTCAAATCACACAGCACTCTACTGATTTGTTTAGAGACTTAGGAATAGTGTTAGGAGGATATCTCTTACAAATAAAAACTCTTGGGAGTTCCAGTGATCTGTGATCCTAGAACATTTCTTTAGTGCTAGGAAGTAAATTTGCATAGCAATTGAAAGGCTAGGCATTATTATGAAGTGATTAAGAACAGTAGAATGAGTTGATAGTATGATTACTGTCCAAAAAAATTAATTTTTGTTTGAGCTTAAAAAGAAGTAATTTATTGCTTGCAGTTGACTAGCATTTGATATTCTTCATAGGGGAGTTTTTTTTTCTTCTTCTTCTTCTTAGTACTTGACATAAATGAGGCATTCTGGCCAGTAAAGCTAAATGAAGTCTGCAAACTGTGTATGTTTAAAATGCCATTAGGCAAGCATAGCATTAAGACTTTTGTTTGGTATGTTACTAGCAACAGAAGTGTTCCAAAGAGTTGTTGCCCATGTAGTTATAGGATTGGAAACTGTCATAAACCTAATGGATTATGTGAGGTAACGAGACATGGAGAGGAAGGTAAGAGATCGATGCAGCTTCTAAGCAAAGTTAAACCACAAACTTTTGGGATAATTAAGATGAGTATAAAAGCCTAAAGAACCTTTTGTCATATTAGGGGGGCTGAATCTTGTTCCAGAAAAGATGAGTAGTTCAGAAGACAAGTAGGCATTGCAGAGCTTTCTATGAATAATGCAGTATCTTTGTACATAATATGCCTGAGATAACCATGCCTGTATGAAAGATGTTGGGGCAAGGTGCAAATTCAGAATTGAGCTAGGAACCAAAGAGTTTTTGAATGCTTAAATAACTAATGTATTAAAATAAATTCCAGTCAGAATGGTGTAATAGTAATAATCTTACAAGACTGCTGTCCAGCTGCCTGTGAGTCAAGAGCCTTTACAGCTGAAACATTTACATTTGTTTTTAACAGTAGTGAGTGGACTTAGCAGTTCGATGAATATGTTTATGGTAAAAAAGTTTAGGTAGAAACGGACTATAAACCTTTCAACACCACCTGACTTGAAACTTGTCATTTAGCATTTTCTTTGGTAAATTTCCTACACACATGCACACAACTACTGTGATCGTTCGGGTCTGCAATTTAGGGAATAGATATTTTCCTTTAGGAAGATTTTTTTTTTTTTTTTCTGTAAATGTCAAAGCATGCATTTGGCTGTGGCAGCAAATTGGCACTTGTATAACAGGTGGTTATGAACAGGTGCTTATGAACATGCATTGAGTGGATGGCCTACACTGTGTGAATTTTCTTACCACATTCACTAAAGTTTTATATTTTCCCAGTATAGTTAGCAAATATAAACATGTCAAATAGATTAGCATTTTGCTGCTGTATACATTGGTTGATATTCGGTGATCTCTTTAGTCATTCTCTGACGCACACACACAGGTTTTAAGGTGTATGTAATTCTCAAGCTGAGATTTTCTTTCTGAATATCTGGCAAGATTTACCCTTGTAATCCAGTGGACTGCCAGTGTCCAGTTGACAATATATGGCAAGTGAACTGACCCAGTGGCTGGCTGGGAGGGAGAAGGGCTATCCATTGCTTAGAGAAAAATATGCCATTGCCAGTACTTGAATCCTGTTGTCAGGATCACATACCCAGTCTGAGACAGATATGGCCACTATCTCCTGCAGTTTTACACAGGAGGAAATTGGGACCCTGTCCCCACAAGTAACTTCTGAAATGCAGGGAACCTGCCACATGTCACCCTTGTTGTCAAAATCCTATTAGAATTCCATTAGCTGGGGCCTGTTGTGTTGTGTAGAAGGATGGAGCCTTAACTTTAGCCCACATTTTCCAATTTCAGGTCATGTTCTGAAGGAGCCAGGTGAGGTGGGTGGTGGTCAGACTGATTTTTTACAAACTGGTCCATTCCATGACCGGAGTTGGTTATGGGTTCTGCTTGCAATTAGATATTTCCTGCTAGAGACCAGTGAGTATTTCTTGCCTGCAGGCATACTGCCATTAATGGAAGCAGGGAGGGTTTGTGTGTCTTATTGTCTACAAAGTGATAACCATATAGTCACCTGTATGCTCTGTCATTGGTAGGGTTTCCTTCCTCCCGCATTAATAAAGTCCTCACCCAGTTGTATTTGATGCCCATCTCCTGACTGTTAAGGAATGTATTGGAGATGGTACGACAAGCAGGGTGGGTCAGCAAGGCCCTGCTTTCGTTGGAGTGGATGTGCCATGTGTTGCAAAGATAATGACAGGATTTTGCCACTCCTCTCAGAGGAGACTGTATAGGGGTCATTCCAGTATTGAAGACACAGCAGCCAAACTAAAAACAGAAATTAGTATTTTGTCATTATTTCATGACTTGCCAGTTACACAATCACTGGCACTTTATACATTGGCAAATTGGCTCTTGTTTATCAAAAAAAAAAAAAAAAATTCTAATTTCCTGATGACCCCAAGGTTGGCGGTGACATCAACTGAGAAAAACATCTGAGGCATCCATAGGCTTAATGGATGCAAGTTGCACTAGTACAGAGTTGCATCCATTCAAATCTACGATCTGCCACCTTGATGTCACTCAGGGGAACGTTAAATTTATTTGGGCCATTGTCTTAATAAAAAGCTTTTAAAGCTTATTAAAAAAAAATGGCCCAAATAAGGAAAATTTTTTTGTAAAATGCATCACGGCAGTTAACTCGCTAGTTTCCTTAATCCAGTTGTAGCTTGTGACAAAGCACTTAAAGATCAGAGATGAGCACGCTGGCAGAGTTTGCGGTTAACTGTCTGATTTTTATATTTTTTCCTTGTTTAGTATCCACTTTAAACAAAGGCTGAAAACTCAACCCATTTAAAATCTAAAGGCAAACAAAAAGGAAAGTGTCATGATACATTTTCTTGTAATACTGAAACTCGCCACTTTACTGGTGGGCCCAGTGTTCATCTCTTGCATATCATCTTTATTTCATCATGGTTTACTAACAACTTAATGTCTTGAGTGTGGTGGTCTTTTCAGAAAGTGGAGAACTTCTCTTTAATTTTTGCAAATTCTTGTTACACTTGTAAGACGGCGCTACTGTACATTCACTCTAAGAGCTAATAACAAAAAATTAAAAATCTCATACCAATGCAGGGAATGTTTTGAGGTCAGAAATATCTGACTCTTGAGTGCTGATGCTGATCAGGTGCCACATTGTTTAATGAAGGAACGTTGATATCACTAGAGTTTGTTTGTCTGTGTGTCTGACGCACAACCTTCAATGAAGGCACGCCCCATTCACGTATGCCTCCACACAGTAGACGCTCTAGCTGAGAATCGAACGGGACATCGTCTTGTTATGAGGCGACAACACTACTGCAGCACCACCACTGCAGTACATCACTAGAGTGCTTTCCCATATTCTGTCATTTTAGGTTGGGTAGCTCCAGGTCATCAGAAAGTAGTGATGCATTTGTATATCGTAATCTTGTCACATTTAAACCTAGCACTGCACTGTGCCAAAGAAATTTAAATTTTGGTACATGGTGGGTTGGGACAAGCTGAAGTATAGTTCTTTACTCCAAAGTTCAAGCCTGGTTATGTTGTCTGAAAATGACATTGCATACAGGGGTCTCTGTATTTGTCTCTTTGAAGGCAACCCCCCCCCCCCTCCACCTCCTGTGCTGGAGGCTAATTTCATATACCCTTTACTATCATAAGTGGGTCTTAAGATCAACCCACCCTTTGGTAAGGTGGAAAAATCATTTGTCTTTTTTTTTTTTTTTCAGGATGTTGTTTTTGTCTTGAACTGCAATGATTTTATTCTGCATAGAATCTTGCTTCAACAGAAATTTTCTTTTTTTTTTTTTTTTTTTCACCTTTTACAAGTTCCATAATCTCTCATGGTATTATTCGATCCCTACTTATTTACAAGAAATTACTGGCGATGCCCTAATACAAAGTAAACAGAGATGCAGATTATCAAATCTTCCTGCTTCTGATGTAAGAAGTACAATACTACAATAGAATGTTTTCCTATTGTAGCCTTAAACTGTCCTCGGAATACTTGCTAACAAGTTGATTAGAAAAGTAACCAGTTGCTCAGACCCTGCATTTGCCTTTTAGATGTGGAAGGATTCCTTTTTTCCAGAATTGTCCTTGTAAATTGGAATTCAGTACTGTGTCACTTTAGAAGAAACCTTCAAAAATAAACCCTAATCAATGAACTTGCTATAGCAAATTGCTAAGTTACTTACACAAAGGGCGAAGTATTCAGTATTGGACAATGGAGATCATCCTGTGTGATTTTAATCCACTTGTATTTTTGTGCAACAGTATTAGTGGCTTAAGTTGCTCAGGACTCTAATAGAGGCTGTCAGATGAACTGTTAATGACACATTTTTCTTTTCCTGACTCATGCTGTACTGTCATTGTTTGTATCGCTGCTGTCTCACCTGTGCTTTACTGAAAATGGTCTGTTGGCAGTTAAGTAAATAAATGCATACACCGTGAGTGTGTGCAATGGTTTAATGAATAGAACTGTAGTAGACTGTTGGGTGGAGGTGTTTCACAAGTCTGTCAACTGTTCAGCACTAATATGGGTTTGCTGTTCAAGTAGGGTTTACATGCTCTATCAAAGTCCGCTTGGGTTCTCTCCAGTTACTTGTTTCTTAAATTATTACAGTTGTCCTTATGCATTCATTTTGTCTTTTCTCGTGTAGGCCATTAGCTGGTTGGTTATATAGGTCTACTACGGTTGATTGAAAAGTCACTTGATTTGAAAATGAAATTACTAGGACTACTTCACTGAAAGCTCACTTGACAAACTCATTTTGCTGAAAGTTATAAATGGCCTTTTCCCCACTGTAGTGCGACCCTGGAGTTAGTATATATAAAGTAGGGGGGGGGGCAAAGCCCCCTACGTAATAGTTTCCAGAAGAGACTATATGACCAAGATATTTATTGCACTTGTAAGTATCGCTGTGTATAGTTTAAAATGTTTATAATATGACTGGGCTGTGCCCCCCCACCCCCCATACTTTATATACTAACTCCAGGGCCCCAGTACAGCGGGGAAAAGGCCATTTATAACTTTCAATGAAATGTTTCAATGAAATGAGTTTTCAGTGAAGTGAGCTTTCAGTGAAGTGGTCCTAGTAATTTCATTTTCAGTCAAGTAAGATTTCAATCAACCATAGTAGACCCATATGTGTGTGTGTGTGTATGTGTGTATATGTATATATATATATATATATATATATATATATATATATATATATATATATATATATATATATATATATATATATATATATATATATATATATATATATATATATATATGCAAGTGCAGTATGGGTGCATACAATTCGTTATTTATAATAAACAGCATAGCATTAAGCATCAATGTATACACTGGCCTTGTGTTGCCCAAGATTGCATGTGCAATGTCTTGTCAGTATTTTTATTTTTTTTATTTCGTTGTATTGCTAAGTGCATTTAATATTTGTTACTATTTTTGCCAATGTAGCCGAAGTTGTGGGTAAAAAAGGCCCTGCGACAAGTTCACTTTCCTGGCTGTGAAAGTTTGTTTGTCTTTTGGCTTTTTCCCGGTAAGGGGTCGCCACAGCGGAACTCCGGTCCGCTAATGATTGGCAGTAGATTTTTACGAAACGCCGAGGTGCCAGCTTGATGTCCAACCTTCAACGAAGGCATGCCCATTTACACATGCATGTCTTTCGAACGCTACCTAACTGCAGGGAGGACATGCAGACTCCACACAGAAGGCACTCCCAAGCCAAGCCGAGAATCAATCGGGAGAACCTCTTGCTGTGAGGTAACAACGCTACTGCCGTACCACCGCAAATATGAAATAGAAAAAAAAGCAGTGTGAACATGATGAACATGACAGAAGTAATTAAGGAACAAGTAAAGCGCATCTGCATCATTCACTATGTGGGGGGAGACATCCCACTGAAGGCATTGTGAGTAGCAGACACAACCTTAGTTTGTGTGTGTGGGGAAGGTCTGTCAGTTCTTCTAGAACTACAAAAGACTCCCATTACAAAAGCTTGCTATTTACCTACTTTCTTTTGCTTGGAGTAGCTAGTGGCTATTTACAGCATAGAACAAGGTTTGACTAATGCGTACATGAGACTTGGGCATATTACGGTGCTTCACAGTCCTGCTATTCTATCTTAAATCTGGCATGATAAAACACCACGTCCTTACGTCTACATAACTCGTATGAAGAGGACTTATTCTTGTGTTCTTGCTTTCATTCCTTCGTCCTAGAACACATTTCTTACCAAGGCAGGCCTTCTCACCTACCATTTTGAGGGAAATGCATTAAAATTGTAAAATAAGCACTTGGGAGTGATATTTGAGGCATTAGAATAGCTCGGAAAACAAAAAGTGGAGTCTTCCTTCAACTCCGGAAGAGTCCATATAACTGACTTCTGTCAGTAAGAGTACCATATGAAGAATTTAAGTGGGTTATGTATAGCAGTTATCTGATCTTTTGGAACAGTTCTTGTCACTGTAAAGGTAATCTTGAGACAGAATACAGTGTCTTTCTGCAGAGCTTGACCATCATTTTCAGTCTCTCTTCGTGTGAATGTACTAGTTGTGACACTCTTGGTTGCTGATTTTCCTGGAGCTTTGATATTTTTATCTCCAACAGATATAGATGTGTTTTTTTAGCAGATCGGAGTTCCGCTGTGTCGACCCCTAACTGGGAAAAGCCGAAAGACACATTAACAACATGTCCGTTAACATATGAGCTGGTAAGAGATATGTTCTCTATAATTAATTATTCCTTAGTCCAAACTTGTGGTATGACAATCCATGTGACATTTACTTCTGCTTTTTCCTTACAAAATTATTCACTGTTTGGATAGTTCTCTCCACTTGTCCATTGGGCTAAAGACAGCTTTGTATGACTGCATTCCAGTATGTATTCAGATCAAAATGCCCGTTTCTTGTAGTGCAGACAGTTATCAGATATGAGAACATCTGGTATTTCCTGTTTGGAGAATATACGTTTTAGTGATTTAATACTCTAAGCTGCCATTGGGTCTCCTGTCGGATGAATAACAGATTTTTTTTCACTCGTAATATTTACCTTTGCTTCATTATTTTGGGAAACTTGAAATAGTAATGCTTGCTTAAAAGATGGATGGCTTCTTTAGAATGGAAAAAAAATGTACACCTGTAGCTTCATGGGTGAACTGGACCTTGATATACAAATACACATGTTTTTGTTTGAGCAGAATTCCTCCTCTCCTGCTCTTTCTATGCACTTTATATATATTTCTAGATTTGTATATGTACTGTCTCAAGCATTTGTTTTCTAACTTTGTTGGTAAATTTGTGTTGGCTGTGAACATTAAGCTTTGAACACAAAGTAAGGCTGAGTTTATTTCCTTACTGATACTTTTTTGTCAGGCAATTCCTTCTTTGTGTGATGTCTGGTTTAGTAGCTGTATTTCTAAATGGTGTTCAGTACATTTTTTGAAGCCTTTTAACTTTGTTATTGATAAGAGTAGCATTACCCAAAGAATATGTAGTTCTATTGGCAACTTTAAATGCATCTGTACTAAATCAGTAATGCTCAACATTTCTGTCCGTCTCTCTTTGCATGGATTGTGCTTCACTATATATATATATATATATATATATATATATATATATATATATATATATATAATATATATATATATATAATATATATATATATATATATATATATATATATAATGTGTGTGTGTGTGTGTGTGTGTGTGTGTGTGTGTGTGTGTATGTGTGTATATATATATATATATATGTATATATATATATATGTGTATATATATGTGTATATATGTGTGTATATATGTGTATATATGTGTGTATATATGTGTGTATATATGTGTGTATATATGGATATATATGGATATATATGGATATATATGGATATATATGGATATATATGGATATATATGGATATATATGGATATATATGGATATATATGGATATATATGGATATATATGGATATATATGGATATATATGGATATGGATATATATAGATATATATAGATATATATAGATATATATAGATATATATAGATATATATAGATATATATAGATATATATAGATATATATAGATATATATAGATATATATAGATATATATAGATATATATAGATATATATAGATATATATATATATATAGATATATATAGATATATATAGATATATATATATATATATATATATATATATATATATATATATAGATATATATAGATATATATAGATATATATAGATATATATAGA
This sequence comes from Protopterus annectens, assembly GCF_019279795.1. Classification (NCBI taxonomy): domain Eukaryota; kingdom Metazoa; phylum Chordata; order Ceratodontiformes; family Protopteridae; genus Protopterus; species Protopterus annectens. Next base: position 1,414,607,824 of record NC_056745.1, read on the forward strand.
TATATATAATAATTTTTTTTTTCTGCAGATTAATATCCACTGCAGTATTTTAAGTACCTTGTGAAGGAATGTTGAATGAATATGATTTGCAAATGTTTGTGGTCAGTTTTCATATTGACGTCTTTACACTAGACTTTTTTCATATAATCATGTATGTCCATGCACTAGTGCTAATGGTTACTTTTCTACCAGACAATCTTTTTTTTATGCAGCTGCAAGAGCTGCTGCTTGCTCTAAGCTTTGTGTGTGTTACGTCAGACGGGTTAGGTATGTACTTTGCAGGATACCTCGTAATCGTTAAGACTTCTGTAATGCACGTTTGTCTTCTAGCTTTGGTATTTGCACAGCCACTCTGTTTTTCTGGCTAGGCTTCAGATGTCTGAAATTAGAAAAATTCCTATCTGCTGCAAACAATTTGTCAGTTTTCTTGTGTGTCAGACTCTATAGTAATAGAGAATACCTCATGTTTTGCACATTCCAACCCTTCAGTTTTGATGCTGATGAAATACAAAACAGAAGTCCAAGTAACGTGTACCTCCTTAGTGGATCATTAGATGTATACATTATGGGGTTTGTCTAGCTTTATATGCCAAAAACCCTGGTTACATATTTTACTGAAAAGAATGTGACATTCTTAAGTCTGTTTTATACAAGTAAATTAGTGGGTAGCTGTCCTAATAGCATGCAGTGCCTTCAAATAGTGAGTCATCATGACAGTCTCTCACCAAGATATTCTCTCTTTGAGTCATATTGCTCAACTTTCAAAGCTTATCGAATTTTATATCTAAATTGATAATTTTATATCTAAATTGATAACATTTTATGCAATTTCATTTGAAGTGTTTATATCACAAACTTCTTTTCAATGCTTTATCGATGGAAATGAAGTTCAGGACATTTCACCTTTTTTACGTCTGTCATTGCACTTTTTCTTGATCCAGTATTATAAATTGGCATCTACTTCTAATTCCTATTTCATCACAACTCTGTTTGCTGGTACAATATTAGGTCAGTTTGGACAATTTTGAACAAAAGATGTTTTGTCACTGATGCTTTACTTTTTTTATTGTGCACCTACGGACAATCTGGATGGACATGCTATTGGGGAAATTTGTTTTTTGTAATAGCTGGATGTTTAGAAATGCCACTAGTAAAGGCTATTTTAGTAATGTATCAAAATATTTCAAAAGTTCTTAATTTGTTTGGAACTATTTTACTATTTTCATAATCTGCAATGTTTGCTATACCTAGATAGATGGAGATTGCCTTTAGAGGTGAATTTTAACATAATGCTGTGCCGATCAACTTCCATTGGGGCTACTTAACATTTGTATACCCAGTACTGATTAGTTCATAGTAAAGCTTTTGTATAACCTTGGGAAACTCCTGTCACCTTAATTCCATGCTTCAATATGGCTTTGAGTATGATGTTCTAGGCCTCAGTGGGTACCAGAAAATCTTAGAATATAATTTTTTTCTTATTTTTCTTCAGATTCGATGTCATTTTTATTATGTAGAATGTTTGTTATATTTTCGCAAGCATAAGCCTATCCTAAAAAGAGAGATGTTTCATTTACTAGTTTGTATAATTTAATCAGTTTTATTGTAGTTCTCTTAGACTCTGTCAACAAGCAGTTGCACCTCTAAATATCTAACATTAAGTGTGTTGTTTGCTAAACTGAACTTGTTAGCAAGGATTTCAGTGTTTGCTGTTAAATTCCAGTTAAGTTTAACTTGATATGATTTATTAGCATTGCATATTTGGAAGAATTTCATATGTTCATAGGTTGGTACTATTTTAAGCAGAGATCACCTCTGAGTAGACGATATGCCACAGTGTATAGCTGGAGTTTTTTTTAGATGGTCAGCATATGGCATCTGCTTTAGGCATGTGATTCTTTTAGTGAGGTATTTCTGCTGCCTTTCCAGATGTTGCAGATGTCTTGAGGTACATACCAAATGTCACAAATAGCTATATTTCAGCCACAAATAGCTATATTTTTGATTGCAGTGTTTCAATAAGAGAAACATTCAGTGTTGGTGTTTTTCTTTGTATAATTTCCAAGTGGTTAGTGGTTCTATAATGCAAATAAAAGGCCAGAGAGAGGTATGACAGCCTTGCTTCGCTCCTTTGTATTTTAAGACACTATAGGTGTTCAATTCTAACTTGGGCTTTTAAGTCCTAATATAAATTAATTTCCAATTCAAAACATTCCGTAGGAAAGCCTTATTTCTAATTATTTTATATCCTTGTGTCCAATGAACCAAATCAAAAGATGTTTCACTGTCTGAACTAATCATTGCTAATTTTAGTATAGTTTACATGAGTATAATTGTTCTGCACCTCTTGCAAAACCTGTTTGGCATTTATTTTAATTTCTCTGTAAATATTGAAACACTGATTATAAAGTCAGTCTTTAGTAAGACCAATGTTCAGCATGTTTGGCTTTAATAATAGACTTGTTAAAGACTAAATCTATGAAGGTGGTGTCCTTTCCATTCATTACTAAAAAAAAAAAAAATATATATATATATATATATATGTGTATATATATGTATGTGTAATTATTTATACAGTTCCAGGATATTAAGTCCTCTAAACCCCTCTGTTGTTAAAACTAATTTCTTTTAAAGTTCTGCCTTTCATTAGCTTAGTACTTTTGCAAAAAGTATTTATTTTTAAACAATATTGCTTGCAAAAACTCATTTAAATTGCCTTCATCTTGTTCTGTTCTGTTTATGTTTTTATCGTTTTGTTTGTGTGTGAGACTAGCTTTGCACAGGATAAGACTTTTACACAGTTAATCTGTCGGGCCAGTCAGGTAGAAACGCAATAAGGCGTCTACAAGTTTCCAACTTGGATGCTTTGATCTCCTTGAAATGTTCAACAAAATACAGACAAAAGTGCACAACACAGAAAAACTTTGCATAACTGCTAACATATTGTATGTAATGCACTACTGCCTTCTCACACTACAGTCTTACAAAAAGGCCCCCAAACCAAGAATCGGCAAGCTGCAATTTAATATCCAAAGTTATAGGCTCAAGGGTTCACAGATTTATAGGAGGTTATTATCTTAATGGCCATAGGACCTTTACTAGGCTAGCCATGTTATACCAATGTTCCTACAGGGCATTTTCCTTTTGCCTAGCCTTCTGAGAACTAGATTCTAAATAGTAAAGGGTCCAGCATAAATCTATAAACCCATGTAGTAGTAACATAAACACTCAAGGAATAACTAATAAATGAAAACTATAATAAGCTGTGGCATTAAATCCCCCAAAGACTGTTTCAGTAGTTTCCTGTTTCTGCACAACACCCAAATGCAAGTGTTTCCCTAATGACCACAACCTCAGTATCTGTCCATGTATGCACAAAAAGCAAATGACATGAAAATGAATCATTTTCCCAAGGTTCCCGTAAGCAGTTTGTACAAGTATGCAAAAACACCAAAATGAGACATTTTCCCAAATGACTTGCTCAGTAGCCTGTCCATGTATGCATGGAAGGAGCAAATGCTCAACATGAATCATTTCTCCCAAGGTTCCTTAATTACTTTTATATGTATGCACAAGCGCAAAAATTAAACATTTTCTCCAATGACCCCTTCAGTCAGGTTTGTCCATGTATGCACAAGCACCAGAAATGAAATATTTCCCCTAACGATCCTCTCCGTAGTCTGTCCATCTGTGCACAAGTACTAGCAAATGACATAAAATGAATAATTTCCCCCAAGGTTCCCTTGATTACTTTTCCACCTTGTATGCACAAGCACAAAATGAAGCTTTTTCCAAGTGACTTTTTTTTCCAGTTACCCAGTGTAAGTAAAATCAAAATTACATCAAAATGAATACTTCCAAGGATCCCCAAGGATCCCTTACTTTTGTATATGTATAGTATGCATGGCACAAGCACAAATTAAAAAGAAACAACACCACTGAGAATTATTCGGTTCACTCACTCAGTCACTCTTTTTATTGATTTGGAGGGCAGGAGGTCTGGATTATTTATAAAGTCACAGAACACAACAGCTTCAACTTGAATCTGGAAATTTTTACACCTGTGTACTGAACCCTGACCGGACTGTACTAATTTAGTCAGGCTGAGGCGGTGGAGACAGACCAGTGCACTTGCTTAGTGCAGTATGCCCAGTCCCCTGAATTTGAAGTTGAACCCCCCCCCCCCATAAGTGGAGGTTAGTTGGGGAGCCACTAGCCAGCAGCAGAGGCAGAGCAAAACACTGTGAGCTATCGGATCTTAATTAATAGAAAAATAATTTAAAGTAAAACAATAAAAAATGTAGAAATGTAGTGGTATGTTCACTTTACCCCCATGACCCTTTCAGCACTTTGCACCCTTCCATTGTCTTTTAGTCTTGTCTTGTGTGCTTGTAGTACGGACTTGGGACATTTTTTCTTTCTTGGAACCTGGACTCTTTGGGACTGGCAGCATATTTACCCATACCAAGCAGTCGGGTGCCGGCCAGGCTATACTGTCTGATTCTGGTCAACAAAAGCAGACTGTGTACAGAGCAGACAGAGGATCTAAGGCTGTGACTGTTATTGCAAACTATTTTATTTTGCATGCGGTCCGCATTTGCAATAACTTAGTCACAGGTCACAGCCTTAGATTCTCTGCTTTATGTGGTCCCTTGAGGAAATCACTGAAATAGAAGTGTTGTTTTGTTTTGCAGACACTCCCCTGGTAAATGACATGATTGCAGAAGCCCATCAACAATGTACTTTATTTTAACATATTTAATATCAGTCAACCCGATTTTTTAAATGGTGTGCTTCAAGGACTCCTTCAGATACGACCCTACACCTTCAGCAGTCTACAGGAAAGCATTTGCATTATAATTTCACTCAGTGACACAACATCACAGTTTAAAAGTCTATGGAATTATACCATACAAGGTACTCAGTCACAATTCTGTGGCTCATTTCAAGGCTATATACTTAAAATTTGACTAGCAGCTCAGTTCACTGCAGCTGCTGAATGGAGAATCTGAGATGATGTTAATGTATTAACTGAAGTGAATGAATTCTATAACTTTCTTTGTTGTCATCATTTAAGTGCAATTCTTCATTTTTTCCCCTCTAAACATCACCAGTGGGCATTGAGAGGCAGGGCAATTGAGAGGTAGGCAATTTAGAGGTAAGATGCCAAAGATGGTTCAAAGTGAGAACATTCGTACGTGCATATATTAGTGGATGTTTCCCAAGTATTTGGTTCCATCAGCTTTTGTTTTCTTAATGGACTGAGACATTAAATCTAGTTGAGCTGCGGGATCTAGTAATTGACTTAGTAGGAAACAATGAGTAGGCTTATGCTCGCCAGCTTGTAAACACGATTGCACAATCGGACATGATCACACTATATAGTAGAGGGTGTGAGGATCGGGTTTTATTTATCCTTTCTTTAATCTTTATTTCTTTCCTCACCCTCACTGTCAGTAGTGCGATCTCTGCCGGAGAGTGATTGTGTACTGTGTGATTGTGACTGGGAAGGGGGCGAGATTGCGGGTCCTCCTCCTCCTCCTCCTCCTCCTTACATGAAAGTTGAAAATACAAGTTGCTGGAGCTGCTGCAAAAATGGGGGGGCACTCCTTCCCCCTTCCCCTATGGTTCCGGTGACCATGAATTGACGTTTCCATCTAGATTTAAGTAGCTCTTCCTCTTAAATATTCTTTTGAACCAATCTTTCATTACATTTTTTCTAATTCCTGGAAACCACTGTGTATTTGTTACTGTAAATATTCATTAATGAACTTCCAGCATTACTAAGATAGCGTTCTTTTTTTCATTTAGAATGTGTAGAAAGAATTTTAAGCATAAATGGTTAGGAAATGTAATCATTTTGAGTTGCATTACTAACTAAAACATAATGGTATTTGTAACTGTTATGAATGTGAATAATGTAATTTCATCATTCTTTAACAAATTAACTAGTAAAGTATACATAATCAAAACATCATAGCACATCTTAACTTTCTACTCTTAAAGTAACAATACTATGATTGCCTAGGTAATATATGATTTTCTATATGAAAGAATGCAACTGGGAAATGGATTTTCTAAAGTGTGCAATGATGTCTAGCGTCTTAAAATTTTTACAGCTCCCCATATTTGAAGGACGTGGTGATCTTCTCCAAGATTTTAACTTCCACACTATTCCTTCATTTCTTAGAGCTCTTAACCTTAAAGATCCTCCACAAATTACTGAATAGTGTTTATATCAGAATTACAATAATTAAATCACTTTATACATTTATAAACTTAGGAAATTTCTAAAATTAAAACAGACTATTAAAATATCTGCATTTTTTTTATTTGGTCTATTTGCTGTTTTGTCATACTAATTTTTCTAGGAATGCATGTAATTTATTTTACAATAATTTGTTTCCTATAAATCAAATGCTTTCAGTCGCAAAATCCAGCAAATCACAGCAGAAGTTGTTAAGGCACTGTAATTTTTTAGTACAATTTTACTGATTTGTTCAACTGCAGATAGCTACAAATCCACTAGGTAGAGATGGCCATGAGGTAGATTAGAGTCTTGTTAGTCACTGGTCTCCCTAACTTTATGTAGTTCTAAAATTCTTCAACCTCTCTTTTATTAAACTGCATGTTCAGGGCATTAAGATAAAAATGGCTGTCCATTTTGTTTGAATAAAGCTTATTTTATAATCTCTAAATAAACCTCATCAAAAATGTAAACATCTCACAAAGTATGCATGGAGATCAGAACTGTAACAAAGTTCCATGTCTTTATGTGGGAGAAAACAATTTTTTTTTACCAGGGTATTTTGGTATCTTTGTTGTACCCTTTTGTGAAATTCAGTAAGATTGGCCACACTACATGCTGAGGTCTAGCCATATTTCTTTTAAGATTGTACTCTAAAGCCTCTTATTGCTGCCCCCACTATAAAATGGTTGATTGTATGAGTTAGGATACATCATCTTGGCTAATACACGTATGTGTGGGGAAATGTTGGTTATGACTTGATTGACAGCCCTATGCATTTGTCAGTCAAGTGCATAAGCTGTATATAAAGTATGCATTGCCATCCTGGAAATGCACGTCCACATACCCATCCTGTATCAGCAATCGCTTTCTCACAACTAGACTACCTAATGAGAACCACACTTTATGCATTCAACAAAGATGGTCATTCACAGCAGTGATGAAATTCTGACTCTTACACTACAACCTATAAATGTATAATACAAAACTAAAATTTGGCACGTGCAGCTCTTCACTGTGCAACTCCCACTTTATAAATGCCTCATGCAACAAAAGACAGATGACTGTATCCACCATGTTATTTCTACAATATGTATGTGCAGTACTGTTTCATTTCCTCTACTCTGAGAATATTCGTAGCAGTCCCAAATAGAGAGCTTTTAAGAACATTTTATGATTTAGTGGCATTACTTCAACCTAGTATAAATTTAATAATGTCCCGTGTGTTTAATTAAATGAAAACAAATGCCTTTGAATGTCGTTAATGTCCCATTTGTTAACACGCGAACTTACCACATAACCTTCTAGCTTTGTAGTTGGCCGGGGGTTACATTCATTCTGTGGCACATTCTGAAAAAAGGACAAGAAAAGAGGGAAGAAAATTGGGGGGGGGGGGCGGGGGCAAAGGCTCAAAGCACAGTTTCTAAAGATTGGTGATGCCATACAAAGCCAAATACAGAGGAAGACATGCCGACCACCGACAGACAAAGTGATGAGCAAGTAAGAGACAAGCCAAGTAGAACTCGACTGAATGAGACAAGCCAAGTGGAACTCGACTGAATGAGATCTCAAAAATGAAAGAAAATGCTGGACAGGATGAAAAAAGTCTGAACCTGCAACTGTGATCGCAACTGAAATGTAAAAGAAAAAGTTCTCACCAATGAAGTGCCCCTGTATTCAAGGCAATTGACCCAGTTCATATCACCATCTGCAGCTACTACAAACCAACTGTCACATGACAGGTTTTGAACCCCCTAGTGCAACTGTGATTATAACAAACTCCTTTTTCAAAATCTGCAAAAAAGGCTCAAAACCAGGAACAATATCTAAACATTATTCCAAGTCATGGCACATAGTCTAACTTGTTCTAACATGTGATTAGTATGTTAATTTGCTGTCATTTCTCTGGTTGCCAATAATGTCATCAAAGAATTGAAAAAAACACCTTTTGCTTTGTTGAGGGAGACTATCTGAGCAGCATCCTAATCGAAACTCTGGAAGGGCTTTTACTATCCTCAGTATTGGCACAATTCAGCTGGACGAAACTGCTAATTACGGGACAATCACAGGTTTGAGTGCTTTCATGTGTTTTATAGCTATGTTCATTACCTACTAACAGACAGCGTGTCTGTAGGTTGAACTGCCCTAAAAAGAGAGATTCAGGAAACCAGAAGTAGTTTATAACCAGTGTCATTGCTACTCCCTCACTATTTACACACGGTGTACAGAAAAAATATTGAGACTTGTGATTGTTGCATGTTCATTGAATGCTGCAGACAGTCCACCAAAGTCAAGTGCCGATGACCTAGAGGAATGTATACATTTCTTGTATGAAACACAGGAGGGACGAATAATAGTGAACGGTACTTTCATGTATCAGAAGCTGAAATAATATTGATTCAACAACCTTGGTGGTAAAATTATTTACAATCCATGTTTTGTATGAT
>NC_056745.1:1414621517-1414636517 GCF_019279795.1 Protopterus annectens
TCTCTGCTTTTCTCTTTTCCGAGTTGAACTCTACAGTTCCCTACAAAACTGTCTACAGGACTGCAATCTGTTTCTCTCAGCATTTAAACAGAGTAGGTTGCACACACAAAAAGCATTTGTTAAGCTTTCACTTACAGTGCTGTGTAATTAAGCAGGTCACCATATTGGTCAGCCATAGGGCTCTAAAAAATCGAGTGGTTGCCTCCTTCCCCTGTAACTTAAGTAAATTGACTCTTACATTAAGAGCTATAATACTTACCTTATATCTTTAGGACACCTTAGGAAACCTTGTTAACTGCAATAGCCCCGCTACGTTTGCCCTTGCTACGCTCTGGCTCTTTTCACTCCCCTCCCTGCCCCCAATTCTCTCCCACCCCCAGTACCTCTAAATTTATAGTACTATAGCCATAGCCACTCCCCCACTTTCTAGATCCTATCAGCTTTCACCTGGGATAATTCCACCCACCCCCATTCTACTACCTACATTTTAATAGCACCTATTAGCTTTCATCTGGCATTCTCCCATCCCCCTTCCAGTACATTTACCTCACCACTCTTGTCTTCTGGTGTTGCATCACCAGGTAAAACAGTTCCTTAACTCACTAGCTGAATCACAGATAATGATCTACTCCTCTTTACTACCCCTCTTGTTCACACCATACCTCCTTAACCTTGTATGAAAACCAGTTTCTCATGGGATTTCAGGTCCCAAAAAGCCATACTATCACCCCAGCTGTAAAGCCTTCCACCTTCAACCATACTTACAGTACCAGATCCTATCAAACATCTTGTTCAGTCTATCAACATCTCAACCCCAGGCACATTAGCTCTAGATCCAAACACTACCACAAACTATAAAACAAATTCCTGAAGTTCATCACCAAATATAGACTCAACCTAATACTTGGTGATATTCACCCCAACCCTGGCCCACTCACTTCAGATACACATACTCCTTCTACTTGTAGTCTAAGCTACAAACCTACAATTAATAGGCCAACTAACTCTCTCCTAGTCTGTCATCTCTATATTAGAAGCATTAATAACAAGGTATGTGAATTGCATGCACTTCTGGATGTCTCCTCCCCGGAGATTCTCTGTTTATCTGAAACCTGGTTAAAGCCCAACACTAAAGACAATGAAGTGTTACCACCTGGGTACAACATACTCAGGCTGGATTGTGCTTCGAAGAAGGGGGGTGGGGTAGCTGTACTCTCTAAATCTGAGTTGAATGTCACCATAGATGTAATACAACCACCTCAGATTAATAACTCAGATTCTTGCCACCAAACTGCAACCTAATAAAGATAAATGCATTAATATCATCTGTATGTACATTTCCCCCAGGTAACAATATATCTACATTTGAAGATATCCTGCACTGGCTATCATGTCACTACCCCCAAGAAACCCTACTATTTGGAGACTTTAACATAGACTGGGGCACCTGTTCCTCAGAATCCCCAACCACCCATATTAACCTGCATGCATTTACACAAATTATATCCACCCCTACCAGGATAGGAAAGCCCAACCAAAAAGAAAGTATACTTGACTGGGTACTCCTAAATAGTCACCCCCAACTGTGCATCTCTGGTAGCCTCCTTGATGGCCTAAGCGATCACCTTCTCACATATGTAATTAAGCACAAAACCATTAATTCCCAACAACCCTTACTCAGAAAGGTTAGAAACAATAAAAACTTTGATCTGCCAAATTCCAACATGAACTAAACTCATGTAATTGGTCTATTCTAAAACACCTCCCCTTAGAGGAAGCAGTAGCATACTTTAACAATAAATTCCTTGAGATCCTTGATTTGCATGCACCTGTTCGTTCAAAGAGAACCAAGGCAAAAAATGCGCCATGGCTTTCTAAAGAGTCTAAACTCAAAATTACCCTTGGAAACAAAGCATGGGCTTTATGGCGTTCTTCTAAAGACCCTACAGGTCACATTACATACAGGCAATCCAGGAACGAAACCAAAAAATCAATTTTACAAGACAAAAAACAATACTACTGTAATTTACAGACAGTAAATCAAAATAACCCTCAAGTTTTGGGCAGGTTTAAATAATCTACTACATCCTGGACAAACTTCAACCCCAATCCCTGCTGCTACTATTGATAAAACCCCTAAATATGTTTCTGATAGTTTTAACCAATTCTTTACTGAGACAATTCAAGCCCTAGCTAGCCAACTACCTCCTAGCTTCCCTAGTCCTGAAAGTAGCACCCCTAGAAACCTACTCACGTTCAGCTTCCAACCAGTTGCCACTTCACTTATCCATACCTTGATCAAAAAATTAAAACCCGCTACACTTTTTCTGCTGATCAACTCCCTGCCGAGTACCTACAAAAATCAGCTGATGCTATTGCTTACCCCTTCTCAATACTAATCACTCGAACCATAGTAGAAGCTAAAATTCCCACCATCTGGAAAATGTCCTATGTAATCCCACTTCACAAAGGAGGCAGCTGTACCAAATTCTCGAGTTATAGGCCAATAGCTATACTCTCTCCACTTGCAAAGATTATGGAAAAATGTATTCATAGACAATTCATGCACCACCTAATTCAGAATCACCTTATGGCAGACGCTCAGCATGGCTTCCGTCCTCATCACAGCACTACTTCAGCCCTCCTAGCCTTTACCAACACCATAAACGCAACAATAATTATATATCCTCAGCCCTCTTCTTAGATCTTTCCAAGGCATTCGATATGGTTGATTACCAACTTTTAATCCACACCCTGCAAACATTCCGTCTAGATACTGGAGCCCTTCAATGGTTTCAGTCCTACCTGAATGGTCAACAGCAGGCTGTCCTCTGGCAGAACAAACTCTCTAACCTTCTACCAAACACCCTTGGAGTACCACAAGGCTCTATACTAGGGCCCTTGCTGTTCCCCATCTTCATTAACGACCTTTATACTGTCCTCCCAAAAGTCAGCTGTATCCAATATGCTGATGACTCTACTCTGATTTGCTCAGCCACATCTCCAGTAGAGTTATGGTCAGCTACCCAGACCACCTTTATTACAATAGAAAACTGGCTTTCTGAACATCGTCTGATCCTAAATCCCAAAAAAACTAAAATGCTGTTCACCAACATGTAGGTCTACCACTTTCACCTTTTACCATAAAATCAAATGATGGCACAATAATCTCCCCTGACCCCTCTACAAAACTATTAGGTGTCCTCATAGACAATCTAAAATTTGACCTACATGTTAACCAAACTATCAAAACCATCAATAAAAAACTAGGTTCGCTTTACAGAATAAAAGCCTTCCTAACCCCTAACCCCTCCAGCTAAAATTGCCATAGCTCGCTCTCACCTTCTTTCAACCCTTCTGTATGCATCCCCTCTACTCTCAAATTTAAACAAGACTGTCCTTAAACTCTCAATTTGCTACAACCACATTGTCAGGTTTGCCACTGGGCTGCCTTGTAGGACACATCAATGCATCAATCTAAATCAGCTTGGGTGGCTTGAACTACCCAGCCTAATCCAGTATAACCAATTGATTATGGCCTATAAAATCCTCTGTAATCCGGACAATACTCCTACACTTAAAAATATTGTCACGCCCTATAATAATCCTAGACCGCTTCGATCCTCTAACAAACTACTAATTCAGACTAGCAAAATTAATAACACAGCCGGTGATTCTCTCTCTTTGCAAACTCTGTAAGTAGATCCTGGAACTCTCTTCCAGCTGATATTACCTTACTTTCCACCTTAGGTCAATTTAAAACTAGACTCAAACATTTGTCACTTAACTGGCTATGTCAATGTATCAAGCCTGGCTAACTCTCTCTAGAATGTGTAAAAATCTGTTAACCAGTTTACTGTGTAATTTAATTTAATCCTGACTTGCGCTCAAGATTAACTGTAACCTGTGGAACTTGTTTAACTTGCTTACTTATGTAATCTCTGTAAATAGTCTGTTTGTAATATGTAATGCTGGTATTATGTAATGCTGTATCTGCTTACCCTCCCCGGGCCTCCGCTGAAAATGGACATGCATCCAGTCGGACTATCCCGGTCAACAAATGTAAAATAAATAAGTAAAAAATATATTGCATCATCTTAACACCTGGTCTGAGTTCTCGTGTGTCAACCTGCATTACTTAGCAGTCTAACACCTCCTCAGAAACTTCCAACAATACAAGGCATTTCACATATACACTCTAGCAGAAACTAGAGCAATGAAGCACCTTTCACATGTAAATTCTGGTCCTAAACTTTAGCCTTAAAACAATGGGCATGAAACCTTCATCCAGATGCACTGGAGCTAAATTCTAATATGAAAGGGTCACAACATGCTTCACTGGGCCAGTAGAGTGCAATATTGTCACATATTTTTCAGTTCCACATTTCACAGTACTGTTTTACACTCAAAACATGCCTGTATTTTACATTTATTTACAAATGCCAGAATTATATATCAAATTCTATTTGACTAGGCTGGCAGCCTTCGCCCATCTCTTCCCCAATTGTCACAATGTTGACCGGGTTTGTCCAGTTGAGCTGAGACATTTTTCATCAATGGCCTGGGGAGAAAAGCTCCACACAATTACAGTACAGTTATCCATGAACATAGTATTATAAAAAAAACATTAACATTTTCAAGTTGGTACAGTAAAGACATAAAAATTAAATAGTTTATTGATCCATTCTGCTAGACAATTAAAAAAAAAAAAAACTACTTCTCCCATCTTCATCAAAACAACCTCAGAAGTTCTGGGCAGGTATTAATAAACAACTTCATCCAGGGCAATCCACAACTCCAACCCCTTCATCTTCTAATCAAAAATCATTGGAGGCAATTGCTAACACCTTTAATACAGGGGCTATCCAGTCACTTGCTAGCAAACTAACCCCTACTTGTTCCAGTTCAGGCACTTCTATACCCAGAGCCCTACTCTCCTTTTAGCTTCCAACCAGTTCCTCCCTCACTCATCAGAGCCCTGATTTAAGAAACTAAAACCAACCTACCACCCTATCTGCCCGCAGACTACCTGCAAAAAGCTGCAGATGCCATAGCATACCCAGTCTTTCTTTTGATCAATAGAACCATAACTGAAGCCTCCATCCCCTCCATTTGGAAGATATCCCATGTCATACCACTCCATAAAGGTGGCAGCTCCACTGAACTGTCAAACTATATAGACCCATAGCCATTCTTTCTCCACTGGCAAAAATAACGGAGAAGTGCATCCATAAACGACTCCTGCGCACTACCTTACTCAGAATGTCATAAAGCATAATTGTAACAACAAGTTGTCTTCAGCCATGTTTCTTGACCTCTCCAAAGCCTTCAATATAGTTGACCACCAGCTACTTATACATACCCTTAAAACTATTTCCCTAGATAACAAATCTATCCAATGATTTCAATCTTATCTGAGAGGTAAACGGCAGGCTGTCCAATGGCAGGACAAACTCTCCACCCTTCTGCCAATCACCCTTGGAGTCCCCCAGGTCTCTATATTAGGACCCCTTTTTTTTTCTGTCTTTATTGATTACCTTCACACTGTCATCCCAGAAGTAACTTGTATCCAATACGCAGACGATTCCACCTCTATTTGCTCAGCCTCCTCCCCAGTAGATCTTATCCCAGACAACCTTCAACATAGTTGAAAACTGACTCTCTAATCAATGTCTGGTATTAAACCCCAATAAAACAAAGCTACTACTCTTTTTCCCTTACTTCTAGGTCCTCTCCACCTCCCTTTACTGTAACATCTAATAATGGTACCATAATTTCCCCGGATACCCACACTAAACTCATGGGAGTTATAATTGACAACAACCTTAAATATGACATGCATGTCAAACAATTAAAACCATAGGTTCATAGGTTGGTACTAGGCTATTGGCCCTAGGGCCTATGCAAGCCTAGCCATAACAATTCCCTGGATATTTCTTCCCACAATATTTACATATGCGTAGTCTATTCCACAGTCTGGGGAGTCTCTCGGTCAGGAACCTATCCCTCCAGCATGTTTTGTTTATTGTGATGACAAGGTTTAGATCCCTGGAGCATGTGGCTCTGAGAGATTGGGATTTCTTTAAGTGGAGCATGTCCAACAGCACAGGGTTTGACATGGCCTTGTATGTTAAGCAGAGATTGCCTTGGAGCAGGCGATATGCCACAGAGTATAGCTGGAGTTTTTTTTAGGCTGTCGGCATATGGCATCTGCTTTAGGCCTGCTATTCTTTTAGTGAGGTATTTCTGTGGCCTTTCCAGCTGTTGCAGATGTCTTGTGAGGTACATACCAAATGGGGCATTATACTCTATAATGGGTCTAATGATGGATGAGTACAGTGGGACAAAGACCTCCCTTTTTTTCTGGATGAAAAGCCCTTAATGATGAGGTGTGCCACATATAATTTCCTGACTGTTGTGGCGATGTAGTTATCGAAAGTGAGACCACTGTCCACCTGAGTCCCTAAGTCCCTCATCACACTTTCGATGTTTAGTGTCCTGCCACCTATGTGGTAATTCATGGGTACATGTTTTTTTTTTCCAAAGGGGATAACTGTACATTTCTTGGCATTAAGCTTGAACCCATGGCTCTGGCACCAGGCATCTGTTTCTATGAGGCCCTTTTGTAGAATATCCACATCATTTGGGGATTCAATAATGGCTCCCAGTTTGCAGTCATCTGCGAACTTTGTTAGCCAGAGTCCCTTAGTGTTGGCCTGTGCTTCAGAGAAGTAGATGCCAAACAAGAGTGGTCCCAGGACTGAACCCTGAGGTACTCCACTTGTCTGGAGCTGGATTTGGAGTCTGTTACTCTTACAGTCTGGGTTCTGTTAGTAAGCCAGTTGGCAACCCATCGAGTGACGTAGGGATTTATGCCTAGCTTAGTAAGTTTATCTGATTCCAGAGTGGGGGATGGTGTCGAAGGCCTTGGCGAGGTCCAGATAGGCTGAGTGGACCACCTTACCCAAGTCCACAGCTCTGGAGACTGATTTGAAGAAGTCAGTCAGATTCAGGAGACAAGATCGGCCCTTCACAAACCCATTATTAAAAAACTTGGCTCACTGTATATGTGTATGTATGTATGTATGTATGTATGTATGTATGTATGTGTATATATATATATATATATATATATATATATATATATATATGTATGTATATATATATGTATGTATATATATATATATATATATATATATATATATATATATATATATACCAAAAAAAGTCCAGCACCTGAAGAAATAACAAATATAACAGCCGTTTTGGAAAAAGGCTTTTATTCAAGCCAGAACAGTCTGCCCCACAGACCGGTTTCGCTCCAACTGAGACGCTCATTTGATGACGGCAGTATGAGCTTACCACGTAAATATACGTATTCACACAACCACATTGCCTGCCTTAAAGGTACAAACATCAAATAGTACCAAAAAAGTAGAAACAGAGAATAATGGTATATAAAACCATTATTTAAACCCATGTTTAAATGCACTACCCAGTAACTATTTATACCCAGTGTTATATACACATCACATCAGAAAAAGCCCCCACAAAATAATAATAAGTGCATACATAAAATTGCACTTAATCAAACAGTATATCACTTATTCATGGACACCTACATAAATACATCATTATCAAAACATACAACTAAATGTACACAAACACATTCATATATACATAAATATACAAAATGCATAAGCATACATACATGAGCATACATATAAATAATATGACCATATACTAAAGTCAACTAAGGGGATAACAATTACCATTGATCATTAAGGCCTGGTTTAAATAAGGCCCCTAAATTAACTATCCACCTTCGCTCTTTATTAGTTAAAATTTTATGTTTAACTATCTCATCTTTGACCTTGTCAGCTACTTTATCAATACCAACAATTCTTTGTTTAAGATGACACGAAGTTTGTCCAATGTAAAATGAACCACATCTGCACAAAGCCAAATATACCACCCACGAAGTGCTACAGGTGACAAAGCACCTTATGTCATATACCTTGCTGGTATTGGGAGAAGTAAATGTTGTAGTCTTAGACATCATAATACAGTATTTACAGTGTCCACAAAACGTGCTTCCCTTCCTAGATAAATCCGATACCATAGGGGTTAAACCTTTTTTATAGTGTGACAAATATTCACCTATATTCTTGCCTCTCCTATATCCAAACTGACACTTATTATCCAATATTGTGTGCAGAACAGGGTCATTATGTAGAATAAACCAATATTTGTCAATGACTTGCCTAATTAAATAGGTATTAGTAGCATAGGTAGTAATAAACCGAATATTATCCCCCTTCTGTATTGACAATTGTTGATCTGATCGATCTGTTAGAAGCAAGCCCCTTTCCAGAGTTCTACTCTCATCATAGGCCCGTCTAATATTTCCAGTTTGATAGCCCCTAGCTTTAAATCTTAAAGATAAATCATTAGCCATTTCTCTAAAATCATTCACTACAGAGCATATAGTCTTAATTCTCCTAAATTGTGCCTTTGGTATATTCCTGATTGTATGGGGTGGGTGGCAGCTGTTAGCATGTAATATAGAGTTCTTGGAAAAAGGTTTTCTATATAGGGAAGTTATTATTGTACCATCAATAGCCTTAGTAACACTTACATCTAAAAAATCAATGGTAAACAGCTCTAACTTCCCAACAAATTTAATTCCAAAACTATTGGAATTTAAATATGCCTTGAAACCTAACCAATCGTCTACGCCACCTTTCCATACTACCCAACAATCGTCAAGGAAACGACGCCACATTACAAGTTGCTCAGAAAAAAGAAATTGAGTATTATAGATCAACAGTTCCTCCAGGTATCCCATAAATAGGTCAGCATATATGGGGGCAAA
Source organism: Protopterus annectens (assembly GCF_019279795.1). Taxonomy (NCBI): domain Eukaryota; kingdom Metazoa; phylum Chordata; order Ceratodontiformes; family Protopteridae; genus Protopterus; species Protopterus annectens. The sequence continues at coordinate 1,414,630,393 of NC_056745.1, forward strand.
AGTAGCCCCCATAGCTGTACCCTTAACCTGTATATACCATTCATTATTGTATTTGAAAGCATTATGCTCTAGTACAAGTCTGAGAAGGGACAACAAAAAATTCTTTTCACACTCTGTATATAGCCCAGATCTCTGTATCCAAAATTCTACCGCCTCTATCCCACCTGAGTGCGGAATACTGGTATACAGAGATTGAATGTGATGTGTATATAACACTGGGTATAAATAGTTACTGGGTAGTGCATTTAAACATGGGTTTAAATAATGGTTTTATATACCATTATTCTCTGTTTCTACTTTTTTGGTACTATTTGATGTTTGTACCTTTAAGGCAGGCAATGTGGTTGTGTGAATACGTATATTTACGTGGTAAGCTCATACTGCCGTCATACACTGATGACGCTCATTTGGAGCGAAACCGGTCTGTGGGGCAGACTGTTCTGGCTTGAATAAAAGCCTTTTTCCAAAACGGCTGTTATATTTGTTATTTTTTCAGGTGCTGGACATTTTTGGAAGTTCTATATTGGTCTCGGGCACTTTGAAGACACGCGCACGGACTGTTTGGAATTTATAGATATATATATATATATGTATATATATATATATATATATATATATATATATATATACATATATATATGTATGTATATATATATATGTATATATATATATATATATATATATATATATATATATATATGTGTGTATATATATATATATATATATATATATATGTGTGTGTGTGTGTGTGTGTGTGTGTGTGTGTGTATGTGTATATATAATCAGTGAGCCAAGTTTTTTAATGGGTGAGGAAAGGTGTATATGTATATACCACCTTTCCTCACCCTGCTAGCTAGGACAGTCATTGCCCACACTGCTCTACTCTCCTTTATGCCTCCCCTATACTCACTTGAGCAAATCCAACTTCAGCAAACTCTCAAGCTGTTATAACCACATTAGTAGATTTGCCACCAGCACTGCATACAGGACACACCACTCTCATAACCTGAACCTTTTAGGATGGCTAGAATTGCCTAGACTACTTCAGTATAACCAGCTCACAGTTGCATTCAAAATTATTAACCCCCCTGAAAAAATGCCTTCAGTTAAAAACCTCATCTATCCATATAATAACCCTAGGCCACTTCCATCATCTACTAAATTGTTGGTTCAAACTTTCAAAGCTAACAGCTCAGCTGGGGATTCTTTGTTTGCTAACTCAGTGGGCAAAACTTGCAACTCTCTCCCAGCCGAACTTACTCTAGAACCCTTGCTAACTTGCTTCAAAAAGGCCTCGTACAGTATTTTAAAACTCATTGGCTATGTCCTTGTTCTAATCCTGACTAACTCCTCCTCTATCTTATGCTAAATTGTACTCTGCAATTACTGTTTATTTCATAACTGCTATTGAAAATATGAGATTGTAGCATGTATGAGGATATTATGAGGATATTACTGAACAGAAACTAACTTAAGCGTATATTTTAACGATTTATCTGTTTGTATGCTTGGAGCTTTTCTCCCCGGGCCTCCACTGAAAATGTACATGTATCCAGTCGGACTAACCTGGTCAACAAATGTAAATTTAAATCTTTAACTTGATGTATGTGCTGAAACAGTATGCGAGTTTGTACGTACATCCAAATGGATGCTCCAATTTGCTTTGTACCTTAGTTTAGTTCCAGTTGATTTTGTAAGTAGTCAACAACGCTATGTGTGATGGGATGTCTGGCCCACATAGCCTGGGGTAAAAACTGTTAAAAAAAAATGCAATATTTGTCAAGTTAATGGCAGTCTGCATGTCCTCCCTGTGGTAGAGTGGCATTCGAAAGACGTGTGAAATGGGTGCGCTTTCGTTGAAGGTTGGGTGTCGGGCTGGCACCTTGGTACCATAAAATTCTACTGCCAATCATTAGCAGACCGAAGTTCTGCTGTGGCGACCCCTAACTGGGAAAAGCCGAAAGAAACAACAACATTTGTCAAGTTAATGGCAGTGTTTTATAAATGCTGAATATTAACTTGTTGTGGAGACCGAATCTCAAGGCTTTTTTCAGAGTTCAGTGGAAGAAGTATCTTCCATTCTGGAAGGGTTTCATGTCCCAGGGATCTTTTAGAATTGCTTGAACTTAGACTGTTGATGAAGGTACGGGAGTAACCTTGAACAGAGAGGTTGTGACAGTTGATGACACATTGACCCTATTGAAAAAATGAAGAAAAACAGGAGGATAATTTAGTTAAGGCTAGTAGACCAAATGTGTGGAGTTCTAGCAAACTTCAGTTGTGCCATACATCCTCCTTGGAACTCTCCTAGACTGTAACTCTGAGATAACCAAACTGTGAGATTAAGTTTATACTCCCATTGTGTTTCCCAGTGGGAGTGGGTATGCAGCAAGGTTTAGCTCTGAGACCACTCCTGATCATACTGAGGATGGACCACATCCGCAAAAAGGTTAGAAGGTACAGAACAAGAAAGCTATGGTGTGTAGATGAATGTGGCACTACAAGAAAGCTATGGTGTGTAGATGAATGTGGCACTACAGAAAGACTTGAAACAGGAACTTCAAACAATACATGATTGGAATGCAAAGCTTGAAAGCACATGGGATAAAAGTGTACACAAGTGGCAGCAAAATGTGAAATTGGAAGAAGCTAACAATTTAAGATGCATCTCAACAGCTTCAGGTGTAGGGCAGGTGTTTATCAGGAAAAGGGAGATCTGAATATACAGGATAAAACTAGAATCAGCAGTGCTGCAGCCAAAAGGGAGATCTGAATATACAGGATAAAACTAGAATCAGCAGTGCTGCAACCAAAAGACGTAAAGTAAGTGCGTTTTCTTCGTGTAACCTTAATATAAACCAATGACTGGGAGAGAAGGCTAAGTAGCTTTTTAAAGCATACGTGTCTGGTTGGGATGGATATCTACTGAGCATGAGCAGTGTGATGACTACAAGGTGAATTCACAAGTAGGAGAGCAGTGTGATGACTACAAGGTGGATTCACAAGTAGGAAAGCCGTGGCAGTCTGGTTGGGACTGATATCTACTGTGCATGAGCAGTGTGATAACTACAAGGTGGATTCACAAGTAGGGAAGCCGTGGCAGTCTTTTATGGTACTTTGTGTATTTGTTGTTCATTGTTTTAGCACACGAAAGTCCTGGCTTACTTTCCTTGGTAACCACTTGTGAGAGGGGGAGTCTGGTTAAGTGACAGGAGAAGTAGGTGGCCATGCTGTTTTAATGAAAGGCAAATGCACATCCAAAAAGCTTGTCCGCAGACTAGGAAATGGGTCATTTTTAACATGTTGCAGGTAGGTGTGACCGAGTTCTGAGCAGATGGGTAAGTACTGTGTCTAGCAGTAAATTAGAGAGGTGTAGTATGGTAAAATAAGAATGGGATGTCGGGAAGAGGTAATGGGGGGAGGGGTGGGAAGTTATTGACTCTTAGGGCAGGATGTAAGGGCTATGTTAATGGAAAGCAATGGAGGAATGTGGTCCAGGCAAATCAAACATTAAAGTGAAATTATGGGGAAGGAAAGTGGTTTTAGGATTTACTGGCCTGTATCCTCTACATATTTGAAAAATGACAGTTAACATATGCAAAAATAAAACTGGCTGTTCAAAACGTTTCATTTCTGTGAATTTTATTTTTCTCTTGGTGGCTTGATTGGTCAACAACTTCAGTTCGGGCACAAGGCAGGCGAGATCAGTTTTGTCCACATACATTTATATACTGAAAACATCAACACCAAATATGCAGATTACATAAGGGGAGTCTAAAAACAAAAGTGGTAGTGCAATATCTTGTCAGGTATTTGAAAAAAAATGCAGTAGCAAAGATTTTGATTGGCATTTGTTGACTGGGAAAGTCCACTGGACTTGAGACCCATTTTCAGTGGAGGCCCTGGGAGAAAAGCTCCAAGTTGCATGGAAATCATTACATGAATTTGTAAGGAAACAATTACCCATAAAGCAAGGAAATAATACAGAAGACTATCTAAACAGCACATATGTTGTAAAAAGGCACAATAGAGTTACAATGGAACATTAGCATGTAGGAAAATTATACAGTTAAAAATATTTTAACAATACAGCTCGTTTGTTTGGGGAGGGGGGGAGTAGGGAAAGGCAAGATATTTTAATTTAATTTATTTATATAATATATATGTTAGAATCTTATAGCTAGGTGGTAGGAATATGTAGATTATAGGTGACTTATTTAATCATAGTATTAAAAGCAGAAAGTGACAGAAGTGAAAATGTGTTAAGATAGTTGTATAGATGTGTGGACTTTGGATACTGAAGATGACACATCCCATTACTGTACTTAAGGTTGTGTATTTTTTGGTGGGAGGTTATAGTTTCTAAATCGGAGTTAATCTGAAATGGAGACCAGAGTAAGAGCTGTTCCAAAGAAGCCCCCTCCAAAGTGTCCTCCCAAAAGGAGGAGCAACCTGGCAGTTTCAGCTAATGAAGGAATATTTGGTAGGAGAGCATGGGAATAGATTTCTTCTATGCAAACTTTGCTTGTGTAAATTTTTGGCTGCAAATTATATTTCATAGTGGCAATTAGTGTCCTTTGGATTTGGTTCTTGGAGTTGGCCTTCAGAGAAGTTGGATATTAAGAAGACTGTTCCTTGCAGAGTTCTGTCTCGCCAGAAAATAATGTGGTAGGGGAGGACTTTTCATTGTTAAAGAAATGCCGAGGTAGTCCTGGCCTTGGGTGGTTTGGAGAGCAGAGTAGGATCTGCTAACCCCAGGTGTCGGGTGGGAAGGGATTTATTATCCACTGGAGTACATTGCAGAAGTGGAAGACTGTTGTGAATTAGACAGAGAAGGTGGGCATATTAAATTTGTAGGAGGATAATAAATGCTTATATGATGGTTAAAACCGTTTCCATAATCTTGATTTTAGTTGATTTTTATTTACCAGGGTAGTACACTGATCACAGCAGACTATTTGCAGGCACAGCCCAGTTGAAGAAATTCACAAAAAATAAAATGATACTGTTTCACCATCCTGGATTAATCATAGTAGGTACAAAGTCCTTCAGACAGTTGAAGCAATGAGCAAGTATTAACAGAGGACAAAACAAATGTGGATTAACTTTAGTGGTAAGGTGAAGGAAGTAGACATGAGGTAGGTGAGGGAGCAATTTGGTGCATTGTCCACTGTAAAGTAGTCTGATTTTTGATGATGCATTTTGGCAGTTATCAGAAAGTGGGGATTGGGGAAAGGGGAAGTTACTTCCTCCATTTTAATTTCTGCAAGTCTTTTGGGGGTTCTAATACCATGACAGGAATGGACCCCATTCCTAAGTCAGGGTATGATTGGAACAATATAATATGATGAACTTCTTTTGTTACAATTACACAGCACCTGTAGTATGCACAGAACTGACTCCTGCAATTTATATGGAGTTGCATGTAGTGGTAGCTTATTTAAATATGGCTGTAAAGTCTTTTATATTAAACCTTTTGCTCCTGGAACGGTCTCCTCTATCTTCACATTACTTTTGTTTCTCTCTGCAAACCCTGGTTATTTTATGATACTGTCTATCTCTGTACATAAACGCTGTAATCACACTGCTTGGTTTAGCAGTTTCAATGGTTAATGCAACTTAATTTTTTTATTTTTATTTTTTTTTCCTGGCCTACTCTGGTTTTCCCACATCAGTTTTTTTGAACAGTTATTAATGGGTGATTCCATGTGATATAAAAACTCACCATTCTCTGCAATGCTTTGTGGTACATGTTTCTACTGCTTGTCAGCTACTTAATTATTGTAGTGTTTTCATAACTTCAAGTGTAATACCATTGCCCCATTATTGTACCTTTCAGTATACAGACCCTTCTTCGAGTGTTACACATTTTGTTGCTGGATGTGAAACATTTCCCAGTTTTTTAAACCACTGTGTACATAGTCCACTATCCTGGGCTGCCATTATTAAACCTTTCATTTTTAGTTTTAATTTGCCTCTCCTTAACTCATTCCTGTTTGGTATGAGGTTGTTCCTGGAGATCGCTGTGCTTGACATGACTTTTATGCCTTTTCCGCAGTTCTTTACTCCTCATCACAATTCAGTTGCTATCTCCGATTTGCCTACTTGTGGCTTAATTTCCATTA
>NC_056745.1:1414641517-1414726517 GCF_019279795.1 Protopterus annectens
AATACAAAACACCACAGTAAAGAACTTCTCAAAAGCCGACTTCACACTTCTAAAGACTAGTGTGGTCTCCTTTAAGGCCCCGAGCATGGAAAACAGTACTCAAGCCGCTGAATCACTTACAAATGCCTTCTACCAGCACCTGCAGGACTGCATGGATAAGGCAATCCCAAGCAAAACAAAGACTTTTTGTACCAAAGGCAAGCGTCCAGTCTGGTGGACCCCAGCCATAAACAAACTCTACAACAAAAGGAGGAAGCTACTACAAGATAGAGCAAAATCCTTAAAAGGTAAGACACCCTTGATCACTATAATTAAAAACTAAGAGCTCTCATAAAATCATCCAAAGCAAATTTCGAGAGAAAAATAGCTAAAGACTCAAAAGACAATCATAAGGCCTTCTTTAGCTATGTTAGAAACCTGGGAGGAAACTCCCAGATATGCTCAGAGCTAGTTCAAAATGATGTGAAGATTACTGATCCTACAGACATTGCCAACATACTGGCTGACAGGTTCAGTGCAAACTTCTCCCCAAAAGGAGAGATAGCTATACCAAACGATTGCAGCCCCCAAACATCTCCAGCGCCCAAGTGAGAACTGCTCTCTCCAAAGCAAAAACACAGCATCCATGGGACCTGATGGTGTCCCCGGCTGTGTGCTCCATGAACTCAATGAGGAATTAAACCCACAGCTAGGACAGCTGTTTAATCAAAGTCTTACCTCTGGATACGTACCCAGGCAGTGGCGCACTGCAACTGTGGTGCCACTTCACAAAGGCGGTGCCTCCACCGACCCTGGAAATTACCCGCCCATTAGCTTGACAAGCCTTATCTGCAAAGCCATGGAGAGGATCATAATGGACCTCATAAATAAAGACATAGGAATTTGCAGACTTTGGATCCAACCGAGTTTGGCTTTGTCAAAGGCAGATCATGCCTTTTAAAGTTGGTTGACATTTTCAAACAGTCACCAAAGCCATTGATGAGGGAAAGGCAGTCCATACAGCCTACCTCGATCTGGCTAAGGCCTTCGATACAATACCCCACTCGGGTATCATTGAAAAACTCATCAGCTTAAATGTCAACCCATACATCACAAGATGGGTTGCAAACTGGCTGAGTGACAGAACCCACAGGGTCAGAGTTGCTGGCGCCATGTCAGACTCAAAGCCTGTCACAAGTGGTGTCCCACAGGGCTCAGTCCTGGGCCCACTCTTGTTTGGCATCTACTTTTCCGAAGTACAAGCAAACACAGGAGGGTTATGGCTGACAAAGTTTGCAGATGACTGCAAACTGGGCGCCATAGTAGAAAACACATCTGACACAGATATCCTTCAGAAGGGTCTCACAGAAACGGATAACTGGTGCCAGAGCCACGGCCTAAAGTTAAATGCCAAAAATGCATAGTCATACCCTTCGGGAAAAACAAGGTTACCCCTAGCTACCAAATAGGTGGCAATCCACTGAGCACAGAAGAAGTTATCAGGGACCCTGGGGACCCAGGTTGATAGTAGTCTGTCATTCGACACCCATGTAGCTAAAGTAGTTAGGAAGACCTTCTACATTGCCCACCTTATCATGAAGGGATTCTCATCTAGATCAAGGGAGGTCATAGTCTCCCTTTACTCATCACTCATCAGACCAATGATTGAGTACAATGCCCCATTCGGAATGTATCTGACCCGACACTTGCAGCAGCTGGAGAGGCCACAAAAGTTCCTCACCAAAAGGATAAAGGGTCTCAAAAATCTGTCCTATGCTGCCCGACTGAAAGAACTCCAGCTCTATTCAGTCGCCACCGCTTGCTCAGAGGTGACCTTTGCCTAACATACAAGGCCATGTCAAACCCAGATTTGATGAATATGCTTCACCTCAAAAATCTAGATCCATCAGAGCCACAAGGGCGGAGACTTAAACCTTGACACGGCTATTAATAGGACGTGCTGGAGGGATAGATTCATCACCCAAAGACTCCCTATGCTGTGGAACAAAATCCCGGTACATGTGAGGCAGAGCACCTCGCTGGCCTTGTTCAAGAGAAATCTTGACCAATGGATGGGAGATCGCAGATATACCCCAGGGATTACCTCAGTGTCACTGCTCGACAGAGGCACAGCAAAATAATGGGTATAGTTCCCCATACTAAAGGGGTGGCATAAGCCACAAAACGATGGGCTAGGCTTGTAAATGCCCTCGGGCAGATAGCCTAGCATGAACCTATGAACCTATTTGATAATAGTACTTGTATAGGAATTTCTAAAAATCAGATAAACATGGCATATTATAGGATTGATTCCTATTTGGATGAATATATTTTGGATGGGAGAATATAGACACCTATGGATTTCTATATAGAAAAGATTAATTGGTTCCGTTTTTTTTTTGGTATCCCCAAGATACATAAAAACATTAATAAACCACCATTTAGACCCATAGCAGCGGCTAGGGGTTCAAAAATTCATCCATTAACTGTATTTATAGATACCTGTGTACAACATGTAGTTCAAAAAGTTTCACATCTGCTAAAGGATTCCTGGGAGTTTCTAAAGAACATCAAACAAGAACTATATAACAAAGACATTTTCTTTCTTACGATCGATATAAAGGACCTTTTTACTAGCATTCCCAAAGTAGAAGGTTTGACATTTTTTGAGGAAATATTATTTCAATTTTCAGGACTGGATAATGACCTGGTTTAATCTCATTTGTGAACTTATGGGCATAGTATTAGATAATATTCACCTTCAAACCAAAGGAAATTGTTATCAGCAAATCAAAGGTGTCCCTATGGGAGTGGCATGTTCACCAGTCCATGCCAACCTTGTTTTGTTGGGTTGGGAGAATAAATAAGTTATCGACCGTCCCTACTGGAGTAGTGTTATACCTACGCTATTTGGATGACATTTTTATTTTGTGGTCCGGTATCGAAGATGATATTATTAAATTTATAGAATATTTAAATTCCACTACACATTTTTTGCAATTTACATACCAGTATAATAAAGATTCTATAATTTTTTTGAATACAACAATTTCAAAGGAGAGAGAAGAATTCAAATCCTTGGTATATAGAAAAGACTTTTTGTAATGCCTATCTACATTTTGAAAGTGAACATCCGTTGGGCAAAAAATCAGTATAGTGAAGGGACAGGCTATAAGAGTTGCTAGGATGACTTCCAGGAAAGAGGATTTAGTTGAGGAATTTAATACTGTTTCACTTATGTTTTTGGAGAGGGGTTATCCACCTGAGCTTTTAGAAAATATTTTGTATGAAGTATATATACAATGGGGTATTAAGTACAAGCCTTTGTTAGGTACATGTCTGGCAGAGCAATCATGGGTATGTGCAAACAAATCTAAAATGGGGAAACTTCACTAAGGCTTGTATTTTGCAATATAATATGAACACCAATTTGGTCAGGGAAGCTTTTGAAAGGAACTGGAATATTTTTAGGACCAAGAGGGAATTTTTAGAAAAAGTAGGTTATAAGCCCAAGTTTGTCAATACAATGGGTTATAATATTAAACAATTATTGGAATATAATATTGATAATTCTAGCCAAGTCAAACAGGGTACTAAACTATGTGGTGCGTGTAATTATTGTCCATACATTATTAAGGAATCTAGTGTAGTTTTAAAGAATAATATTAGGAGTAAAGTGTTTTTCAAGAAAGGTAATTGCAATACAAGAGGGGTAGTGTACTTGGCTTGGTGTATAAGTGGACATTTTTATGTAGGTAAAACTGAACGTATGCTAAAGAACAGAATATATGAACACTTAAATGATATAAAAAATCAAAAAACTACTAATGCTTTATATAGATATTCTATTGTTTGTAATAATTTTGATAAATTTGTGTTCGGTATTCTTGAAATAGTACATATTAACCCTAGGGGTGGAGATTAGAAGAACATTTTAAAAAAGGAGAGCCAGTGGCAATTTAGACTGGCAGCTATGTTTACACCAGGTTTAAATGACTATGCATCATTGGCACCTATATTACAAGAAAGAGCTAACATTATATAGCCTCAAATGCATCTATTTACAAGAATTCAGTTTTATTGTTTAGTTCTATTATTCAATTAAGTATAAATACAAGTAGAAATTGAAATATTTTTATATACAAATTGTAGTATTCTAGGAAGATATTTGTATTTATACATATTAGTGTCCAAAATATATATACAAATATTTTTAAATATGCTATTTAGTGGTTGTGTAACAATTCTATAGAGGCAATGTATTTATTCATATATACATACAATTGGGGTAAATACAGGAATGAATTCTACAACATCTTCGTGGTTGTCTTTTTAAATTAATTGGTGGTGATGTCACTACTAATCGAGTATATAAATGTAATTAAATTTCTAGTTCTGTTTATTTCTGGTGAAGTCTCTATTGGAGATGAAAGCGCTAAAATGTTTTTTATTAAAGAGTTTTTATATCCATCTCTGGGAGTGTATCCACTCGTCCTGACAAGGCTTCGGCAATTTTTTTTGTTTTAATATATATATAGATGGAGATATATATAGATATAGATAGATACACACACACACACACACAGATATATCAATATACACACACCTCTCTCTCTCTCTATATATATATATATATATATATATATATATATATATATATATATATATATAATACATACACAATAAATATATGTGTGTATGTGTGTATATATACATAATAAATATATATGTGTGTATGTGTGTATATATACATAATAAATATATATGTGTGTGTGTGTGTATGTATATAATTTATGCGTGTGTGTGTGTGTGTATGTATATAATTTATGTGTGTGTGTGTGTGTGTGTGTGTGTGTGTGTGTGTATATGTGTGTGTGTATATATATATATATATATATATATATATATATATATATATATATATATATATATATATGAGGTGTGTGTATATTGATGTATCTATAGTATCTATTTGTGTGTATATGTATGTGTGTATATATGTGTGTATGTATATATATATATATATATATATATATATATATATATATATATATATATATATATATATATATATATATATGTGCATATATATATGTGTATATATGTATATATATATATATATATATATATATATATATATATATATATGTATATATATGTATATGTATATATATATAATATTCATGTCCATTTTCAGCAGAGGCCCGGGGAGAAAAGCTCCAAGAGTAAGCAGATACGGCATTACATATTACAAACAGACTATTTACAGAGATTACATAAGTAAGCAAGTTAAACAAGTTCCACAGGTTACAGTTAATCCTGAGCACAAGTCAGGATTAAATTAAATTACACAGTAAACTGGTTAACAGATTTTTACACATTCTAGAGAGAGTTAGCCAGGCTTAATACATTGACATAGCCAGTTAAGTGACAAATGTTGTTTGAGTCTAGTTTTAAATTGACCTAAGGTGGAAAGTAAGGTAATATCAGCTGGAAGAGAGTTCCAGGATCTACTTAGAGTTTGCAAACAGAGAATCGCCGGCTGTGATATTAATTTTGCTAGTCTGAATTAGTAGTTTGTTAGAGGATTGAAGCGGTCTAGGATTGTTATAGGGGGTGATAATAATTTTAAGTGCAGGAGTATTGTCCGGATTATAGAGGATTTCATAGGCCATAATCAGTTGGTTATACTGGATTAGGCTGGGTAGTTCAAGCCACCCAAGCTGATTTAGATTGATGCAATGATATGTCCTAAAAGGCTTCCCAGTGGCAAACCTGGCAATGTGGTTGTAGCAAATTGAGAGTTTAAGGACAGTCTTGTTTTAATTCGAGAGTAGAGGGGATGCATACAGAAGGGTTGAAAGAAGGTGAGAGCGAGCTATGGCAATTTTAGCTGGGGGGGTTAGGAAGGCTTTTATTCTGTAAAGTGACCCTAGTTTTTTATTGATGGTTTTGATAGTTTGGTTAACATGTAGGTCACATTTTAGATGGTCTATGATGACACCCAATAGTTTTGTAGAAGGGTCAGGGGAGATTATTGTGCCATCATTTGATTTTATGGTAAAGGTGAAAGCGGTAGACCTACGTGTTGGTGAAAATAACAGCATTTTAGTTTTTCTGGGATTTAGAATCAGACTATGTTCAGAAATCTAGTTTTCTATTGTATTAAAGGTGGTCTGGGTAGCTGACCATAACTCTACTGGAGATTTGGCTGAGCAAGTGTGTGTGTGTGTGTGTGTGTGTGTGTGTGTGTGTGTGTGTGTGTGTGTGTGTATGTATATATATATGTATATTATATACACACACACACACATTGTTTGTTTCTGCTTTTCCCGGTTAGGGGTCACTACAGCGGAACTCTGGTCCACTAATGATTGGCAGTAGATTTTTGTGCTGGCTTGCCGGGCCTAACGCACATCCTTCAACGAAGGAACGCCCATTCATGCATGTCGCCACACAGAAGACGCTCAGAGTTTATTATACATATATATATATATATATATATATATATATATATATATATATATATATATATATATATGTATATATATGTGTGTGTGTATATATATATATATATATATATATATATATCTATATATATCTATATATATCTATATATATATATATATATATATATATATATATATATATATATAGTGGTAATAATGAAGATAATGTGGTAAATGGCATGAGACATTAGACTGCTTAGTGCTCGTAGAAATGGGATAGTTGCATCTTCCTCTTTTTATTTTTCCAAGAGTTTCCATGCTCTTCTGCCATATTTGACTTATACTGGCTCCTTTTACTCCCATCCTCCAAGATTGCATTTGAAGAATTATTTTCTGAAGGGCATATGTCAGGAACCTCCATGGTAGTTTTTTTTTTTTGTAGTCATTTGCTCACTAATGCACGCAGCAATGTTATATCCCTTATCACCATTTCCTACCCTTAACTGAACTTCACAGAAGGTCATTTTAGAGTCCACCAAGATGCTTCTAATTCCCTGGGCTCTTCAGAGTTAGGGAAATATTAAAGCTGTCCCTGCTCTGGCAGTCTTCAGACTGGTAAGGTCCATTTCTAAACTCAGGTTTGTCACTGTTGGCATTTGGTTTGCCACGTGACAGTGGGCTGGCATGCCTATGCCTTTCTTGATGGGTATGTTTTGAAGATGCAGTCTGGAGGTATTTTGACAGCTGTAACTTCCTCCTTGTATTTCTTAATGGTTTAATCTGTTGCTACTCCTGGCACTTTGCCCATTAATTTTTACCATATTCTTTACTTTCTGATCAGGTACGCAGAGGATGGGCATCATTCCCACTGTGACATATTTTGTCTGTGGGATTTAAACATAACCTATAGCAGCTATGTGTTACTTAGAGACAGAGGGTGTGAGCAATCCTTGGACAATGCTAATAATGCATTTTTGATTACTGGTGAAATGGATCACACCTGAGTACAGCACTTACCTGTGAATTTCCTCCTGTAATTGCTTTGTTCATTGTCATTCCTCCTGTCTGGATTGCATCCAGTTGAGAATGGAGCTGCTTGTATTTTGGGGTGTACTATAGCACTGCCAAGAGCTTGGGGACGCAGCTTTAATGTCTCATGCCATTTACCACATTCTTTTGAAGTGGTACAGAATTAGCACTCCTCTGAGCCACATGTTTGCAAGGTATTTTTTGAAGAAGGCTTTAAGGAACATGTAATCTGAAGTGGATTTTGATGTCTTTTCCTTGCATATTATGAATATGACAGCAGTGTATCCTTAAAAGCATGCATAAGTGCAAAACAGTTTTATAACCGTCAAGACATAGCACCTTCTATGTTACAAAACTAATTTTACTATTTCTTATATAATGGTACTATTTATTGAAATCTGATTACTTTTGTCTGTGGATGAGAGCGTCTCTGTTAAAATGTTTCCTTTCTTGCTCTATTAGTGATGTCCAAGAACAGTGGTTAGTTGCTGTTGTAGTCCCACTGCCCAGTTCTGGATGCAGTTTAGATGGAGTCTAATCAAACACCTGCTAGTAGTTTGCTTTATACTGCATTGGCAGGACATTGCCCCGAAGGGCATTTTTTTTCTAGTTATTTTCTGCCCCTGGATGAATTCCTAGCAGAATGTCAGGAGATGTATACAGCAAGATTTTCTTGTTAGGATTTAAGGAAAATGAGGGTTTGACAGAGACTGAGAAGAGAACTGGTAAAACTTGGCTTTATTGAACCTTTTAATTCTGAGACTGCTGAGTTCAGATCGGGTCTTGATTTGTGCAGTTGATAACCTCTAATAGCAGAGCTGAATTGTGAAGATAAATTCTTCAAATATTCTGTGTGTTACTATGTAACTGTTTATAAAACATCCTGTGGTTCGTAAAACTATCGGTGCACAACAAGTCATTTAATGTAGTCTCCGCTACCATTTTCATCGGTTAATGTTTGTAATCCTCCTCCAGAGAAGCACTAAGAATAAGCTAAACTGACATTAATGTAGTCTCATAAAACGGTAGGACTGTGGATATTCAAAACATTTTATGTAATTTATTTCTCCCTCACTCACTCAGTGCAGTATAGAAGTAACATAAGCTGTCAAGTCACGAACAGTAGATCTAAACAAAGATTCTAAACTAGACCATTCCTTACTTAGTGGTGCCGTGAAAAATGTAAACTCTTTCACAGTTTAAGTACTGAAACAAGATTTTGTAAGATTTATTATTTAGCATACGCTTATTCTCTAGAAGTTCAGGTTTATTTTCACCCTGTCTACTTTTGTAGACACAGTATGAACAGTTTGCATGAAGTGTTACAACAAGCCTTATTTTAGAATTTATTGCAGAAGACAGTAAAGCTAGCCATATCTGAACTTTGTAAATCAAGCTAAAGGATATAATGTACTAAAGCCTTTCAATATGTAGGATTGCACTTCTCTTATTTTACTTTGCTAATTCAGCCAGTTTCTATTTAGATGATCTATGACTGTGTGTTGGTAAAGCAAGATTTACTCACAGATGGCATGGTTTGATCATGAGTGACTCCCAAGTGATTAAAACCAGCCATGGGTAAATCCTGCATTACCCACATACAGGAGTGGATTATTGCTGTTGTACAATGCCATTGTGAAAGGTAAGATATATATTTTTTCCTAAATAAATTAATGTCATATTAAAGGTCTTTAGTGCTGTTCTGATGGCTTCTAGTAGTCTGGGGGCACTCAGCTGACATTCTCTATATGCTGTGCATATATACTGCAACAGCTACACAAAATGCCCCCCCCCCAACACACATTCCCTGTTCACTTGTGAGAGGCTGCTCAAAGCTCCCCCTCTATCGGCCATTTTGGGCTAATTTCTCTCTCTCTCTCTTCCCTGCTATAAAAACCGCATTTGTGTGGTTTTGTGCGCCGGGCAGTGCCATTTAGCTAGAGTTAAACTATTCTCGGCTCCACAAAGTCTACTTTTCAATTTTTCCCTTGGACCTAGACAAACCTTCAACTTTAGTACTCAAACAATTCATTTCACAGTCAAGCACTAGCGTAAAACTCATAGCAAGCACTAATTAACCATAGCACTAGACCCCCCCCCCATAATTAACCCTAGCACTAGACCCCCCCATAGTGTCCAGAAGGACAAGGCTCTCTCTGTTCGTCCCCACCAGCCAATCGGAAAAAACAGCTTACTCTACTATTCAGGCATGTCCAAAGGGCAGTTTCTCCTGCCAACTGGTGTATCTGGGCATTTTGAGGCAATGTTACAACTGCCTCATGTAAACAGACAACCCTCTCCTCCTACCATCAAACACTAATATATGCAAGAGATGCAATTATACAGCCAAACTGGAGGCAAAGCTCTCTCACCCCAAGACTGGAACTGGCAGTCAAGGAGAAGTGTAATACTTGCAACACACCACCAGTCTGACATAGACCTAATAAACTAACACTGGCAAATAACATAATGAAAACATACTTGGAAGATTCTAAATAAAAATCTGCAAAAGCAACAGAGACCTCCAAAGCAGACATCCAAGCAACCTCCACACCCCATTACAACCATGAAACACATACTTCACATAATCAGTGTGCCATGCAATCACAGCCCTTAATGCAAAATAACATACCCAACACACTAGTAATAGGCGACTCTATAGTCAGGCACACTGATGTCCTACTAACTAGGCTGGACAAGGAGAAGGTTACAGTTAGCTGCCTGTCAGGTGCCAGGATCCGCCACAACACAAGCACTTGGGTCACTCCAGAACAAATACAACTCTGTCATTGTCCATGTTGGTGTGAATGACCCGAGATGTGCCTCCCTGGACTACATGAAAAGAGACCTGGAAGAGCTCTCTGATCATGTAGCCCAGGCCAGTATAACCCTGAGTAGCATCCTGCCCTCACCATTTTTTCTTTATACTGTGGCATCATTCTTGATCAATTTCAACAATTGGCTAAGTTTCTGGTGTCATTCAAAGGGGATCCAGTATCTGTCTGCCTAGGATGACGTGCTCGACGAGCCACATTGCTTCGCAAGAGATGGCTTGCACATGTCACCCTTAGGCTTTCGAATACTGGCCAAGGCTCTTGCTGCCCCCATTGTGCCTTTTTTAGGCAAGGCTCAAAAGACAAACCCACCACCATAAATAGCACAAGTGACCAAAAACTGAGGGTAATGCTACTCGACGCCAGAAGTCTAAACCTCAAAATGGACGCACTCAAGGCACTCCTCACTATGGAGAACATTGACATCTGTGCAGTAACAGAAACCTGGTTTAAGCCTCCTGAAAGCACCCCAGCATTACTAGGCTATAATTCGTACCATACTTTTCGGCCACAGAACCAGGACCGCAACACAAAAGGCGGGGGTGTATCCATATTCATCAAGGATACCCACACCTCCAGGTTAGTGGTGCAGCACAATGCATCAGAGATCATCCATGTGCAACTAACGGGCAAAACTGCAATCCAAATTGTAGCTTGCTACAGATCACCCACCATGACCCAGGACCCCCATTCCGCATTTCTGGAGACCCTGGGAAATATGAAGGCCCTACCAGACACCCTAATACTGGGTGATTTCAGTTACCCAAACATAAACTGGGAGAACTACTCAAGTACTTAACTCCCTTGCCCAACGCTTCCTAGAATTTATAAACTTGTAACGCCTTGAATCAACTGGTCAACACCCCCACCAGAGGGAATAACATATTGGACCTGGTCATCACCAACGTGGGCGACCAGTGTTCCACAACGGACCCCTCGCTGGTTAGATCAGACCATAGACTAATCACTCTGGGGGTGAGGGCAGAATGTGGATATCCAATCAAGGAAACCACCATTAAAAACTTTTCAAAAGCAAATTTCACATTACTTAAGAGGAAAGGTTCACAGTCCCCATGCTAAAGGACAATGCTGTCCAAGCTGCTGAAACCTTTACAAAGGGACTCTGAGCATCTGCAGGAATGCATGAATTGTGCTATCCCAAGTAAAACCAAGACTCACTCCTCCAAGAAAAGGAAACCAGTCTGGTGGACCCCTGCCATAAACAAGCTATACAACAGGAGGAGGAAACTAGTACAGAAAGAGTAAAATCCCAAGAAGGAAAGACATCCCTGATCAGTGTCCGCAAGAAACTACGATACCTCATTAAATCATCTAAGGCTAGTTTCGAAAGAAAAATTGCCAGTGACTCCAAAGATAACCACAAAGCGTTCTTTAGCTATGTCAAGAACCTAAGTGGAAACTCTCAGATCTGCTCTGAGTTAGTGCAGAATGGCACAAAATAGACTGAATCGACTGATATTGCCAACCTTCTGGTAGAGAGGTTTAGTGCAAACCCCCCCACCCCTAAAGGGCCCATAACCATACTAGAAGAATGTAGGGCCCAGTCAATCACTGACACACAGGTTAAAACAGCACTATCCAAAGCCAAAAACACAGCTTCAGTGGGACCGGACGGTGTCCCAGGCTGTGTCTTACAATTGCTCCAAAATGAACTAGCCCCTCACCTAAACACACTGTTCAAACTCAGCCTCTCTACAGGCTATGTACCCACAGAGTGGCGCACAGCAACAGTTATACAACGCCACAACAGACCCCGGGAACTATTGCCCTGTAAGCCTGACTAGCCTGGTCTGCAAGGCTATGGAATGCATCATCATGGAACTCATTAACAGACATCGGGAACCTCCAAACCTTGGACCCTACCCAGTTTGGCTTTAAGGGCAGATCATGCCTCCTAAACCTGTTTTTTTTGAGGCAGTTATCAAGGCATTAAATGAGGGAAAGGAGATCCACACAGCCTACCTAGACCTCACAAAGGCTTTTGACACCATTCCCCATTCTAGTTTATTATAGACAAGCTCACCAGCTTAAACATTAAACCCCTATGTCACGGGATGGGTTGCCAACTGGCTCATGGATAGAACCCACATGGTGAGAGTTGCAGGCTCTACATCCAACTCTAAACCGGTTACAAGTGGCGTCCCCAGGGCTCAGTCCTAGGACCCCTCCTGTTCGGTATATACTTCTCAGAGGTACAGGCAAGCATAGGAGGACTATGGCTGACCAAGTTTGCAGACTACTGCAAACTAGGGGCAATAACTGATTCTCCGGCTGATACAGACACCCTCCAGATGGGTCTCACTGAGACGGATACCTGGTGTCAAAATCATTGCCTCAAGCTAAATGCCAAAAAGTGCATAGTCATCCCCTTTGGAAAAAGCAAACTACCCATGAACCGCCACATAGGTGGTAGTCTCCTAAATACAGAAAATGTAATAAGGGATCTGGGGACCCAAGTAGATAGTAATCTCTCCTTTGATAATCCTATTGCGAAGGTGGTTAGAAAATCCTTCTGTGTGGCCCACCTAATCACAAAAGAGGTTATTGTGCCTCTCTGCTCATCACTCATTAGACCTAGCATAGAATACAACGCCCCATTTGGGATGTACCTTACAAGACACCTGCAACAGCTGGAAAGACCACAAACGTACCTCACCAAGAGGATTACTGGCCTCAAACAAATGCCCTATGCAGCCCGACTCATACTCCAGCTGTACTCTGTTGCATACCGCTTACTCAGAGATGATCTCTGCCTGACATACAAGGCCATGTCCAACCCAGAATTGATGGACCTGCTCCACGTAAAGAACAAATCCCAGAGAGCTGCACGCTCTAGAAATATATAAACCTCACCACAACAATAAATAGGACATGCTGGAGGGATAGATTCCTATCCCAGAAACTCCCCATGCTTTGGAACAGGATTCCAATATACATCAGGCAGAGCCCTTCACTAACACTCTGTTCAAGAGAAACCTTGACGGGTGGATGGGAAACAGAAAATTTACCCCGGGGATCATTGCAGTGGCTCTCTTTGACAGTGGCGCAGGGAACTAATGGCTCTGCTGGACAGAGGCACAGTAAACTAATTTAAGGGGGTGGTGAAAGCCAACACATTCTGGCTAGGCTTATAAATGCCCTTGGGCAGATAGCCTAATACTTAACCTATGAACACACACACCAAATTGTTGTTGACTGAAGTTAAGTGAGTTGGAGTTCTCAGCATCGACAGATGTAATTTTATAAATGTATACAGTGGATATAAAAAGTGTACACACCCCCCTGTTAAAATGCCAGGTTTTTGTGATATAAAAGAATGAAACCACAATAAATAATTTCAAAACTTTTCCCACCATTTAATGTGACCCTATAACCTGTACAATTCAATTGAAAAACAAACAAATCTGTTAAGGGATAAAATATAAAAAAACAAACTTACAATAAGCTGGCTGCATAAGTGTGCACGCCCTTAAACTAATACTTTGAAGCACCTTTTGATTTAGTTTCAGCTTTCAGTCTTCTTGGGTACACACCTGCCATCAATTAGAGACTCTGATTAACACCAAATAAAGTTCAGCTGTGCTAGTAGGATTTTCCTGACATTCTCTACAACAGCAAAAGCCATGGTTCGCAGAGAGCTTACAAAGTATCAAAGGGATCTCCTTGTTGAAAGGTATGGGTCAGGAGAAGGGTACAAAAAAAATTACGCAATATTGGATATACCATGGAACACAGTGAAAGACTATCCTCAAAAAGTGAAGAAAATATGAGACAACAGTGACATTACAAAGAACTTCTGGCAAGTACTTGGGGCTGCCAGCTGTCCGTTTTTTGACTGGACTGTCTGGTTTTCTGACAAATTGTCCGGTTAGCAATTTCATTGAAAGCCAGACACATGAAGTCCGGGTTTTGTGCCATTTGTGTCATTATTTAATAGCTGTAATTCACCACATTTTCTCCAAATGTTACCAGCTTTTGGAGGGATTAAGAGGGATAAAACTAATGTCTGAGTCAAAATCAGGGTCAGTGGAGAAGCATTCCCTTTCATGAAAATGTCCCACTTTTACTTGTCAGTTTGTCACTCCTGTGAAGGTCAACTATAATTGGCCAGTATGTTAATGCTCACTGTTTTGGGTTGAGTTAAACAGTAGCTTGTTATTGTTTGCCTTTCGCAGCCAATTGAAAGAGATTTCATCTCGTGTAGTCTGGGTATCTATTTGGCTGGGTTTATTTATTGCTGCAGACTTTTGTGTATAGGTCGGTTGTTACGAAAAGCTGTAACATGTAGCATTGCTAACCAGTTATAACCATTAGCAATTTACTAGGGAAAAAAAATTAAGAAACATAACCAAAAGTAGAAATCAATAACTGAAGATTATTCTGAAGCATGCCAAATTATGTTTGCCACAAATTGTTCTGTGAAAGCATATTTATACATCACTTCCTGTGCAAGATGGCAGCTGCCTTGACTGTCTCAGGTGAAGGTTTGGTTGTGGGAAACGAAATACGGACAGGTAAGCTTTCTGAAGTACACATTAATTGGAAATTGTTTTTCTGCGCTTTCTTTCAGCTTTGTGAAATGTTTGGGACTATGCATTTCTGAGGTGTATGTCTTGCTCAAAGAACACCTGCACCGCTCCTGTCTGTGTTGTGCTGATAGTTTCATCTACGTGTTGTAAGTTACCAATTTTGTGGAGTGGATTCTTTCTTGATAATTTAATTAGGGAATGCTAGAAAATAGTGTAGTAGATGTTTTCTTATTGTGTTTATGGAGTTTCGGCAGCTAATTTGATGCAAAACTTGATTTCCCTGAAATAACTTTGAAGGAAGATTGACAGTTGTACTGTCACTGATGCATCATGCAAATTATGTAAATAGTAATTAAAGGTAAACAAATAGTATTGTACTGTGTTATTGTCTAGTCTCAATTATGCTGTTATATACTTGTTGGTGCAGGATATTATGGATATTGTACATATTTGCTGTCTTCTGGTGCTACGAGTGTGGTTATTGAAAACCCCATTTTATCAAAGCAATTGAGCACGCTTGTAACCTAAATCTTTTCCGGAAGAAACTGTGAGGTTGGTAGGGTAGCTCACATGTTTATTTATCTTTGCAGTTGTCTGTTTAATGTTATAACTTGATGAACTTTGGGGGGAAATTGCATTTAAGTGTGCATGCTTTTGTTAGGCTGATTTTAGTCAGGCTAAGAGAAAGATGGCATTATTGTTTTTATTTCCGCAGACATGGGTCGCAGCGGCTAAAAGAAAGCCTGCTTCTGGGGATTCTAAAGGCAACCAGGCAAAAAAAGTAAAAATTTCAGAAAATGTTAAACCGGTAGATAAAAACGATGGGTATATGCCAAATGGGTATGGAGGTAATAGTTGCTAGTACTGTATGCATTGCATTGGTATAGAGTTAATGAAATCTTAATCGGCTAAATTGTAAGAATGGTTTGTTTGTAATGTAACTTGTAAGGAAAGTTCATGGAAAAACATTTTGAAAGTGTGGATAAAGAAAGTAGTGGTGTACTGTTTTTTGTAATGTATATCTGTTTATCTTGTACGTGTGTTTCGCATTTTTGTGCATAGTTGTGGTGTATATATTTTGAGTGTGCTCTGCAATTGCATCCGGAACAGAAAGAGGGCGTTCCCATCAGCTGATGCCATGGTGATGTCACAAAATGGAGCAGAGCATGGATGGGAGAGGGGGTGGGAATGGGTGGAGTTATGGGTGATGTGTGGGGTGTGACCATAGTCTGGTTTTAGCCACAAAGAAAGATGACAACCCTACAAGTACTGGTTGTGTACTACATGTGACGACAATCTCCCATATTCTCCGTATGTCTGGACTATGTGGTAGGGTTGCAAGATGGAAGCCTTTTCTTATACAAAAACATCCCAGGCCCAGCTAAAATTTGCAAAACAATACATAGTCTCCCCAA
The DNA here is from genome assembly GCF_019279795.1 of Protopterus annectens. Lineage (NCBI taxonomy): Eukaryota > Metazoa > Chordata > Ceratodontiformes > Protopteridae > Protopterus > Protopterus annectens. Next base: position 1,414,657,774 of record NC_056745.1, read on the forward strand.
AATATATTGGAAAATGTTGTGGCCTGATGAGACTAAGGTTCATCTTTTTGGCCACAATTCCAAAAGGTAAGTTTGGTGCAAAAACAACACTTTTGCATCCCCAAAAGAATGATCTCCCCATGGTGAAGCATGGTGGTGGCAGTATAATGCTTTGGGGTTGCTTTTCTTCAGCTGGAACTGGGGATTTAGTCAAGGTGGAGGGAATTTATGAACATTTTCCAAATACCAGTCACCTTTGGCCCAAAACCTTCAGGCGTCTGCTAGAAAGCTGAAGAGGAATTTCACCTTTCAGCATGACTATGACCCCAAGCATATATCCAAATCAACAAAAGAATGGTTTCACCAGAAGAAAATTAAAGTTTTGTAATGGCCCAGCCAGAGCCCAGACCTAAATCCAATGGAAAAACTGTGTAGTGACCTGAAGCGGGCTGTGCACAAGAGATGCCCTAGCAATGTAACAGAATTGGAGTGCTTTCGCAAGGAAGAGGGGGCAAATATTGCCATGTCAAGATGTGCCATGCTGATAGACTCCTACCCAATAAGACTGAATGCTGTAATTAAATCAAAAGGTGCTTCAACAAAGTATTAGTTTAAGGGTGTGCAGACTTGTGCACCCAGCTTATTATATGTTTTATTTTTTATATTTTGTCCCCTAACAGATTTGTTTTTCAATTGAATTGTACAGGTTATAGGTCACATTGCAGGTGGGAAAAGTTTTGAAATGATTTTGTGGTCTCTTTTTTTTTTTTTTATATCACAATCTGGCATTTTTAACAAGGATGTGTCCACTTCTCTACACACACACACACACACACACACACACACACACACACACACACACACACACACACACACTTACACACACTTACACACTTACACACTTACACACTTACACACTTACACACTTACACACTTACACACTTCTATAGTTGTATAAAGAACCTCCACGGAAATTTGCTCTGAGCTACTGCACAATGGTACCTCCTATACCGAGCCAAGAGATATTGCCAATATACTGGCTGACAGATTCGGCCCCAACTTTACCCCTTCTCTTCCCCAGTAAGGGACCAGTCACAATACCAGTAGATTGCCAGGCACCCAGTATTACTGCTGCACAGGTTAAAACAGCACTGTCCAAGGCAAAGAATATAGCTTCTATGGGACCTGACAATATCCCTGGCTGTGTTCCACATGAACTACAGAGTGAACTGGCACCTTACCTGTGTGCCCTGTTCAATCACAGCCTCTCCTCAGGCATTGTCCCTACCAAATGGCGCACTCCTACAGTCATCATTCTCCACAAAGGAGGAGTGACTACAGATCCTGGGAACTATCACCCCATTAGGCTTATTTGTCTGATATGCAAAGCTATGGAACGCATCATCGTGGACCTAATAAATAAGGATGTAGGAATCTCCAAACTGTGGACCCCACACAGTTTGGTTTTATGAAGGGTAGATCATGCCTGCTCAACTTGATCGATGACTTTGATCAGTCACCAGAGCTGTGGATGAAGGCAAGGTGGTTCATACAGCCCTACCTTGATCTGGCCAAGGCCGTTGATACCATTCCCCACTCAGGAATCATAAAAAAACTCACTAAGCTGGGCATCAACCCCTATATCACTAGGTGAGTTACAAACTGGCTCACAGGTAGAACCCACAGTGTGAAAGTAGCTTACTGCAAGTCAGACTGCCGACAAGTCATAAGTGGAGTCCCACAGGGTTCGGTCTTGGGTCCTCTCCTGTTTGGTATCTGCTTCTCTGAAGTCCAGGCCAACATGAAGGGACTCTGGCTGACAGTTTGCAGATGACTGCAAGTTGGGAGCAGTTATTAACTCCCCGATTTGATTTTTGACATCCTACAGAGACAAATGAGTAGTGTCATAACCATGGCCTTAAGCTCGGTGCCAAAAAATGTCGTCCTCTCCTTTGGGAAAACCCATTAACCATGAATTACCACATCGATGGTAGTCCACTGAATACAGAAGGTGTATCTGGGAACACAGGTTGAGAGCAATCTCTCTTTTGACCACCATATTGCCACTGTGGTCAGAAAGTCCTTCTATGTGGCACATCTCATTACTAAGGGTTTTGCATCCAGGAAGAAAGCGGTCATTGTCTCCCTCTACTCTTCCCTCATTGGGCCAGTCATGGAGTACAATGCCCCATTTGGCATGCACCTCCCTAAACACCTGCAACAACTGGAGAGGCCGCAAAAGTACCTCACAGAGGATCCTAGGCCTTAAACACTTGTCCTATATGGACAGGCTAAAAAAAACTCCAACAATTCTCTGTCTCATATCGCCTACTTGGAGGCGATCTCTGCTTGACTTCCAAAGCCATGTCTGACCCAGGTCTGTTAGAAATGCTACATCTAATGAAATTCTAGTCCTTCCACTCCACATGCTCCAGAGACCTTAATCTCATTACCACAATCAACAGAACATGCTGGAGGGGGCAGGTGCATAACCCAGAGACTGCCCATGCTATGGAATAGACTTCCCATACATGTCAAGCAGAGCACCTCGCTGGCCCTCTTCAAGAGAAATCTTGAGTAGGTGGAAAATGGAAAATTCACCCCAGAGATCACTCCAGTGGCTTTACTCTACAGAGGCACTGGGAACTAGGGTTGGGTGGCATGCCAGCCTAATCCTATGGGCTAGGCTTGTAAAGGCCCCAGGTCCATTAGCCTAGTACACACCTATGAGCACATACATGCATACATAATGTGTATATAACTGTTTGATATAACATGCTCAATGGGAAAGACCAATAGTTTAAGATTTTTATAAAATCAGATTGAATTCTCCACTTAGCATTGATTAAATATGCTAATGTGCGTCTTCCTATAGAAAAAGAAGAACATTAAGAGAAGAATTCAAACTGCTTTTTAAAGTCTTAAATGAATTGTCTGCGCCACAGAGCAGGTTGCAAAAATGTTATCTTACATATATTCCAATAGAAAGACAGGCCTGTGACCGCCAGGTTTCTTTCTATTGCTATATGCTCAATTTAATGGTCGGGCTATCCAATCAGTGTGCTCCTTTCTGAATAGTAATGAACCTTCATTGCATAATATATGCAAGAATGTTGTGTCTTTCGGCTTTTCCCGGTTGGGGGTCACCACAGCGGAACTCCGGTCTGCTAATGATTGGCAGTAGATTTTTACGTGCCGAGTTGCCGGCCCTGATTCACAACTTCAATGAAGGTACGCCCATTCACGCATGTTTCCGCATAGAAGACGCTCTAGCTGAGAATCTAACAGGACAACGTATGATATGCAAGAATAATGTTGTATATTCACCCAGGGATGTTCTTCATGTTTCACTGTTAGTCATTACATTTGTGTAATCCTGCTGGCAGGTTGCCCTCAGTCGGCCTGAATTCCAAAGTCCTGGGTCCTGCGTCGGCCGTTGTCACCACTTCCCTGACGTCAGGTCGTAAGGGGTATAAAAGATGAGGCAGACACCATTTTCTTTAGTCTTTCTTGCCGTGTGGTGCCCGAGGCAGAAGCAGTTCGCAAGTGCTGGACGGCCGACTACTGAGATTTTCCTGTTAGAGTTTCAGATCCAAAGTCTTCAATAAAGCTAAGTACCCCATTGGAGAATTTTTTTTTTTTTCTTGCTCCAGACTGATGTGAGAAAAAGTAAATAATTGTATTTCTTGTGGAAAGCAAATACCTCGTAAGGATTTTCATTCTTACTGTATTCCTTGCCTAGGCACTGATCACAACGTTTCTGGTTGTCTGTTTTGTGCTAGATTTAACCAGCGCACTATTAAGCATCAGTATGATTTTACTTTAAACTATTTTGGATGCCGGTTTAGTAACTAGAAATGTCGTCGGATAGTCATCCGACTACCGGAGTTCACAAAAAACGCAAAGAAAAGGAGAGAGACAACAGAGGCCCAAAACCAACTATGAAGCTTCTCCTAAGCCAGTCGCCGGTTCTCTGTGAGGCGCTTTTGTAGCCCCTGAAGCCTGCTACTTTAGAGTCGCAGGCCACTACCGACTCCCACATGGAGCCGGCCATGCCACTGGATTCTCAAGGTATTGGAGCCTCTGATACTATTCCTTCAGATGGGTCCGGAGCCGCTGAGCAGGCACCGGCTTCTGAGGGTGTATTCAGACCTAAACATCTATATATTAAACCGACTTCAACTTCAAAGACTAAAGCACATTCTAAAGCAAAGAAACTCAAGAGCCACGTGTTCAGGCCTCTATGCTCAAAAACAGATGCTCAAAATGGCCGAAGACTTGATTACCTTGATCAGGGGTTCCCATCCCCCTCCTGATAAGAGGCCTAGGTAAGAGACAGACTATGAATCTTCAGATCAGGTTTCCATTTCTTCTGATTCCTCTTCTGATCAGGAATATTCTCTTCCCTCCTATGTGGATTCTGATGCAGAAGAATCTATACTTTCAGCTTCTCCTCCAGAGGACTATTCTTTTTGGGAAACCTTGCATACCATGAGGGAGCATTTCCACTGGGAGAGCCATGATTTTTCTGAATCTAAAAAGAGGCTCGGGAATTTCCTTTTACTATCTCAACACAGGCCACTAGCCATTCCACCTGTGCTAGACATTGTAGATGATGTGTTTTCGGAGACTAGTCTTACCTCTGACTCCTTACCTCCAGCCCGTGTTAACCCTGACAGATATTACAGGGTTTCTGACTCTCATAAATTCCTTTTTAAAAACCCTGCTGCAGACCCAGAAACTAGTTCACAGGGTCCCAGGAGAGTTAATGCTTCCACTACAAAAAACCCTACCCCCTCTGACAGGGATTCTAGGGCACTGGATAGATGGGGGAAAAAGGTATACACATCTGCTACCTTGGCTATAAGGGCCTTAAACTGTCAGTTTCATATGGTCAAATATCAGCAACATGTCTTGGTATTGCTTAAATAGAAAATGTCGTTATACTCTGAATGTGCTGAAAACAAGGAAATGCAGGATTTATTGCATGCAGCTGAATAAGTTGGAAAGCATACTTTGCAATGTGGTTTTGATTCTTTGGAGGCCTCCTGCAGGGCTGCAGTTACGGGTTCTGTAATTAGGAGGCATGCTTGGTTAAAGGAACAAAATATGCCTGATCATGTCAGTTAAATTATTAGATGCACATTTACAGCATGATACTTTATTTGGTGTTGAGGCAGAAGAAGTGTTAAAGAAAATGGAGGACAAAGCTAAATCTATGCAAGCTGTCGAGTTTTTACAAGTACAACCACCTAGATTTAGTAGACACTGGCCAACAAAGAATTGGTCCTTTCCTGTGTCAGACAGACCTCAAAGGGGCAGACCCAGATACCCTAGAGGCAGATCCCAGGTGCAAGGTTCATACAGGTCAAAGCAATGGGGTGCCTCTACCTCCAAAGTTGGAGAAGACAAATAACCATACAGGAAACAGTCCCAATGACGTCCCCTGCCTGCACCAAGCACTTGTCTCCTGGCAGCACTCTTAGGGGGAAAATTAGCACTTTTTTCTCAAAATTGGCACATCATAACCCAGGACAAGCGGGTTCTAAATATCGTGTCACAAGGCTGCAAGTTCCATTTCCATACCCTGCCAAAGGCAAACGGCTGGCCACATCTGCCCAAAAATCAATGGGCAGAGGCACAAAAACAAGTCTCATCCCTCATGGACAATGGGGGCCATTCAACAAGTACCAGAGCAAGAGCAGGAAGAAGGATTTTACTCGACTGTTCTTAGTACCCAGAAAGGACAAGGCCTGGAGGCCAATACTGGACCTATCTATTCTGAACAGATTCCTGGATATACCAAAATTCAAGATGTTGACTTTGCAGCAGCTTCTGCCCATGCTGGGCAAGAATGCTTGGCTTGTGACTTTAGACCTAAAAGAGGCATACCTGCATGTCCCAATCAGACAAGTATGCAGAAGATGCCTCAGATTCAAGGCTGGCTCAATGCATTACCAATTCACTGCACTGCCCTTTGGCTTATCTACTACACCCAGGGTCTTTACAAAGTGCCTGGCACCAGTAATTGCATTTTTCAGACAGAGGAATTCATATATATCCTTACTTGGACGACTGTCTAATTCAAGCAGAGAACAAGGACATTCTTCTGCAGCATCTGGCGTTTATGAAAAGAGTTCTAACCTGTCTAGGGTACACAGTCAATGAAAAGAAGTCAAAACTAGTGCCCTCTCAAGAGATAATATTCCTGGGTGCAAGCTTAAATACAACTGCTCAGATGGCTTATCTCACGCCAGACAAAGGCAACTGACTACCTATTTCAAAATGTTGGCAACAAAGGCCCAGTTATCTGCAAGAAAAAGTCTGGAGGCTTTGGGCTTCATGGCATCCTGCAGCCTTCTAATTCCATATGCAAGACTGCATATGAGGAAACTACAATGGTACCTAAAAAGTGTTTGGACTCAACATTGCCACAGCCTGGAAACTATGATTACTCCCCTTCCCTGCCTGCAATGGTAGTTTCGATGGTGGGCAAAGGCTGGTCACTAAAACAAGGGACATCCATTCACATTACCCCCAGCCAGGCAGACATTAACAATGGATGCATCAGATTATGCCTGGGGGGGGGGGCCCACATGGCAGGAAGATGCATTCAGGGCACATGGGCCTCAGACCAAATGCATCTACATATCAATCAAAAAGAGATGCAAGCTGTTCAAAAGGCCCTGATGGCCTTCAAGGGCCTACTTCATCCAGGACAACTACTGATAAAGACAGACAACACCACGGTCATGTGGTATATAAACAAGCAGGGGGGCACACATTCTTACCCCCTTTGCAGACTAGCCATGACTTTGTGTGGGACACAGCATTGACTTACCAAGTACATCTGCAGGCACAATTCCTGCCAGGAAGGAAAAATACTCTGGCAGATGAACTAAGCAGAAACCTCATGGATCCCCACGAGTGGTAGCTGAATCCATAAGTCTTCAGCATGATAACAAGGAAATGGGGATGCCCAGACATAGATCTATTTGCCTCCCCTCACAACTACCAACTAAAGAGATTCTGCACAAGGATTTATCACAGACAAGCATGGAAAGTGGACACCCTATCTTTCAGCTGGAAAAAACTATGACTATATGCCTTTACCCCACTGCCTCTCCTACCCAAAGTGCTCCTAAAGCTCAGACATGAGAAGCCAAAGATGATACTAATTTCCCCAGACTGGCCCCGCCAGTACTGGTATCCAATACTAAGGAATTTGTCTCAATGCCCAGCTTGGACCTTACCTCAAATACCTCCTCTACTGTCCCAGTAAAACAATCGGATCATGCACAGCCAACTCGGGACTTTAAACCTGGCAGCATGGCGGATCATATAGTCATGCAAAATGCACCTCTCAGTAAAGCTGTGATGAATGTCATTTTGGAAGCCAGAAGGCGTAGTACTAGAAAATCTTACGCTGGAAAATGGAAGAGATTCTGTGCTTGGAACCAGGCACAAGGGACTGACACAGCTGTGCCAAGTATTCCTCAGATTTTGCAATACTTAACTGAGATGCTGGACAAAGGCCTGTCTTTCATCTATTAAAATTCATGCCTCTGCCATTTCGGCTCATTAAAATACTGAGCCACCAATCTTTTCTCATCCCTTATTGAAGCAGTACCTCAGATGAGCCAAAAATGTAAGGCCTCCAAGGAGATCACCAATGCCTGCATGGGACCTCAACAATGTCTTGGAAAAACTCACCCTGCCTCCTTTTGAGCCAGCTGCTACTGCTGATGTAAAGTTTTTATCTTGGAAAACAACTCTGCTCCTAGCAATAACTTCTGCAATACGAGTTTCAGAGCTACAGGCACTCATGGCTGTAGAACCTCATTTTTTATCCAGACAGGGTCTCTTGGAGGACAAACCCAACATTTATGCCTAAGATGGTGTCCAGTGTGGCTCTTAACCAAACCATTCATCTGCCAACTTTTTATCCAAATCCACAGAACAAGGGGGAGAGAATTCTGCATTCTTTGGACGTCCACAGACCGCTTAGATTCTACCTGGACAGAACCAAAGTTTTCAGAAAGACAGAGCAATTACTAGTGGTATATGCTGCAGGATCACAAGGAAAGGCCATCTCAAAGCAGACTATTTCAAAGTGGATAGGCCACTGCATTCACTTCTGCTACTTGCATCATGGCAAGCCAGTGCCCAAGGGCATTAGGCCACATTCAACCAGAGCTGCAGCCACTTCAGCATCCTTTCTCAGGGGAGTACCAACCAAGGGCATTTTTAGAGGCTGCTACTTGGAGTTCAGTGCACACCTTTACAAAGCACTATCATCTACCACTGTACTATAAATCCAGGGCAGACTGCCACTGCAGTTCTGCAGGGCCTCATAGCCACTCCTAACGCTGTTTAACTCCAGCCTCTTGTCGATAGCTTTGGGACTCTACTCAAATGTAATGACTGCAACAGTGAAATGCGAAGAACATAGTACAGTTGTGTACACTTACCATAAATGTAGATGTTTGAGTGTATTCACTGTTGCAGTCCAGGTTACTCACCCTTCATCCCCCTTTTTCTTCTGATGGAACCTATGTGGTGTATTTACTTGTAGATGAAGGTAAAGTTTTTATATTGGTGCATGTATTTATATATTTTTATTCAGGCCGACCTGAGGGCAACCTGCCAGCAGGATTACCCAAATGTAATGACTGCAACAGTGAATACACTCTAACATCTACATTTATGGTAAGTGTTACCAACTGTACTTTTCCTTAGCAAGCGGTCTCTGCAAGCTGCTCTGGCAGTAAATGAGAAATTGTATGCAGCTAGAATACTGTTCAGGAGAATGAGTTAGCACTACCCAACCGTGGTCCTCCAGATTAGCTTGTGCATGAAATGTTACTGCAGTTTAATGTTCATAGTTGTTGCATTTCAGAGACGGTACGACTAGGGTTTGACAATTGTGGCTTTGTGTATTGCTGTCCTTGTATAACTGCAGCCAAGAGATTTAAAATGAAGTCTGGATGTCTTAAGACCATTTATCGCCATTAAGTTTGCTTAGTTTGTTAGAGATGGTGTTCTTAAGAAAAGATGAGAGATTCCCTTAAGACAGATGGTCATAAGTACATTGGTGGAAATGGGAGTAACTTCATTTATTCATGATGTGATGTAGGAGACATACGAGCCCCATTTCAAAGCCTTATTTTTTATGTAAATTTGGACTTTGCCCAGTCCTATTTGTGCGTAGAAAATGTTTGGATGGTCTGCAACCATTACTTATTTCAGATTTGTGTTTAAGTAAAATCACGTAATTATTTATTTATTTTTACATTTGTTGACTGGGATGGTCTGACTCGATACATGATGTTCATAGTGTTTCACTGTTGCAGTCATTACACTTGGGTTATCCTGCTGGCAGGCTACCCGCAGTCGGCCTGAATTCCAAAGTCTTGGTCCGGCGTCGGTTGCTGTCGCCTCTTCACTGATGTCAGTGCGCCAGGGGTATAAAAGATGCAGCCAACGCCATTTTCTTCAGTCTTTCTTGCCGCACGGTGCCCGAAGCAAAAGCAGTTCGCAAGAGCCGGTCGGCCGACTCCTGAGATTTTCGAAATTGAATTTCAGATCCGAAGTCTTCTATAAAGCTAAGTACCCTGTTGGGGAAACACTTTTATTTCTTGCTCCAGACCGATGTACGAAAAAGTTAACAATTGTATTTCTTGTGGGAAGCAAATATCTCATAAGGATTTTCATTCTTACTGTATTCCTTGCCTAAGCCCTGACCACGACGTTGCTAGTTGTCTGTTTTGTGCTAGATTTAATCAAATTAAGCGTCGGTACGATTTTGCTTTTCATTACTTTGGCTGAAGGTTTAACTACATAATGCCGTTGGAACAGCCGACCGGAGTTCATAGAAAGCGCAAGGAAAAAGAAAAGGACAGGCATCCGAGGTCCAAAACTGATGACGAAGCCTCTTCTAGGCCAGTCGCCAGTTCTCAATGAGGTGCTTTCGCAGCCCCTGCCACCGGCTACCTCAGAGCCACAGGCTGCCTCCGACTCCCACGTGGAGACAACTAGGCCCCTGAATACTCAAGGTATTGGCCCTTCGGAAACTAATCCCACAGATGGGTCCAGAGCCGCTGAGCAGGCATCTGCTTCTGAGGGTGTTTTCAGACCTACACAGCTTTATATCAAGCCAACTTCAGCATCAAAGACTAAAACAGTTTTAAAGACAAGAAAACAAGTACAGCATTCTCCAGGACAGACTTCTAAGAAACAGATGCTCAAAATGGCCGAAGACCTAATTTCTTTGATCAGAGCCCCCCCCCCCCCAGATAAGAGGCCTAGGCAAGCCACTGAATAAGATTCCTCTGATCAGGTTTCCATTTCCACTGACTCCTCTTCAGAACAGGGATACTCTTTTCTTCCCTATGAGGATTCTGATGCTGAAGAATCTATTCCTTCAGCTTCTCCTCCTGAGGATTACTCATTTGGGGAAATTCTGCATACCATGAGGGAGCATTTCCACTGGGAGAGCCAAGATTATTCAGATTCTAACAAAAGGCTCAGAGACTTTCTTTTACTACCTCAGCACAGACCTCTTGCTATTCCTCCTGTTCTAGACATTGTAGATGTATTTTCAGAGTCCGGCCTGTCTCCCGACTCTCTATCTCCTGCACCAGTTAAGCCAGACAGATACTACAGGGTTCCATATTCTCATAAATTTTTATATAAAAACCCTGCTGCTGACCCAGAAGCTATTTCTCAGGGTCCCAAAGGGGTCATGGCTGCTACTACAAAAAAACCCTGTCCCTTCAGATAGAGATTCTAAGGCACTGGACAGATGGGGGGGGGGGTTACACTTCTGCTACCTGGGCTGTAAAGGCTTTAAATTGTCAGTTTCATATGGGGGGGTTACACTTCTGCTACCTGGGCTGTAAAGGCTTTAAATTGTCAGTTTCATATGCTTAAATATCAGAAGTACTTAATGTCTCTGTTAAAACAGAAAATGTTGACAAATTCTGAATGTTCTGAGAACAAGGAATTGCAGGATTTATTGCATGCAGCTGAACAAGTGGGAAAACGTACTTTGCAATGTGGTTATGATTCACTGGAGGCCTCTTGCAGGGCCGCTGTAACAGGCTCAGTCATTAGAAGGCATGCTTGGTTAAAGAAACAGACTCTGCCTGATCATGTTAAAGCAAACTTATTGGATGCTCCATTACAGCATGATACTTTGGTGTTCAGGCAGAAGAGGTGTTGAAGAAAATGGAGGATAAAGCTAAATCTATTCAGACAGTGAAAGATTTCTTACAGGTACAGCCACCCAGATTTAGCAGGAACTGGCCTTCTAAGAATTGGTCCTTTCCCATGTCAGACAGGCCACAAAGAGGCAGATACAGGCACCCTGGAGGCAGACAACAGCCCCAGGGCTCATACAGGCCCAAACAATGGGGTGCTTCTACCTCCAAAAGCGGAGAAGACAAATCACAGCCATATTGGAAACTGTCTCAATGACTTCCCTCTGCCAATGCCAAGCATTTATCTTTTGGCAACACCCTTAGGGGAAAGCTAGCACTTTTTTTCACAAAATTGGCATATGATCACCCAGGACAAATGGGTCTTAAATATAGTCTCTCAGGGCTACAGGTTCCACTTTCACACCCTTCCAAAGGCAAAAGGTATGCCAGACCTGCCACACAATCAATGGGCAGAGGCACAAAGCCAAGTTTCATCTCTCATGGACATGAGGGCTATTCAGCCAGTGCCACAACAAGAGCAGGGACAAGGATTTTACTCAAGACTTTTCTTGGTACCAAGAAAGGACAAAGCATGGAGACCAATTCTGGACCTGTCTATTCTAAATACTTTTCTGGACGTTCCAAAATTCAAAATGTTGACTCTGCAGCAGCTTCTGCCCATGCTGGGCAAGAAGGCTTGGCTTGTAACTTTGGACCTCAGAGGCATACCTGCATGTCCCAATCAGACAATCTTGCAGAAGATACCTCCGATTCATAGCTGGCTCAATGCACTACCAATTCTTTGCACTGCCCTTTGGCTTATCGACTGTGGCCAGGGTCTTCACAAAATGCCTGACACCAGTAATTGCATTTTGCAGACAAAGAGGAATTCAAATACATCCCTACTTGGACGACTGCCTTATTCAAGCAGAGACCAAAGATATTCTACTAAAGCATCTGGCATTTGTAAAAAGATTACTAATTTGCCTAGGGTACACAGTAAATGAAAATAAATCAAAACTACTACCCTCTCAAGAGGTAATATTCCTGGGTGCAAGCTTAAATACAACTGCCCAGATGGCTTATCTCAGGCCAGACAAACAAAGGCAACTGACTTCTTACTTCGAAAGCATGGCAACAAAGACCCAGTTATCTGCAAGAAAAATTCTGCAGGCTTTGGACTACATGGCCTCCTGCTTTCTGCTAATTCCATATGCAAGACTGCATATGAGGAAACTACAGTGGTACCTAAAAAGCGTTTGGACTCAACATTGCCACAGCCTGGAATCATTTAATTTCACTCATTCCTTGCCTGCAACAGGAGTTTCGATGGTGGGCACAGGCCTGTCACCACAACAAGGGACAGCCATTCACTTTACCCACAGCCAGGCAAACACGAACAACAAATGCATCAGATTATGCCTTGGGGGGGCCCACATGGCAGGAAAATGTATTTAGGGCACATGGCCCCCAAGCCAAAGGTATCTACACATCAATCAAAAAGAGATGCTAGCTGTACAAAATGCCCTGACAGCCTTCAAGGACCTACTTCATCCAGGACAGCTGCTGATAAAGATGGACAACACCACAGGCATGTGGTACATAAACAAGCAGGGGAGCACACATTCCTACCCCCTTTGCAGACAAGCCATGATTTTGTGGAACACAGCATTGACCTATCGAGTACACCTGCAAGCACAATTCCTGCCAGGAAAAACAAATGCTCTGGAAAATGCTCTGGCAGACGAACTAAGCAGAAACCTCATGGACCCTCACAAGTGGAAACTAGATCCACAAATCTTCAGCATGATAACAAGGAAATGGGGATGCCCAGACATGGATCTTTTTGCCTCCCCTCACAACTGCCAACTTCAGAGATTCTGCACAAGGACTTATCACAAACAAGCATGGAAAGTGGATGCTTTGTCATTCAGCTGGAACAACCTTACAGTATATGCCTTTCCTCTCCAAGGTACTCCTAAAGGTCAGACAAGAGAAGCCACAAATGATACTGATTGCCCCGGATTGGCCACGCCAACACTGGTACCCAATCCTAAGGAGCTTGACCCAAGGCCCAGCCTGGACATTGCCTCAAATTCCTCATTTACTGATCCAACAAAACAATCGGATCCTGCACAGCCAACTCAGATCTCTAAATCTAGCTGCATGGCGGATACTGTAACCATTCAGAATACACCTCTCTCTAGCTGCATGGCGGATACTGTAACCATTCAGAATACACCTCTCTCTAAAGAGGTTATGGATGTTATTTTGGAGGTCAGGAGGCCCAGCACCAGAAAATCTTATGCAGAAAAATGGAAGAGATTCTGTGCTTGGAACCAGGCACAAGGAATTGACACGCTTGTTCCAAATATTCCTCAGATTTTACAAATATCTAACTGAAATACTGGACAAAGGCCTATCCTTATCAATTAAGATCCATGCCTCTGCCATTTCAGCTCATTACAATACAGACCCACCTATTTTTTCACATCCATCGCTTAGGCAGTTCCTCAGGGGGGCCAAAAACCTAAGACCTCCAAGGAGAGCACCAGTACCTGTATGGGACCTCCAATTTTGTCTTGGAAAAACTCACACTGCCTCCTTTTGAGCCAGCCAATACAGCTGAGATAAAATTCTTATGGAAAACAGCTCTGCTCCTAGCAATAACATCAGCAAGAAGAGTCTCAGAGTTATAGACATTAATGGCTGTGGAACCTTTTATTCTCTTCCATCCGGACAGGGTTTCTCTAAGGACAAACCCAACATTCATGCCTAAGGTAGTGTCCAGTGTGGCTCTTAACCAAACCATTCATTTGCCTACCTTTTACCCAAACCCACAGAATAAAGGGGAGAGACTTCTGCATTCTTTGGACATACACAGACAGCGACGCTTCTACTTGGACAAAACTAAAGCTTTCAGAAAGACTGAGCAACTTTTAGTGGCATATGCTGCAGGATCACAAGGAAAGGCTATCTCAAAGCAGACTATTTCAAAATGGACAGGACACTGCATTCGTTTCTGCTATTCAAAACATGGCAAATCAGTGCCTAAGGGCATTAGACCACATTCTACCAGGGCAGCAGCCACCTCAGCAGCCTTCCTCAGAGGAGTACCAACCAAGGATATTTTGGAGGCTGCAACTTGGACTTCAGTGCACACTTTTACTAAGCACTACCACTTGCTTATTTACTCTACTCTAAATCCAGAGCAGGCTTTGCCACTGCAGTTTTGCAGGGCCTTATAGCCACTGCTAATTCTATTTAGACGCAGCCGCCCAACCTCAGCTTTGGGATTCAACCCAAGTGTAATGACTGCAACAGTGAAACACAATGAACATAGTACAGTTGTGTACCTACCATAAATGTAGATGTTTGAGTGTATTCAGTGTTGCAGTCCAGATTACCCATCCACCATCCCCCTTTCTTTGCTGGGACTTATCTCTATGTCTCTATCCTGTGCAACCTGTGTGGTGTATTTGCTTGTAGATGAAGGTATTGTTTGTTTTAGTGCATGCTTTTATAAGCAATGTTTTTTTAGCCTACCCTTTTGGGGGCACCTGACATCTGGGGCAAGAAACACTGAAGAAAATTGCATCTGCTGCATCTTTTATACCCCTGGCGCACTGACGTCAGGGAAGAGGCGACAGCAACCGACGTCAGACCAAGACTTTGGAATTCAGGCCGACTGCGGGTAGCCTGCCTGCCAGCAGGATAACCCAAGTGTAATGACTGCAACAGTGAATACACTCTAACATCTACATTTATGGTAGGTACACAACTGTACTTTCATTTTCAGTGGAGGCTCGAGGGAGAAAAGCTCCAAGATAATAATACACATTGAACATTTGTTTACTTTATATGAAATTCTCCCTGCTCTGGTCTTGCTATGAGTTTGTCAGATCTGGAGTGCTGGTGATAACTTGCTTAATATCCAAATAAGCAATAATTTACCAATGACCAAATAACAAAATCTATCTTCCCATATCCTGCAACAGTAGACTTTATTCCCACTTGTTTCTAGCTGACATAATATACAAACATACAAAACATTTCAAGCACAGGCATTAATGCCTTTCTAGCCTGACAATATACCGAAACAGCTCTTCTATAATAATGGGTGTCCAGGCTGCTGTTAAAATGTAAACTAGTGTTTGCTTTAATTTTATTTTACAGTCTGGTCTGGCTGTCCGAGAGCAGCTGATGCATGGAACAGTCAGTACACTCTCTCATTCCTATAGAATCTTCTGCTTAGGTTGTCTGATGATTGTGTACTTTTTGATAACGCCAAACATTCCCAGAGGAAGCAGTCTGTGTCCTTTATATACCTGAAAATCACAGTTAGGTCTCCCACCATGAACCAGGAAAAACATACTGCATACCTGAACTTACTGGAATCTTTTGCCATACAGCCCAACACCTTATTCGTGGGTGATTTTAATTATCCTACCATCAACTGGGAAACTTACACAACCATAAACATGCTAGCTCAGAGGTTCTTGGACTTTCATCAGTGCAAATGCTCTGGAAAAGCTAGTCAGCACACCCACAAGGTGTCCAATGTCCAGGACAAAGTAGTCACCAACATGACAGAACATTGCAACCCCCCCACCCCCCCCAGTGTGCTTCCCCGGTAAGATGAAACCATAAACCAGAATCTCTTAATGTAATTATAAGGCCAGATACCCCATCAAGCTCAAATGCTTAAGAAGTTTTCCAAGACAAATTACCTCCTACTAAGTGATGGTGTAATAAGTTTCAAAGCCCCCTCAAACACAGATAACATGGACTCCTAAGCAGAGGTGTACACCAATGTCCTGTGTAATAACTACTTAAGCAGTTGTATAGAATCGGCTGTACCTGACTGGATTAAAACCAGGTCCTGCCTAAAAAAATGAGCTGCCATTGTGGGCCTGTAGTATAAAGAGGCTATACAACAAAAGAAAAAATCTAGTACCCAAAAACGAGGGAACTGGCTCAGCAGAGGAAGAATTCCTTCTCTAGCCTAAGCAAACAAATTTGAGATCTTGTCAAGTCCTCCAAAGCGAAGTATGAAGCCAAACTATCCTCCCCAGAGCGAAGGATCTAATCTCCTTACTTATTTTTCACATTTGTTTTTTTTGCTGTTTGCTTTTATGTCTGAGTGTTTAAATTTTTTAGTTTGTCTAAATTTTTGATAGTTTTTATCACTGTTAGTTTTTAGTGTTAATGGAGCTTTTCTCCTCGGGCCTCTGCTGAAAATGGACATGTATCCAGCCAGACTAGCCCGGTTAACAAATGTTAAATAAAATAAAATAAAAGTATGAAGCCAAACTATCCTCCCCAGCTAAGATAATCTCAAGGTATTCTGTATCTACATCTGAATTCTGAGGGGGAGGGAATGCCCAGCTGTGTGCTGAACTGGTTGTGGATGATACCAGCCGTAGTCAGCTGAAGGTAATAACCAACCAGCTGGTTGACAGATTTTGAGTAAGCTTCACCCCCCTGTCCCCCACTGGTCATCTCCTAAAGTGTACCTGACACCATTCCTCAGCCTATTATCTCAGGAGAGCAGGCAGTCTCTGCACTCTCCAAGGTCAAAAACACTATCGATGGGACCAGATAGCATCCCAGGTTGCCTTTTAAACAATTTAAAACATGATCTAGCAGACCTACTTGGATCCCTGTTCAACCACAGCCTGCAGACTGTGGCTATGTTCCTGTGTAGTGGAGGAATGCAACAGTAATCCCAATACACAGAGTGACCATCAACCGACCCTGGGAATTATAGACCCATAAGTGTGATTAACTTCATCTGCAAGGCCATAGAAGGAATCATTATGGACCTTATTAACAAGAATTTAGGTAATCTGCAAACTCTGGACCTAACCTAGTTCAGATTCATTAAGGGAGGATCATGCCTGTTGAACCTGTTTGACTTCTTTAAGAAAGTCACCAAGGCCCTGGTCAAGGGAAAGATAGTGCATGCCTCCCATCTTGATCTAGCCAAGGCATTTGACACAATTCCTTATTCAGGTGTTCCTCCCAATTGGTAATTGACCCCTTACATCACTAGATGGGAAGCAAATTGGCTCACCAACAGGGCCCATCCTCTCTGTGCGCGACTTCACCTGTAGCAAAAGACCAGTCACCAGTGGCATACCATAGTGTCCTCTTCTAGACCCTTTACTGTTCACAATTGACTTCTCATAAGTCCATCTAAATGTGGATGGCATCTGGCTGACCAAGTTTGCTGATGCTTGCAAATTGGGAGAAATCATGGAGTTTCCCAACAATAGTAACAGACTGCAGAAAGGAATAACACAGACAAATGACTGATGCTAAAGAAATAGATTGAAGCTAAATGCAAAAATAATGTGTCATTGTTCCCTTTGGGAGGGATAACATCCTTGCTAATTACATTGACAGCATCCCCCCTAAATGTAGACCCAGTGGTACGTGATCTGGGTACTCTGGTTGATGGCAATCTGAACTCAACTACCACATATCCACAGTGGTGAGGAGTTCTGCCTATGTGGCACATCTCAGTTGTAAAGGCATCACATCTAAATCTAATGATGATATAATTCCACTGTACTCTTCCCTCATCAGGCCAATAATTGAGTAAAATACACTCTCTTGCATGTTTTTTTGCCAGACAGTGCAGACACCTGCAACATCTGCCTAGTTTACAGGGCAGTCTCTGACCCGGCCCTGATGGAAATGCTACACATTAGTAAATCAAATGGCACGAGGGTCACTCTCTCTCCAGGGATCTTAACCTCCTGAAGTGAAAAAAATCTTGCTGGAGAGAGAGATGCATCTCCCAGAGACTACCCCTTCTCTGGAACAAGCTTCCTATTCATGTGAAGCAGAGCCTCTCCCTGACCCTCTTGAAATGCAACCTAAACCTGGATGGTAAATGCACTCCTAAGATGGTGACCATGTCTCTCATAGACAGAGGCAGTTGGTATTAATTACCATAGACTCGTACCTCTGTGAAATTCGCTGACTGAACTAGTGACAGTTGGGGCAACTCTGGATGAATACGGCTAGGCATGTAAGGGTTCTAGGGCTGTTGGCCTATTAACCTCAAAGGAACCTATAGGATCTCCTCTTAAAGATATTTGAGATGCTGTGCAATTCTGGTTATTTTAGTCTTTTTCATAATTAAAATTTTCTCATCCATGGATGCCCTTGGTATATTTCTGCTGTACTCTTTCCAGTTTACTCAAGTTTGCTTTCTTATAAGTTTTCCATATTGTTATTCTGTACTTAAGTTTGGGTCTAATGTAACTAACAAACAATAACTTCATCATTTCTGATTTCCTGACTAAATCTTTATACATTGTATAGTTCTAAAACTACCATTAACCAATTTTTTGATTATGATTAGAAAAACTCTAAGCTGAATCTACCCATGTATCCAGGTCCTTATGAATATTCCTCTTTCAATTTATCTCCCAAATCTCATATGCTTAGTTTTTGATGTATTTATCAATATATTATTCTCCTGTGACCAAATGGTGAATTTAAATTCTTTTGCAGACACGCTCGGTCAGTTTACCCAAATATTAAGTGGTCTGCATAAAGGCTGTAGAGCACCTCAGATGAAAAAGATTGGTCAGAAAGCTACAGTCTAAACAAGTAAGGGCCTAGAACAGAGCCCTGTGGGACACCCTGACTGCAACCAAGGATTTCTCCTGTCCAGTTGCTGTATGATATATCATCCTATTTGTAAGCCATGCTGCTACCCATCTTATCAAGAGTACATAAATACCAAGTTCTAATTTGTTGATTGGTGTTATATATGATCCTGTCAAATGCCGAAGTTTAAATCTCTAAATTACTTCACAGCAAAATTTTTCATTCATAGTTATGATGTTCTATAACAATATAACGTTGTGGTAATTGATCTGTTTTCAAAATATGCATGCCGATATATAGTTTCAAGTCCTAGCCTTTCCAGTTCTGACAATAACTTGTCCAATATTAACTTCATTAGTTTTCCACAATATGAAAGTAGACTTGAGGGTCTTATGACTCTAGTTTTGCCCTACTCTCCTTTACATTAAAGACCGGTTTAATAAGCACCTCTCCAATCCCGAGGAATCTCTCCATATTTATATGACCTAGTAAATAGATGTAATGGTATTGTAATTTTTTTGCTGAAGCTTTATCAGGCTATTATTAAATCTGTCTTCTCCCCTGTGCTTTGTTTGGATCTAGTTTACACAGTTTTTCTTCAATACAATTCAGTGTGGTTTCAATATCTGAGGTTATCTTGATGTTATTAGGACAACTTATCACACCCTTTGTGGAGACAAACTGTTTACAGATATATTTACAAAATCTTATACAAATCTGTGCTCATATCAATAGGTGTATACACAATGTGTCCATTTTATTTAAAAGTAATACCACTACTCATGTATACTTTTTTGTTTTAATATCATGAGCAGTTATGTTCATAATGTGCAAATATGTTTTTAGCTTCTTGGGATACATCCAACTCTTCTGTAGCTTTGAGTAATTTTCACATTTGGTCTTATCATTTGACTAAGTATGTTTGTATATGCAGGTTCATCTCCTGAAGATGGTAATCCATGTCAGTGCATTGTGAGATATGCATGCCTGCAACCGCACATGAGTAGCCTTCTACTACAGAACATTTGATGAAGTGCCCTGTCATCTGCCTACTTTACTAAAATCATGTGCTATTAGTTTGCTCTCCTAATCTCCAAGGTTAGGGTACTGCAGAGGCAACCTCCTCTAAATGAGAAGCTGTTGGTCTTTGCACTGCATTCATTTGTAGGAATCTTACCCAAATATTTGTTCATGATGGTTTGTTTTTTATGATCTTAAATATCAATATGAGGTAAGGTCTCCTCTTGAGTGTTAAAATAGTTAATTTCATTGATTTATAGTCTGTTTTCAACATTAACATATTAACAGTTGAACGTCACTTGGTGAGTAATTACATGCATGATTGTTCTTATGTAGGCCTTGTACAGTGGGATCATGACTTCCTCTTAATTGCGGCCAGTTTTCCATGATATCGTAACATCTTCTGACTATCGCATTATCTGGTGCTCCTATTTGAATATGTTGTCTCTTACAATGCCTGTCCCTTATAGCATTAATTGACTGTCTACTGCATAGGACTTGTGCTGGTTCCTTTTTTCCAATGTGTAGGACTGTGCATTTAACTGTACTGATCTTTACTTTGCTGAGAACTGCCCACTCAGATGAGTCCAAATCATGTTGTAATAAAGCATGCTCTTCTGTATTTATCAATAAGCCAGTTTTATTGTCATTTTTGAACTTACCTGCCTAGTTTATTTTGTTCTCTAGTTTTGTGCTCTTAAAAGATTAAATATTATTGGACCAAAACTGAACCTTGTGGAATTTCTTTATTTATAGCTGCCCAATCTGAGTGAGTTTTCCCATATTCTCTCCCTACACCGCCCATCGACTAACCAGATATTTGTCCATTTGCATCAGTAATGCACACCCTTGTTGCAACTGACTTGTATGGTATTAAGTCAAGTGCTTTTGACAAATCTAATGTCAACGATGCCACCATTTTAGTCTTTGAGCTGTTGTGGTATCATATTAAATTCCGGTAGAATTCCGGTAGATTATCATGTATGATCTACCAGCTGTGAATCCATGCTGTGTAATAATCAAAAAGGTTTTCCCAAGAGAGCTCTCCTGCATACTTTTGCTTAGTGTGCTAGTCAAAGTAGTTGGCTGAGTAATGCTCAGCTGATATTGCCTTAATATTCTTTTATAGATTGACACAATAGTGGCCTTACTTCATGCTTCTGAGTCATGCCCTTAGTACAGGTATCTGCTTATTATGGAAATGTCAGACCTAGAACTAGTTTATTTCCAGCTTTACTCAAAAGGAGTCCTGTATGGTAATTTGGTCCTGCTGCTGACTTGCTCTAATTTTCTGTCCATCTTTACTTCATCTCTGAAAAGATTGGGCAGCCATTTAAGAAAATTTTGGTCATCTGTATTTCAGATGACCCCAAACAATGGTTAAAGGACCATCTCTACTTTGTCAGGTACTCTTTCGTAATCCTAGCCTTAACCATTAAGGCTGGGTTAAGGTTATGGTTGAGTCTGCTGCGTAACAGAATACATTGTAAGTAAAGATGGGATGACTTGAGAATGCTACACAGGACTCGTAGGCAGGTGTGAACTTTCCTAAAATAGGTTTACTCTTACTTCTGTTTGAGAGGCGAGCCATTTTGTTTCATTTTTCTGCTGCCACTCAAACTGACCATGTTTTGTTTGTTGAATGTTCTGCTGACTCAACCATTGACATTCAGGAATCTTTGACGTTCATCCCAAACTTGTTTGTGCAGTCCAGGTTTTGCACTACTCCTTAGAGAAGATATCTGCCAGTAGAAATAATTGCACTACTCCTTAGAGAAGATATATGCCAGTGGAAATGATGGCAGGTTTCTTAAAGGATGGTTTATTGTGCCACTGTTGCAATGAGTGCATTTTTGGAAACCTCAAACTGTTCGAATAGAGACTGTTGATAGGACAACAACAAAAATGGCCTATGGTATGCACAGGCTAGAGGAGCTTGATATGTGCATCATTTAAGAAAGTGGGGGGGGGTGAATGTGATTGTCGCATTTAAAGTACATCACTTGAATTAACCCATCTGATAGTGAAACATTTCCTCCTCATTAGAGGAAGCGATACTTGAGAAAAGGAGTCAGTCAAAGACAGACTGGCTCAGTGATAATGGTAATAGAATGTATTTCTAAATATATAGAGCTCTGCATGCACTGGGCAGTCTTCTTGAAGTTGTGTATTACAAAAAGCAGAGGTTGAATTCAATAAGGCATATCATTTGCATTTATCACCTCAATAGAAGTAGGAAAATGTATGTCTGTGATTTAATGAGGCCTACTTACAAGGTAAGAAAATGGAGAAGTTATACAATCCAACGTGAATGACTCGCACACATGATCTGATGGGTGGTTTGAGTTTTGCTTCCAGCTGCTTGATTGGAGTTTCCACAGCCTGAAGTGTAAAAGCTTTAGAAATCTAACTTTGATTTTTCATTATTCATGAAGTGGGTGGCATGTTGCTTAGTAATAATGTCTGCCTATCATTTCTGTGGTTCAGTCCTGTCCTGTGATTTAGCCAACACCTGTGTGGTATTCATGCTTGTTCTCTCCAAGTCTTCAGGGTAGTCTCCAGTTTTCCTTCTTGTACCAAAACCTTCTGGTTAATTTGACTTAAATTATCCGTATATTTTTTTTTTGGTTTACTTTCGCTTTTTGCTGGATTGAGAGTAAACAGCATTGGCGTTGGATCAAGTTCACTTAATCTAACAAATACATAAAATATTATGCTGTCAGAGGACCGGTACAGGCAATTATTTTTGTGTTTCAGTAAAGTATTTTATGCATAACCAGTATTGCTCAATTTACTGATGGAAACATGAACTCTGAAGGTTTGACTCTGAAACTCAATTTTTTAAGGAATGGCTCATGCCAAAGATATTGAGCTCACTCGGCCGATATTCTCCGATGCTGTATCCAGTGGCTTTTCTTTTGACACAGTTTGTTTTATAAACAGAACAGCTGTTGAGCAGTGCTACTGTTCTGTACTTGTTAATGCATGAATGTTTCAGGTCTGATATTAGGATCTTTTTCTAGTTCTGATCAAATGCTTTGATTTCTGTATGGGAGCACTATACTGTAGATTGAAAAGGGGGATGCTGCAGACCCTGGGGATTATGTAATCATATGAAAAATTAAAGCAATGGACGATCTACCCATGATGGTGGTAGCAAAAGATGGATTTTAATGCCTTTATTCAGTTGAAGTGCCCGAACATGGAATGTTAAAACATATCCAAGTTAAATTTTACATCATTAAATTAAATTTTTTTTAGTTTTACATTTGTTAACCGATAAAGTCTGACTTGGAACAAGCCAATTTTCAGCAGAGGCCTGGGGAAAAATGCTCCAGACGCGCATGTCTTTGTAATGTGGGAGGAAACTGGAGCACTTTGAGGAAACCCACATGAACACAGGGAGGATATGCAGACTCCGCACTGAAGTCACCTCAGCCAGGAATCAAACCAGAGAACCCCTTGCTGTGTGGCGATAATGCTACCACTGCACCGTCCAAATCCATAGTTATTGCTTTTAATTTTAAATTAAATTTGTAACTTTAAAATTACATTATTCCTCTACCCACTGCAGCTTAGATTTCATTACTTTGTTAGTATAACCACCGACAGAAATAAGGTATAAGAATACAAGACACCCATAATGAGCACAGATGTCAGGCTACTTGGCATACTGTGCCATTTTCTTCCTTGTGACAGTAAAGGTAAAAGCTTGCGGCCAACCACTGACTTATCCTGTGTAAGGTAAACACTGTCACTGATTTTTCTTGGATGCATTGGATACTACCGATTGACTGTGGCTTTTCAACTTCGTGGAAGTCCTTGAAGAAAGTGACCACTTTGTCCCTTAAGGTGTTTTCTGTTTTGGTTTAAAAATTCCCAGAGGCCATTGTATAAACATGTGGGCAGTTTTATCAGTAGGTACTGCCCAAGGGAATGGTCCAGCTTTATTTTTTTTTTTATAAAAGGGATGAGTGAATACTGACAGATGCTGGTCTTGGCTGATGATAAATCAGTGGCCACTGTTGGAGGCATGCACTGCCTTCACAAATGAGAAAGATAGACAGTCTGAGTAAGAGAGACACTAGTACAAAAGTGATTAAGACCACAAGGAGCCAGTTAGTAACTTTCAACCATTACTTTCAGTATGAAAGCAATACATTCATGGTTTGTGGGCTTGAGAGAGGTCTGTTAGCACTGTACATTTGTAACAATACAGTGGGTTGCTAGGGACACGGATGTAAAATGTGTGTGTTTGCATTCATTGTGGGAGGAGGGTTTGAAATAACATTATTGTGCCCAAAACATTTCAGTTAATTATGACCAAATATAAAAAGTATTGAGAAGATGGTTATAGTGGGGGATGGATCGGAAGGCAGTACTTGTATGAAGCAAATGACTTGTACATTCACTTTGTCGCAGTTAAATAGTTATTCAGGGCTGATTGTTTTTTGTGTGTTTGATAGCTGCCATGCAGGCTCAATCTTCTTCTTCTTCTTCTTCTTTTCGGCTTTTCCCGGTTAGGTGTCGCCACAGCGGATCACCTGTCCGCTCATGATTGGCAGTGGAGTTTTACAGTGTCTAGTTGCCAGCCTGGTGCCCAACCTTCCACAGAAGGCACACACACTCACACCTAGGGCCAATTTAGAGTGTCCAGTCCACCTGCAGCATGCCTTTGGGATGTGGGAGGAAACCGGAGCACCCGGAGGAAACCCACGCGACCACAGGGAGGACATGCAGACTCCACACAGAAGGCACCCCAGCCGAGGATCGAACCGGAGAACCTCTTGCTGTAAGGCGGCAATGCTAATCACAGCACCACCATGGCCGCTGTACATATTTGTCTGTGTGTCTGTCTGTCTCTGGTAATTGAAATATATTATTAGTATTTCTTGCTTCTCTCTCTCTCTCTCTCTCTCTCTCTCTCTCTCTCTGCCTCAGTCAAACTTCAGTGATAAATGATCCTGAGGGTCACCTATCAGGAGCAGACCTGTGTGTGAGGGAAAACAGACTAAAATGTTACTCTTACCAGAACTTTTGACTTTGGAATGCCCAAACGTCAGAGCTGTACCTAGTCGGAAAGTACTTTGTCTGTATGAAAGTGACTGAAGTGTCTCCATCACATTTAAATGACAATTTATCTTATCTGTTGTAGTGAATGAGAGTTTAAATTTTTAGTGTGTCTACATGCCTGTATGCATGTAATAAGAAAAAAAATATATAGATATATGTATATATCTCTGTCTAGATAGTATTTATCTATATATAGATAAATGGAGCAGACATTTTTTGCCTGCAGCAGTTCAACTGTAATATAATTTCAGGAGATATCCTCTTTCTCTGCAGTTGTGTGACCCTGGCGTTAGTATATTTAATTTCAGAGGGTGTGAGTGGACAAAGACCTTCACATAAAAGGAATTCTTTTGTGAGATCATAAAAAAGTAATTTGGTTTACATTTGCAATCATTGATTCAGAGATTTTTGTTAGAGGATGTAAGGAAATGTAGTCGCATATATTGTGTATGTGATAAAAAAAAAATTTTTGTAACTGGGGTGGTGGACTGAGCCTCAAAGGCCCCTATACAGTGGCAACCTGGGGACAAGAGCTTCACAAAGGTTGCATAACCTAGAAATGCAATGGAAGATTAATCGTGGTCACGTGGTCGTTATATAGGGCACTTTATTGCATTTGTACAGATAATAAATTTTAAAACCAACAATACAGTTGATCAGTACCCTCCAAAAAATGTGTCTATATATTTGTTTGTCAATATACATAAAAGAAAAAAAAACTGTTGCTGGCCTTCATTTCAGAGTTTCCTGACTTTGACATAAAGGAAACTGTTGATTTCAGGAAGTTAATAGTGTACTTAGTGTAGAGAGGTTGGGGAGGCAGAAATAAGACAGTGGCTATCAATATCGTAAGTGAAAAGTTTACGTTAGAAGAAATAATGACTGCCTTCTTTCAGAGTGGGTGGTTGTTGGTGTTCTGTAAAATAAAAAAAATAAAAAAAGTTATATTCTGGTAGAATAGTAAAAATGCTCTTTCATGTGCATCATGTGAGTAAAAGATAATACAGTGCTCATGTAAATGGATTTTGTATTACTGTTCTGCAGAAAGCAAGAACAGGTCTTGGTCAATGTTAGATAAGTTGTTATTGTTAAAGTAATACTGGTCGAGTATAAGGTGTTTGTGCCTAGGCAGTTGCCCCCATCACCCTATCCTAGCTACACTATTACAATCCACCATCCATCATCCCGATTGCTTAGCTGTTTAGTGCAATAATGGTTTTTAAAAGTAGGTATTGCATTTGAGGTCAGCCCTTAGCACTTCTGCTCTCTGTGTGTGGTTTCAGCTATAGCAAGTGCATGCTACAGTTTAAAGTGGAAAAATCAATTTTTTTTTCTTAACTAAAATTTGAGTAATGTAGCTCTCTGTAAAGGTAGGTTAGCAAGCACTTTTGCTATAGTTTTAAAGAAAATTATTTTTAAAAATAAGATGGTCAGAAGGGATGGGGCAGGCACAGAAATGTGAATGGAATGGCTGGGGTAGGAGGGGAGAAGTGTGTCTTTTAACTTGCTCTTCAGTTGAAAAGATGGGGGGGTGGCTGCACAGATTTGATGCACCTTTTCAAAGAGCTGAGGGGGTCTGGCGGTAGATAATGGCACTGGTACAGGGTGCTAGTTGAGGATTTCCCTGAGAAATTTATATAAATTTGTTGTGACCATTAGCTGTTTTTGTTTATCTTAATGGCCATTAGCTGTTTTTGTTGATCTTAATGGCCTAGAAGTTTGTGTATGTAAGTTCTAGAGCAGCCCTATTGTTTTATTTATTTATTTTTTTTGGATTATTTTATGGAAATAAGCAACACAACATTTTAATAACTAGATCATAAAGTGGGAGTCTATATTACGACATCTAACTCACAGGAGTCCGAATGTTGTAATATTGAACCCATATGTCCGAAATGTGAAAATAGCGAAGCCACGGAACATGTGGGTTTTCTTGTTTTGTTTTTGTACCGGAACAGCGATTTCAAATCCCCCCCCCCCCTCGGGGAAAAAAATCCCTGTTCTATGTGTCTGTACTTTTTGCATTTCGAAATTCCTGGTTCGATATTACATCGTTTAAACTCTTGAGTCTGATGTAATATAGACCCATGAAGTGGAATATTTAATTAGAGCAGACATATATAAATATATAGAAAGAATCGATGAGACCATTGAAGTGTTCTGAGATATAATGAAACGTGCTTTATTTTGTAGTATAATAGCATGGTTGCCTTTGGGCTCTGTCAGGAAATTGGAATGCAGTAGTTGGTTGGTTATTTCATTGTATGCTTTTTACAGGAGTGGGAGTTTCATGAATAGATTGTATTATGATTGTGTTACTTTCTGTGAAGGCTGTTGTAGCTGAGGTGCTGTAAGGTATCATTAAAACATGTTGATCTGGCCACTTTGTGTTTCTTCTACAGTTATGCAGAATTCTTTTTTTTTTCTATATTTTTATGGGAATGTTTCAGGTGAGTAAATTCATGCAGTTTTGTAAATCTAGCTATTGTACTTGAGGCTGTACAATTATGTATCCTGTTTGCAAACATTGCCACACCTTTGGCTGTTTTCATTTATATGCTTTTTTAAAGGGTGTATGCTTGAGATTTGTATGTTAAATATGGTTTTGCTATATACAACATACAAAAATTCTTTTTTCATTATTCAGTAAAGCAAAACAAAGTGTAGACTGAATTTTTAGATTTTGGTCGATGATAATGCATAAGTATACTGACTGAAACCTTTAAGTAATAGCATTTGTTATTGTGGTGATTTGGATGGTATCAGTGTGGTGAATACTTCACTCCAAATTAGCTTTGGAACTACAGTGTTGTCTGATCTTGGATGTCTGGTGCAAAGCTGAATGCTATAAAAAGCTTTGTTGCTGGTCTTCCAAAAGTAGTGCCTTTGGTAATCGTATGACGTGTGTGTTTGGTGGTGTATATATGTGCATGCAATGTGTGTGGGTGTATACAATGTGTGTATACAGTGTGTGTACATTACACACATACATGCATATATTTTATATGACCTATTATTCTGCTAACCACTCCAACCAGAAAACAGTACCAGTGAATGAATACGTGAACACCCACAGTACTACAAAGATCAGTGTTCATTCTTTTCGTTGTACATGGAATTGTAGAAGTACTTTCATGTCAGATATGCAATATCACTTTTTTTTTTTAAATGAAACTAAAAATTAATTTTATATTTTGGGGGCATACAGTGGGAGCTGTGCTCCTTACACCTCCCTAAATGCTATAGCCAATTCCGAACTTGCTGTCCACTGGGAGAAAGGAGATTGAACTTTGCAGCAACCACCCTATTTTCATTTCATTTAGAAAACCAAAGTTCAGCTAAATGTAGCATGTACTAAATCACGCTATTAACCATGTCAGTGCTTGGTGTGGATTCACATCTTAGGTGCACATAATCTATTTTTTTTTTATCTTCATCCAAGATTAAATTTAGTGGTTAGTTGGATCGATTTTCAGGGTCTCACAGAAGTAGACCACTTTGTAATGCTATGATCACATTAGAGTGTTCTGTATAGCATAATTTCTTTACTTCATATGAGATTGCTCACCACTAAGCATAAGACAACTGGATAATGCCACATGGATTTGTTTGGGAGCTATGCAGGGATGGTAAGGTTACATAATCCATTGATTTATCACCTAGAGGTCAAGCGGAAGAGGCCAGACTAAAGTGGTGACAGGTGAATTAGTATGTGATGGTACTTGTCCTTTCAGTAGTACAGAGCCAGTGACCTGACTCCTCCTCAGCTGACCATACTTCAACTCATGGCCTGTGTAGTGGGCTTACTGGACATAGTGAGATGGGGGTGATTGGCCAGTGCTTACTTGGCCATAACAGGGCAAGAGCTGATCCTTCCCCAGGAGCACCATCTCATTTTAGCATGGGCCCAAAAACACAGACTTGATAGAGTGCAGATATGTGGAAGCCAGAATCTTTATTGGAGCCCAGCATAGCAGGGTTTGCATGCTGCCTTGTGGGGGGTAAGGAAAAAGGGAAATGGAAAGGTCATGACCTCCTACAGAATGATGGCCATGACCTTGTTCTTCCCTGCAGAGCAGTTTCCTTTCCCTGTAAGTTGTTTTCTGATGTCCAGAGTTTGAGGAAAACAAGTGGGCTTCTAAGAGGTTGAGACTTGATAAATTCAGGGGATGGAGTACTAAAACAGTTTAGGTTGTGCTGTCTAAGAAATTTCTTCTACAACTCCTGTTAAGATTTTACATAGCATCTATATTCAAACAGACTACATTTGGACTGCAGAACTGACTTTAGCAGATGAGCATACTTCATATAAGACAGTTTGGCAGGAATAATCCACCCATGGGGATACCTCTGGAGAAGGATTTAAGAAAATCATCAAGTAATATAATTTGCTGTCTTGAGCATGCGTTTTTTTTTTTTTTTCTAGCTTTTCTCATCACTTCTGTATCACAAATAGATGATGGATATACTTCTCTCACCAGATCTCTTTCGAGCCTGATTGCCATCATGACTCATAGTAAAAGATGCAAGGCTGCAACCTACAATAAATCCTGTTGAAATACTAGCATAGGTATGGAGTTCAAAATGAATATAATGCTAAATGAGAAAAGACAAAAATACATGTTGTATGCCTCCATTTTCTTTTGTGGCAAAAATATGCGGAGGAAAAAATTTAGAAATATTTCACTATATAGATGCTGTTATTGTACCAGAAGTGTCTTGTCTAAAGTTTTACGTTGTGCCACATAGCTGCAGTCACATTTACTCAAATTTCTTCAAACTCCCAGTACTGATTTGTCATTAAAGTCGAGTTCCCCTCGTAACCTAATATATGTAATGAGTCTTTGTAGATTTGTGATCTTGTGTGCTGAAACTGAGAGAACAAACCATTTAGAGTATGTCAACATAAAATACAGTCGCTACTGGAAGGACACTGGTACTGAAATCCAATAATGAAAAGTTTTCCGAAACAATTTGAAGGATGATTATCATGGCACAGTTATCCCTTTTGGTTCAAAGAAAGATAAAGTCTGTTTAAAATGGATGTGCTAAAGCACAATTTAGCAATAAACGTGCTTTGATAATTGGGTGGGAAAATGCAGAAAATGCAAAATTTACAGTAAGTATGTCAAGTGAAGTGCTGATTTAGAAAAAAAAAAAAACTTGCAGCTGCTTCCTTCTTGCACCATTTAGTTTTGGTTGTATTGCTTGTAAGGAGTCTGACACCTCCTTTACCTTCATATTGTTTCCTGTACAGTTATTTAAGGAGGCCGGGGGTTAAGGGATGGTGTACACAAATTAATAAAACCTAAATGGTAGGGAGTGGTGCCCACCTCCCATGTCCTTTGTAAGTGACATTACTACAACAACTGTATATTTACATAATGATAAAGTTTAACTTTACGTGAATGAGAATTTCTATCAATTACTTTTCCTTATCTAGTTACTATATTTCCAGCAAGAAACTGAAATGCTTTTGTTTTATTTTTGGAAAATTATGTCGCGGAGGCACTTTTTTATTTACATTTATCATTTTGTAGCACAGTTTGTTTATTGTATGATGTCATGCTGCACATTGGCTTGGTGCTGAACTGAATGCCATATTTGTCCATATCCAGTTCTTTCAAGTATTTCATTATGTGGTATCGTAGTTTCTGACCTGCATGAACTTTGATAGTAAGAATTAGAAATATTCAAGCTGGACACAAGGGATATCTGCAAACGCATTTGTTTCCCTTCATGAGACATGGCACTCTTGTTCATACTTGCAATTGCGGAGTCATGCTTAGAAAAATTATTATGCTAGTGATCTCTTGCAGATGTGTAACTTAAATCTGTACTGCTTTCAGACTAAGCTCTTTCAACCTTGCACAATGTAGCTTGTCAGCTAAGTATCTGGAGCAGCAGTAGTGCTTTAGAACCAAGTGTGTGAAGTCTCAGATATTTCAAATAACAGCATACTGAATACAAATGCTGTTATCTATTTTTTTCTCTCATTCTATTCTGTTGTAGTAAAATTGTATTATACAATGAAAATTACAGTAGTGATGCCAGTGAACATGGACAGCTAATGGAAGGTGTCTTGTTATATGTGTAATTAATGTCAGACTTAGTGGTTGTGGGGAGGGGGGGCCTAGTTGATTTGGTATGTGACTGAAATTAAGGGGATGGGATCTAACCTGCACACACAACACACATGGCATTGCTTTATCAGGGGGAAAGTACAGATGTTAAGTTGTCTATCTCGCCTTCATTCTTGCTGGATGGGTTCGGAGCCGACCTCGGCTCCGACTCGGCCACTCTAAAAGCTCGAGAGTTGGTTCCACCGGCTCGAGGCTCCCCTTATATCCCACAATGCTAGGCGAGAGTTACCTCAGATCTCGTTTGCCGCTACAGCTTCGAGGTTGGTTTTCTACCGGTTCTTGGTAAGTGACTTTTTCTTGTGTAATTTAGTCTTTCAAAACCCCTTTATTTTTAATATATTTACTTATTTCCCTTAGTTTAGAGAAATTTTTATCCTCTTCCAAAAAATTTCCGTTTTTTTCCCTTAAGAACCTTAGGTTCTTCCCTCGGGCCTACAGGCCTTTTCTCTTCCCTAGTGGAGTGTGTGTGTATTATTTTATTTTATTTTAAAAATCCTAGTTAGTGATTTTTATTATAATTTAACTTGACAGGGTGTAATTAGTGTGTTTGTGTGTTTGTTTACACCTGTTTAAAAATGTCTAAAGAAGCAAAGGTCTCCGGATTCAAGAGGTGTGATGCGTGCTGTCAGAAAATGTCTCTGACAGACGCTCACACTTCTTGTGTCTACTGTCTGGGGCCTTTGCACCTGCAGGACTCCTGTGCTGTGTGCCATGGCTTCAGCCCCAGGGTCCTGCAGGAAAGAAAAAATAAATTGATACTAAGAGGCTTGCTTAAGCCAGAGGATTCCCTATCTGTGTCAACAGGGAAGCCCTCTAAGGCATCTAGGTCTTCGGCTCCGACTACTGAGCCGAGACCTAAGGTTTCTCAACCTCTGCCTTTATCGGCTCCGGCTGGAGCCGATAAGTCTCAGTCCACAGTTTCTGTGGCTCCCTCGGCTCCAGCGGGCCGAGGTAATAAGTTCCGTGTCTGCTCGACCAGACCTTCGGAGCCGACAACTAGGAAGAGGTCAGGTCACCATCTCTTGGCTCCGTTCATTCGGCTCCAGGATCTCCCCTGCTGTCTGAGCGGGCCAAAGATCTCACTCCTCTAGGTCATCGAGGCTGTCGGATCATGACCTTCAGAGGGTAGTGAGTTGACTTAAGTCCGAGGCACTGGCCCAGATGCTTCAGAGCCCGACTCATCAGTCGATGCCTGCCCCGGTCCAGCAACATATTCCTCCTTCGACTCTCTTGAGCTCGGAGCCAGGTCGCGTTGGAACCGAGACTGTGATAGCGTCGGAGCCGATACAATTGTCTTCGGCTCCGTCGTCGGCTCCGTTTTCTTCCTTGGAAGAATCTCGGTGCCGGACTTCTCTCGTCGGCTCCGAGGGGGTGAGTGGCATCGGATCCTTGTCCGACCCCCCTCTCCCTCTCGGTGCTTCGGCGCTGGTGAATTCGGCTCCGACATCAGCCGCGGAGCCATCACTGCCGGTACCGAGGGGGTTCTTAGATTCACGGAGCGGGCACCTCTGGCTCTGCCTGACAGGGGTGCATTCGAGGTCATGCGGAGTGTGTTAGAGCCTGGCTCTACTCCACAGTCGGCTCCATCCGCCCCTCCCTCACGGTGCCTCAGGCTAAGTCGACTCACTCCCTCATCCCGGACCGCAGAGAGCCAGCTCCTCAGGAACCCCTGTGGGGATTTCATCCTCTTCCGAGGCCTCTCCTGATTTGGCAGAAGAGCCCCTCGGAAGAGGAAGTGTAAGAGGAAACACATTGACTCACCTGAGTCCATCACATCAGACACAGATTTGGATGATTCTGAGGGTTCCCCCCGTTCCCCTTCTGAAGATGTCTCATTTGCAGACATTCTGGAGATCCTGAAACAGAGGGGAAATTGGCCAGCCCTCAACCCTTCGGAGGACGAATCTGTGTATCTTGAGGCGTTTGGCTCTCGTCCTTCCACCTCCTGGGTGTCCCCCTTCGACCCCTCATGCAGGTGGTTGCTAAGAAGGCATGGACGGCTCCTGATTCAGTGGACCCCACTCCCAGGAGACCCTCCAAGTTCATAACAGCTCCAGCAGACAAACAGTTTTTAACTAAAGGAGTTTCTGTGGATGCTATGGTGGTAGCTGCTGCCACTAAGAAGGAGCTAGCTGATCCTTCAGTACCTGTCCATCCACCAAACAAGGAATCTAGGTCCATGGACAGGTACGGGAAGTGGATGTTCTCGTCAGCGACTTTTACCATGCGTTCGCTGAACTACCTGTGCCATTTTACTCGTCTTCAAAGGGACTTGATCAAGGAAGCGAGTGAAATGTTAAAGGACCCTACAGCTGCGGGTTTCCAAGATAAGATGAACACGCAGCTGGCTACCCTTAACTCCATAACCAACTCCTCCATGCGCCTTCTTTCTTACGCGGCTGATGGAGCGAGCAGAGCCGCAGGGACAGGTGTGGCCTTACGTAGACATGCCTGGATGCGGCTATGCAATTTTGCGGACCCCTTCAAGACGTCTTTCACGAACTCCCCGTTTGATGGATCATCCCTCTTTGGTCCTCAAGTGAAAGAAACCTTGACTAGGTGCGAGACTGATGGCAAGACCCTTTCTGCCGTCTGAGTCCATTTTTCTACTCCTTCCAGGCCTTACCCCAAAGGCCAGAAAGGTGGAAAGATGTGGTTCCGTAAACAATCTCAAGGGACTTCGCCTGGCGACAGAGTCGTTTCCCAGAGGCAGAGGCGGAATAACAATGGTAGACGCGCCCTAGGGGCAGGGGGTCCACAGAACCAGGGCAATCGGGAAGCCTTCCTGACAAGCCCTTTCAGCATCCCTGAGGTGTTGCCCGACTGCCCATCTTCGGAGGCAGTCGGGGGAAAATTGTCACTGTACCCAGAAGCCTGGCTATCCCTGACTCGGCAAATGGGTACAGTCCATCATTTCAAAGGCTATTCTATCCCTTCCTTCGCTTTCCAAATCAGTCAAAAAATCCCTTCCAGATGTTCCACCCGCTCAAAGGGATCTAGCAGTTTGGAGATTTCAAAACTGCTTGCAAAAGAGCAATTCAGCCAGTTCCAGCAGACCAGCAAGGATCCGGAATCTACTCAAGGTTCTTTTTAGTTCCAAAGAAAACAGGGGACTGGAGACCAATTTTGGATCTCAGTGTCTTGAACAGATCAGTCAAGAAAACAAGATTTCGGATGGTCACGCTGCAATCCATCCTTCCCCTTTTGGGCAAAGGAAACTGGATGTGCTCTATAGACCTTCGGGATGCGTACTATCACATAAAATGAACAGACGCTCCAGAAGATTCCTCCGCTTCAGGCTGGGAACCAGTCATTTTCAGTTCAGGGCCCTGCCCTTTGGTCTCACCACTGCGCCCCGGGTGTTTACCAAATGCATGGCAGTGGTAGCTTCTCACCTGAGGCAACAAGGATTCCAGGTGTTTCCATATTTGGACGACTGGCTCCTCACAGCTCCCACCAAGCATCTCCTTCTGATGGCCAGAGATTACACTTTTCGTTTGTCAAAAGCTGGGTATTTCAATAAATTGCGAAAAGTCTGTTTTGTCGCCTTGTCGTACTATTACCTACATAGGCGCAAATCTAGATACAATAAACATGTCTGCAAGGCTAACACATCAGAGAATAACAGACATTCACAAATTGGTATCACTCCTTTTCAACAACAACAGAATCAAAGCCAGGTTAGTTCTGAAGGTGTTGGGAATTATGGCAGCGGCCATACCTCTGCTTCCATTAGCCAGATACCACATGCGGATCCTTCAATGGATGCTCTTTACTCAATGGTCATACCAGCAACTTCCAATGTCTCACACCATTATGATCACGCAAGCGTGCAAAAATCATCTCATGTGGTGGATGTCTTCCCCTCAGGTCTTGTCGGGAAGACCCTTTGTTCCACCTCCTCCGGTTGCTACTCTGACAACGGATGCCTCCCTGATCGGGTGGGGGGGGCATTATCAGGGCAGGACGGTCCAGGGCACATGGCAACCAAACGAATGCCACTTGCACATAAATGTTCTGGAGATGATAGCAGTGCTTTTAGCGTTGCAAGCCCTTCAAGACTCTCTTCCCTTGGGAACGATTGCAATCCAGACAGACAATATGTCTGTAGTGTGGTACATCAACAAACAAGGCGGAACCAGATCATACCCCCTGTGTCGAGAAGCACTCAGACTGTGGCAATGGGCGATTTCTTCTCAGCGGTTTCTGATAGCAGCACATCCCGGGAAGTCCAATCAAATTGCGGACAAGTTGAGCAGAGCTATACTCATGCCTCACGAGTGGTCTCTGAAAGACTCTGTAGTGAGAGAAATTTTTCTCAAGTGGGGTCAGCCTTGCTGCGATGTTTTTGCTACTCCCCAAAACAGCAAGTGCAGAGAATATTTCACTCTCTTCCCTTTACCAGGCCAACCCAGCAGAGACGCTCTAGTCCAAGTTTGGCCCGGGGACTTCTGTATGCATTTCCTCCTTTCCCACTGATCTCTCAAGTAATACAGAAAGCTATCGCTCAGAAGGCCTCATTGATCCTCATTGCTCCTTACTGGCCTCGACAAGTGTGGTTCCCCTTTCTACATCGTTTTTCTCTTGGGCGACCGTGGAATCTGGACCTAGTTCCAGATCTTTTGATCCATCAGTCGGGTCAGTTTCATCGCTCCCTCCCTCTCTGAACCTCACTGCTTGGTTCCTCCAGTTCCAACCTTAGCCAGGCTTCCTCAATTATCTCACTCTGTTAGAGATATTTTGATAGCTTCCCATAAATCTTCCACTCGAAGATTTATTTGAGTAAGTGGAAGCGCTTCACATATTGGGCTCAAGGAAAGGACATAGATCCTTTCACTGCTTCCATCCAACTAGTCCTTGATTTTCTAGCTGAACTCTTCCATGCAGGTTCATCTCCCTCTACACTTAAAGTTCAATTGGCAGCTATTTCTAATTTTCATGTGGGTATTTCTGAATCTGCCCTAATGTCCCACAAGCTCTGCAAAGCCTTTTTGAAAGGAGTTTTTCTTCTCAGACCTCCTATAAGAAATCCTCCTTCTCCTTGGGACCTAAATTTAGTTCTTGCTTCTTTGATTCTTCCCCTTTCGAACCTGCAGTCTCCTGTTCTTTAAAATTATTATCATGGAAAACTCTTTTCTGGTAGCTATTACATCAGCTAGAAGAGTTTCAGAGCTTCAAGCACTCAGCTGTCGTCCTCCTTATCTTTTGTTTCATAAGGACAGAGTATCCTTACGAACTAACCCGTCCTTTTTGACTAAGTGGTCTCGACGTCAAATCTAAATCAAAGCATTGATCTACCTGTCTTTTTCCAGAATACTCCAATAGGTCTGAACAAAATTACACTGCCTGGATGTTCACCGTCAATTGAGGTACTACTTGGATAGAACTAAACAGTTCAGAAAATCTGATCAGCTGTTTGTCTCCTATGCGGAGAGCAGAAAGGGACTTTCAGTTTCAAAGGTATCATTATCCAGATGGCTAACATCTTTGATTTCCCTTATATATGAAATTAGACATCAAAAGCTGCCTGATAAACCTAAGGCTCATTCCACCAGAGCTTTGGCTACTTCTTTAGCCTTCCAAGACAGACTGCCTATCGACACCATTTGTGCAGAGGCTACTTGGGCTACTCCTCACACTTTCATTTCTCATTATAAGTTGGATTTAGCTTCTAGGTATAGAGCTAACTTTGGTTCCACTGTTCTCAGGAGTCTGTTCCGTTAGGCCACCGGGACAAGGTGCTAGGACGGTCCCATCCAGCAAGAATGAAGGCGAGATAGACAACTTAACATATAGAAGTTATGTTCTTACCATAACGTTCCATGTTAGTTGTCTTCTTCTCGCCTTCTTCTTGCGTCCCACCCTCCTTCCCCCTGGCCTGGACAGACCTAGAGGAGTTGTGATTGTGACCTCTCTTTCTTAGACATATGCTATTATGCATATTTCCTGGTTCAGGATGTAGGTCACCCTTCTTTCTTCCTGTTGTTAGAGGTGGACTCTGTTTTACAGTTATTCTGTTACTATTATAAGCTGGGGTTAGCTTACAAACGAGATCTGAGGTAACTCTCGCCTAGCATTGTGGGATATAAGGGGAGCCTCGAGCCGGTGGAACCAACTCTCGAACTTTTAGAGTGGCCGAGTCGGAGCCGAGGTTGGCTCCGAACCCATCCAGCAAGAAGAAGGCGAGAAGAAGACAACTAACATGGAACGTTATGGTAAGAACATAACTTCTATTTCTGTAAAATCTTACCATAATTGTAGATGTCCTTGCCTTCACCTCTATAGTATCCATTACAAATGGGATTCCCTACCATGAAGCCCTCAGTCTGGCAAGTTTACCAAAGTCTGCCATTGCTTTGCGGTATGCTGAATGTCACCTACACACTCCCTGTATAGCATAGGGCATAAAGGTGACATTCTCAGAACTGACTGCCCCAGTCGGAACAGCAGTCCAAGGAAAACCAATGGAGAACCTGCACATACAGGAAGGAAAGGACTAGGAGGATGGAGGGGAGGGAGTGAATGCAAGGACATCTACTGTTATGGTAAGATTTCACGCAATTGTACTATATCCTTATATTCACCGCTGCAGTAGTCATTACAAATGGGAGAGTGACAAAGCTCAAGAAGAAACTTGGGAGGAGGAAGCAGCAGAGCCCTTGAAGCCATGAAAAATGGCAGCAACAAAACCAGCTCTGAAGATACCATCCAACTGGTAATGTTTGGTAAAGGTAGGTACAGAAGTCCAGGTAGCAGATTCAAGAATAGAATGTGTCTAAGCCTTTGAAGAATGCACCAGAAGAAGCCACAGCTCTAGTGGAATGAACCTTTACAGAAGAAGGAAGGCTCTCGCCATGAAAAGTGCAACAAAAGTTAGTAGCCTTTGAAATCCCAAGTGGAAATAGTTTGCTTGGAAACAGCCAAATCTAAAGACCTAGGCTGAAGTTAAACAACTGGCCAGATTTTCTGATAGCTTTAGTTTTATCCAAATAAAATCTGAGCTGTCTATGCACATCTAAGGTATGCAACACCCTCTGACTGTCAGATTGCGGAGAGGGGAAAAAGGCAAATTAATATCTACAAACCCCACTTCTTGTCCCTCCATCTCAAATATTGCATCACTCTATAACCCCCGTCAGCTTCGCACATCTGACAAACATAGTCTAGACATTTACAAACCTACTAAAAATAGTCAAGTTTCTAAAATTCTGTCGCTCGTACCTGGAATGCCCTTCCCCTCGATATAAGAAGCATCCCTCATAAAGCTCAGTTTAAACACCTACTAAAGACCTGGTCATTTTCATGTCAAACTCCTACCTGATATTATAATTCACTCTCCCTACTTCGACTTCCTTACTCTAAGCTTGTATTGTATTTTCTACTTCATTTACTTCATGCCTTCTGCCTGTTCTTGTAAATACTGATGCACATTGAGTTTTTTGCTGTTAACCATATATGTTTTGGCATATCGTATTTATTTGATGTTATGTACTTTCTGCAATGTTGAACACAACTGTATAAAAAAAGTGGTTCTTATTTTTCAATGTATAACCACTTAAAACTATATCATTGTAAATATAACTATTTTTGTAATATTGTTACTTATATTTGGAGCTTTTCTCCACTGAAAATGGGAACCTGGCTCAGTTGAACTAACCCGGTTAAACAAATGACAAATAAAGTGACAACTTATTAACCACCTTGGGCATGAAAGCAGGATTAGTACGCAAAGGACACCCTGTCCTCATGAAATATTAAAAAAGGGGACAAGCCATAAGGGCTTGCAGCTCATGTCGCCCATCTGGCAGAAGTAACAGCTAACAGAACTGTTCAAGAACAATGCTGCAAGGAAGCTGAAACAGCAGGCTCAAAAGGAGCCCAAGTCAAATTTTCTAGAATGAAATTAAGATCCCAAGGAGGAGGAGAAACAGGCTTCCTGGGAGGTCTAATAATAAGTATGCCTTTAAGAAATTGCTTAGCCTGAAATCTAGAAGCTAATGGGAGTTAAAAGCAGACAAAGCTGAAAGAGCTGATAAGTGGGCCTTTAACAGAAGAATAAGCCAGACCAGCAGAAAGCAACTTCACAAATACAAGAGAACCAAAGAAACAGCCACAGAAAGTGGGTCCAGGTCACGAGAAAGACACCAAATGGAAAACCTCTTCCATTTAGACAAGTAGGATTTCCTAGTAGTAGGTTTCCTGGCCTCCCACAGCACGTCTTCAGAAAAAAAAGGTGTCTATAAGGGATTAAAACACTGTCAGTCAGTGTCGGTTGAAACGTGGACAGCCATGGATAGATGAGACCCCTTGTCTTGTGGGAGGAGATTCACCCTGTGATGTAACTTGTGGTGATTGCCCTTGGTTAGATACAGAAATAGAGGGAACCAGTGCTGTCACGGAAAAAAGGGAGTCACTAACAAGATTTTGGGAGCATGCTGTTGAATCTTGAACAGGACTCTCAAAATGAGAGGAAGGGGAGGGAATGCATAAAGAAACCTCCCGTTCCAAGAAAATGAGAGGGCATCCACCTTCCATACTAGAGGATCTGGGACTCTGATACAAAACGGAGGAAGTTGTCTGCTCAGAGGGGAGGCAGAGATCTGAGAAGTACCCCACTTGTAAACAGTGTCCAGAAACACATCCCTGTGAAGCATCCATTTGTGTGATTGAGTGAAGAACCTGCTTAGATTCTGCCACAATGTTCTGATCTGAAGGAACATAAACTGCTTAATGAGTCATTTGATAGCCAGATTCCATACTAGAAGTGCCAGCTGGCAAAGATGGTAAGATCTTGTGCCCCCCCCCCCTCCCGTTTGTTATACCACATAACTGTGGTATTGTCTGTGAATACCTTGAGAGGCCCCAGAGAGAAGAGTGGATGAAAGTCCTGAAGAGCCAGCATAAGAGCGCTTTCCTCTCTCTCTCGATGTGGTCCTTCTGCTGATGGTGACCACACCCCCTGAACCCTCAGGGATCCAAGCATTGCTCCGCATCCTATATCTGCCTGTGAGCAGATCTGAGAAGGAAGAGGAAGTTGAAAAAGGGATCCCTGTATTCAGAGACCGCTACTAAATCCACCATAGAAGTTCTTACTTGAAACCTGGGAGAAGAGGAACTGGAAAGTCTAGAGTATGCACATGCTGAAGTCGCACCAACTTCAGAAACCACTGAAACTTTCTCATGTGGAGTTTAGCCAGAGGGAGCATCGGAATGGTTGAAGCCATGAATCCCAGAGCTCTCAAACTCCTGGTTGTAATGGAGGCTAGGGTAAAGAGTTTGAAAGCAATAAGAGTCAAGTCCTTTGGAGGAGGCAGGGAATCCTGCAACTCAAAGACATGATCCTGAGGAGTCGGGGAAGACTTTTTGAAGTTTATTGTGAACCCCAGGCTCTGAAGAAAAGAAATGCTAAAACAAATATTTTGCAAAAAGACATCTGGACATGATGCCTGAAGCAGCATGTCGTCCAAATAAGGAAAGATTTGGATCCCTTGAAGCCTGCAAAAAGCAGTCACAGGAATGAGGCATTTGGTGAATACCCTTGAGGCAGTAGAAAGGCCAAAGGGCAAAGCACAGAACTGAATGCCAGGAAGCAACAGAAAAACTCACAAATCTGCTGAAAAGTCGAAGGATCGGAATATGGAGATAAGCATCCTTGAGATCCAGAGGCCCCAGAAAGGCCTGAGGGAGCAAGAGTGGAAAAGGGACTGAAGGGACAACATCCAAAAGGGAGGCACCTTCAGAAAGGTGTTTTAGATGCGAGAGATCTAGAATAGATCTCAAAGTACCTTCTTTCCTGGGCACTGGAAACATCCTTGAATAAAACCCTTTTCCCCCATTGGGGCACAGGCACCTCTTGAATAGTACTCTGAGACAAGAGGAAAAAAGAAGTTTTCCCAAGGAGGCTGAGTAATGCCCATAAAAGGAGGGTGGGAAATCCACACCATGAAGTACCCCTGCCAAATGATTGAGAGAACCCAAGAATCCTGGGTGATTCAGAGCCAGACAGGAGGTGAAAAAGAGGAATGTGGCTAGGAACAGGTGGATAGTCAGACAGCATCTAGTTTGTCAGGCAAGGAAGGCTTTAGAATCCCTGCAGTCTGAGTGGCCTTAGCAGGAGAATCCGTTTACCACCCTTTTTACCTTTAGAAGGAGGGTGAGATTGCTTATGAGTAAAAGCTGGCTTATAAGGGTAGATGTTCTTCATGTTTCACAGTTGCAGTCATCACATTTGGGTTATCCCTGCCAGGGTAGTGGTCGGCTGGCCTGAATACCAGAGGCTTAATATTTCTGCGTCTTTTGCTGTTGCTTCAGGAATGACGTCAGGTTGTCAGTAGTGTAAAGTAAGGCAGCTGACGCCATTACATCAGTCTTTCTTGCTGCGGAGCCCGAAGCAGAAGCAGTTAGCATGAGTGACGGTCAGCCCCTACCTGAGTTTCGTCTTTTGAATTAAAGCTGA
Organism: Protopterus annectens; assembly: GCF_019279795.1. Lineage (NCBI taxonomy): Eukaryota > Metazoa > Chordata > Ceratodontiformes > Protopteridae > Protopterus > Protopterus annectens. The sequence goes on from NC_056745.1 coordinate 1,414,699,272, forward strand.
AGTCTTCTACAGCTAAAGTACCCCATTGAGGATCCTTTTTTCTTGCACAAACAGATGTCAGAAAAAGTCAACAATTGTCTTGCCTGTTGAAAGCAAATACCACACCGAGACTTTCATTCTTACTGCATCACTTGCTTAGGCCCAGACCACGATGTCCCCTGCTGTCGCATTTGTGCTTTGTTCAACACCAGAACTATACATTGTCGGGCCCTTATTGTGCTAGATATTTTCGCTTACAGTCCTTTAATTCCAGTATGGCTTCGGTAAGCCATCTGACAGCAGATCTTCCAAAAAAATAAGGATAAAGACGCACCGCACAGGTCCAAGCCTACCGATGCTTCCGTTAAGCTAGTTGTCAGTTCTCCGGTCCTCAGTGAGGTGCTTTCGCAGGCCCTGATGCCTGCTTCTGTGGATTCGCAGGCCACCACTGAGACCTCTTTGCTGCAAGACTCCTCTTCGACTAAGGATCCTGCGGTTCTCTCCCTTGAATGGGTCCAGAGCTGCTGAGCAGGCACTGGCTTCCAAGGAAGTACTTCACACAATTCTTGACACAAACAGACTTCTTTCGCATCAACCATTCTTTCGAAAACAGAGTTTCTAAGGCGCAGGGTATGAACCACACCCAAGAAACTGACCCACTCCCAGTCATGTGCTTCCTTGCCTCAGTCTCAAATGCTTAAAATGCCAATCTACCCCTTCCAAAAAAAGAGATCTGTCCACAGTAGTTTTGTCTGAACATGAGTCTGACTCTGATGCATCTGAATATGAAGACCTGCAACCCCTTTCTGCTTATAAGGATTCTGATGCAGAGGATTCCATTCCCTTAGCCTCTCCACCTGAGGACTTTTCCTTTGGGAAAACCCTTCATACCTTAAGGGAGCATTTCCAATGGGAATGTCAGAACTACCCTTAGTCTAAAAAGAGACTCTGGGAATTATTAGATCTTCCACAGCACAGACTCCTGGCCATTCCCCCAGTCTTGAATATTGTGGACTGTGTTTTCCTGGAGTGCAGTTTGACTCCTGACACCCTACCCCTGCACCCAGAAAACCTGACTGGTATTAGAGTCCCTGACTCAGACAAATTTCTTTTCAAAAATCCTACTGCTGACCCAAAGGTAATTTCTCAAGGGCCTAAAGGTATTAAAGCAACCTCTGCTAAGAATCCCACCCCCTCCGATAGAGACTCCTGAGCACTAGACAGATTGGGTAAAAAAGTATACACCTCTGTTACTCTTGCTGTCAGAGCACTAAATTGCCAGTTCCATATGCTAGAATTTCAGCAGCTCCTGAAACTGTGTCTTCTTTTCCTGCATGTGCAGAATCTAGAGAGTTACAAGAGTTGATGCATTCTGCAAGTCAAGTAACGAAGCGCACCTTACACTTGTTTTGATGCTCTAGAAGCTTCATGCAGGGCAGCAGTCACTGGTTCTGTACTTAGAAGGCATGCATGGCGTAAGGAACAGCCCTTGCCAGACCATGTTAAATCTAAATAGTTTGCTGCACCCTTGCACAAAGACCTTATTTGGCACTAAGGCAGAGGAGGTCTTAAAATAGATGGAAGAAAAAGCTAAATCTATGCAGACAGTCAAGGATTTCTTACAGGTCTAGTAATCCAGGTTCAGTAGGCATTGCCCCTCCAAGCACTGGTCCTTTCCTGCTCCCACCAGGTCCCTTCAGCCCAGATCCTGTGGAAGCAGGGACCCCCCCCCCCCGACAGCAGCCACATGGAATGCAGAGATCAAAACAGTGGAATTCATCCACTTCAAAAACAGGGAGTTCTAAGCCACCCTATCATGGTAAGAACACAACAATGACTCTCCACCACCACCCCCTCCCTCTGCCCACCTTCACTTATTCCTAGGAGGAAAACTCTCCTTTCACGCAAGCACCTGGGGCCACCATTACCAGCAACTGCTGGTTCCTCAACATAGTGTCCCAGGGATCAAATTTTCTTTCCACACATTTTCAACCCCAAAAGGCTTCCCAGATCTACCTCTAAACCAGTGGCCAGAGGTGTAAAAGCAAGTCCTTTCCCTGCTCTCTCTTTGAGACCAATAGAGCATGTTCCTGCAGAACAGAAAGGCCAAGGTTTCTACTCCAGACTATTTCTGGTACCCAGAAAAGAGGACACCTGGTGGCCCCATCCTCAATCTATCAATTCTAAACACCTTCCTGGTGATACCAAAATTCAAAATCCTCACCCTCCAGCAACTGCTATCCATGCTCTCCAAAGATGCTTGTCTAACCACCCTAGACCTAAGAGGCCTTCCTCCACATTCCTATCAGGGAATCGTGCAGGAAATACCTATGTTTCAGGGCAGGATCTCTGCACTTCCCTTTGGCTTATCTACTGCTCCCAGAGTTTGCACAAAATGCTTGGTACTGGCCATTGCGTTTTGCAGACAAAGGAATATCCAAATTTACCCATATTTAGATGACTGCCTAATTCAGGCACACTGTCAGGAAAAGCTGCTCAAGCACCTGGCCTTTGTAAAGTCTCTACTGACCTCCCTAGGGTAGACTATCAATGAAAATAAATCCAGACTAGTACCCACTCAAAGGATTATATTCTTAGGAGCAAGCCTGGACACAGCATCACAGATGGCGTTCCTTACACCAGAAAAGCAAACTTTCCTGACAGCCTACTTCTCTCAACTAGCCACCAGACCCCAGTTATCTGCAAGGAAAATCCTGCAAGCTCTGGGGTTCATGGCATCTTGCATTCTACTCATTCCATATGCCAGACTCTATATGAGGAAACTTCAGTGGTAACTCAAAAGCCTTTGGTGTCAACACTGTCAAGACCTGGAAACTCATACCCATGATATCTTGCCTCAGGAAAGATTTTCCTTGGTGGGCAGCAGCATGCTCCCACAAAAGGGACTACCTTTTCTCAACAGAGACTCATAAAACTATGCCTGGGGTGCACACCGGGACACCAAGTGCATACAGGGCCAGTGGAGTCTACATTAAATCCATCTGCACATCAGCCAGAAAGAGATGTTAGCTGTCCAGCACACACTGACCGCTTTCAGGGCCCTTCTCTCCCCAGGGGGTCTCCTGATCAAAACAGACAACACCACTGTGATGTGGTATATCAACAAGCAGGGAAGGACTTACTCCTACCCTCTATGCAGGCTGGCCATGACCCTTTGGCACACAGCCACTGCCATGCAGCTACACCTGTTAGCACAAGTCCTACCAGGTTCTCTAAAGTCTCTGGCAGATCACTTAAGCCGAAATCTTCTGGACCCATACTAGTGGGAGCTAGACAAAAGAACCTTCACCCTAATAACTCAGAAATGGGGCAACCTGAAGGTTGACCTCTTTGCCTCCCACACCAACCATCAGCTCAGCAAGTTCTGGACCAGGGAGCATCACTGCATGGCTTGGAAAGTGGATGCCATGTCCTTCCCCTGGGTCAGTCTATCGGTCTATGCCTTTCCTCCACTACCTCTCATCCCCAGGGTACTGCTCAAAATAAGGGTAGAAAAACCAATGACAATTCTTATTGCTCCAGACTGGCCTCCTCAGCACTGGTACCCACTGCTGTGCAGCCTATCCCCATTGCCACCATGGCATCTCACTCAGACCCAACCCTCCTGACCCAGAGGGAAGGAGAATTCATGCATCCCCAATTGCAGACCCTCAATTTGGCAGCTTGGCTTATTCCCTAACCACTAATCCATCTGCCAACCTCAGTAAACAGGTTCTAGATGTTCTACGTGAGGCCAGATGCCCTAGCACTAGGAAGTCTTATGCTAACAAATGGAAAGTTCTGCGCCTGGATTCAGACTAAGGGAGCCAGTACAGTACAGCCCTCCCTCCCTCTCATCCTGGATTACCTAGCTTACCTGCTACACAGTCATCTCTCTTTTTTTCTCTATTAAAATCCATGCCTCTGCTAACTCTGCTCATTTCACCACCCAGCAGCCCCTTTTCTCATACCCTCTGATCAAACAATTCCTAAGAGGGGCTAGCAACTTGTGGCCACCCAGAAGAGCACCTACCCCAGCTTGGAACCTTAACCTTGTGTTGGAAAAGCTCATCCTGCCTCCTTCCCCCTTCGAGCCAGCATCTTCAGCAGAGTTGGTTTCTCTCCTGGAAGACTGCTTTTCTTCTGGCCATCACTTCAGCCAGAAGGGTCTCTGAGCTACAAGCACTCATGGCTGTGGAGCCCTTCATCATCTTCCACACTGACAGGGTTTCACTCAAGACTTAACCCATCCTTTAATGCCCAAAGTGATGTCCAGTGTGGCTCTCAACCAATCCATTCATTTGCCCACCTTTTTCCCTAACCCACAGAACAAGGTGGAAAGGATCCTGCACTCTGTGCACATACAGCTCAGATTCTATCTAGACAGTACTAAATCATTCAGAAAGTCTGATCAATTGCTGGTTAGCTTTGCTGCAGGGGCAGAGGGCAAAGCCATCTCCAAACAAACAATTTCTAAATGGATAGCAGACTGCATCCATTTCTGCTACAAGCAACATGGAAAGCCTCCCCCTAAGGGGGTCAGGATGCACTCCACCAGAGCAGCCTCCACCTCTGCAGCTTTCCTCAGAGGAGTCCCCCACCAGGGACATTCTGGAGACTGCCACCTGGACATCTGTTCACACTTTCACCAAACATTACCACCTGCCAGTCTTCTCCAGGGCAGGCTTTGCCACTGCAGTCTTGCACGGCATCCTAGCCAGCCCCTAGTCTCCTTGACTGCCTCCATCATTTTCCTCAGCTTTGGGAATCAACCCAAGTATGATGACTGCAACAGTGAAACATGAAGAACATAGTACAGTTGTGCACACTTACCATAAATGTAGAGGTTTGAGTGTATTCACTGTTGCAGTCCTGGTTTTCCTCCCACCATCCCCCTCTTTTTCTTTGTCTCTGCCTCTGCCCCCCCCCCCCCATACAAGGGATATTTTAGTATTTACTGTCTACTGGTGGGACTCTTCCACCATAACCTGGCTCCCACTTGGGGGCTCCTGACAGGGCAAGAAAAACTGATGTAATGGTGTTGGCTGTCTTACTTTATACTACTGACAACCTGACGTCAGTCCTGAAGTGACAGCAACCAACGCAGAAATACTAAGCCTCTGGTATTCATGCCAGATGAGGGCTACCCTGGCAGGGATAACCCAAATGTGTTTACTGCAACACTGACTACACTTGAACATCTACATTTATGGTAAGTGTACACAACTGTACTTTCTGCTGAAATTTGGCCACAGGAGAAACAGACATGTTTTAAGCTGCTGTATATGTCCTGAAGAGACTTAAATAAACCAGCAGCTGCTTTCCCTTCCCCAAACAAAACTTTATTATCCAGAGCAGCATCCATCAACTTAGCCTTAATATCATCGGGTAAAGGGTGAAGCCTAAGTCAAGAATACTCCTCAACATTGAACCAGAAGCAGCAGCCCTAGAAGAGGCATCTGCTGCATTATAACTACATTTGATGGAATGACAAACTACTTGACAGGAAGTCCCGAGCAAGGAAAGAGCAGAAGATTTACTCTGAGTCTGGAAGATCAGAAAAAAGCTGACAACCCTGAAAAAGAAGAGCCAACACATGCCTAGAGAGATTGGTCTGATAATTCATAGCCCTAAAAGCTAAAGTAGCCGAAGTATAATCCTCCTTGCCCAGCCTATCCATGGTTCTTCCGTCCTTGTCAGAAGGCAGCAACTTGGATGAAGGAAGCAGGTGAGACAGCTTATCAGAGGCTACAGACACCACAGATGGGTCAGCAGCAGAACATTTAAATAAAAAGGAACACTCCTCAGGTTTTATATGATTCCTATCAGACTTTGGAGCAGAAAAATCTGGTGCTTTAGAGGCATTGGAAATAACATCCAATGAAGCGGCCAAGACAGGAGGAATGGCCACATGGTGTAGAAGATTCCATCTGCAGTAACTCGTATCTCCTATGGATATCCGAAACCTGGGAGCAATCCCACTTAAAAAAAAAAAAAAAAAAAAAAACAAAAGGCATCCTAGAGAATGTGTCCCCAAAGGAAATGTCCTTAGAAGGATTATGTAGAGTATGAGAGTCATCCTGCTCAGACCAGTAGTCTGAAGGAGAAGGAATCTGAGTAGAATAAGCAAGGGAGTCATCGGAATCCAACTCTTCCTCCAGATGAATTCAGTTCTCTGGGCCTTTTAGGGGAAGAAGAGGACCAAGGAACAGCAGGAACCAAAACCCCTTGAGGCAGTCTTAATGACAACAAAGTATTAAATAATCTCAGAGTAAAGGCCTGCCACTCACTCTGTGGATCTTTAGGAGCAGAAGAAACATGATTAGTTTTCGATTTCTTTTTAAGGAGACATCCTTCCTAAAAACATGAGAAGGCCCTGACTCTGGATGGCATTCCACAACCGTGGTAGGAACTTCTTTCCTAAAATGAAACTTCAGAACCCCTCCGATACAATCAACCATGATGTTCATCGTGTTTCACTGTTGCAGTCATCACTGTAGGGTTCTTCCTGCCGGCAGGCAGTCCTCGGTCGGCCAGAATCCCAAAGTCTGGGTCCGGCGTCTGCTGTGTCATGCTCCCTGACGTCAGAGCGCCAGGAGTACAAAGCTGCCAGCCCACGCCATGTTCTCCAGTCTTTCTTGCTGTGTGGTGAAAGCAGTTCGCAAGTGCCGGTTGGCTGACTCCTGATATTTTTTTGTGCAGAACCCCTCAGATACAATCAACCATGTTTCCCCTTAAACACCCAAAACGGGTGCCTGCAAAGCCTCATCAGATATGCTGTCCACCAGATCTTCACCGTTCTCCAACCCACATGCAGTAGAGGAATCTGACAGTACAACCAGGTGAGTGTCCGGGTTTGTAATAACTTCAGGAGAAACTCCTGGCAGAGACTGGACAGCAGAAGATTCTGGTCTTCCCTTGTGTACCTTCTTCCCTGACGGTTGACCCTCTGGGCAGGAAGTTCTATCCATAGTATCTTTAGCAAGAAGCAAAACACTGGTTCTCAAGATGCAATGTAAGGGAAGAAAGCCTATTATGAAGAATTTTAGGGACAAATGCCTGACAAATTGAACAGGATGTATGGTTGTGAGCAGCACTTAAGCAAAAAAGACACATCATGGTGGTCTTTATGGGGGAATCAAGTCTCCCACACTGACACTTACCCTTCCTGGATGACATTTACTCCCCTCCCCCCCAAACAGCACAAAACAATCAGAAAAAGAACACAAAAACACAGTTGAGTACTTTTATCTGCGAAGGTGACGACTTCAGCAAATTGAGTAATCACTGGAATGCCAACAAATAGCAAAATGGCAAAAACGGACTGAGGTGATAGACTGGTTAAAAACAGCATTTGGACTGGCATCAAAGAAGTTGAGGATGGTAACCTGAACGTCCCTTTTATGCAGTATACTATGAAAGGAGTGTATAGGTGATGTTCAGCATATCTTAAAGCAGTCGTAGACTTCGGTAAACTGGCCGGATGGTGGGCTTTATGGCAGGGAATCCAGTTTGTAATGAATACTGCAGCTGTGAATATAAGGACATCATCCGAGCTGGCCCGTCTTAAGGTGTACAGATTTCATGCCACAAAGCAAATGTGCTGATGCGTAGCTGAGGAAGAGTATGTGACAGAGTAGTCTGTATAATGATGGCCTTGGAATACTGTAAAGTATGGTTGAAGGTTGATGGGCTTGTAATACCTGTGCAGGAAGGTTGTTGGGCTTGTAATACCTGTGCAGGAAGGTGGTTGGGCTTGTAATACCTGTGCAGGAAGGTGGTTGGGCTTGTAATACCTGTGCAGGAAGGTGGTTGGGCTTGTAATACCTGTGCAGGAAGGTGGTTGGGCTTGTAATACCTGTGCAGGAAGGTGGTTGGGCTTGTAATACCTGTGCAGGAAGGTGGTTGGGCTTGTAATACCTGTGCAGTAAGGTTGAAAGGAAAGTATCGTGATCCTTTTTTTTTTTTTTTTTTTTTTTTTTCTCTCCTGTGGTATAACAAAACTCAAGCTGAGGAAAGATGAGGTCTCCTTATTATAAAATAGGAGATGCTATGAAATACTTTAAGACTCAGCAGGTATTTCTGCAGCAAATTGGGCAACTATGTACAGAGCTTTCTGTGATTTATGAAGCAGCTGTGTTGGTAGGTTAAAACAAATTAGAGAGATGATGAGTAAAGTCCAAATCGGTGATAATTTTTGAATCTTTTTTAGAAGACTTTGAACAGTCCTCTTTCCTTTTATGATATCCCCAAGCTTGGAACATTTTTGTATTTTTATCCCATTTTTGTAGAAGGATGTGGTTTCTGTCTTGTGTACACTGTATTGCCATATGTTATGTTAGGAGGGCTTGTCTGGTCCCAGTGTAATGTGTGTTTTTTATACATCCATTTATTTATTTAATTTTTATTGCTATTACCACAGGATGACATTTGTTGCTAATATTTATTATAAACGCTCCTAGTTCTTGTTTGACTGACTGAATTTCAATCTTCAAATTGTTCTAGCATTCTAATGCCCAGGAGCAGAGCATGACATTCTGAATCATTCCTATAAGCACCAGCAGTTAACCTGGTGTGTGTAGGTGACCTGAGAGAAGTTCAAGCCTATATCAAGTCTCTGAAAATGGATGTTGAGGGGCTTCCTCAAACAGTCACAGGCCAGTGCCAGAACAAGTTGAGAATGCAAGGAAGTCCTTTTGCTAAGCTAGCCCTCCCCAAGCAGGCTACATGGATGGTGTTACTGGACTTGATGGCTGAAATCCTCATAAAGTGTTCCTTGACTCTGCTGTGAGTGGGCATCGCTTTCAGTGCAAGGTGCTGCTATTTTGGTCCCTCCTTTGCTACTAGAGTGTTTGAGATGGCAATGGTGGCAGATGCTATTCAGTAGAAGGAACTTAGTGTGGTCTTGTGTGTGGTGAAACAGATTCCTGGTGGCCCAGTGAGGAACTCCCAGCTTATGTCCTTGGCTTGAGTGCTGTGTTTGTAACTTCTTGGGATATCCATATTCTAAAAAAAATACATTTTCCTTGTCCTGGCTCTGAAGATTCTCTTTGTTAGAACAAAAATAATCACTCCTCAGTAGTGGCTGCTCTTGTCTTGGGAGGGGGCATGTGTGGGGTGTCGTGGCTTTGGCAGGCTGGGTTAGGTTGCAATGGATGGTCAAAGCAAAGACCATCTTGTACCACTTGCTCATTATGGCTTTCAAGATTGCCATATCCATACCCAAGGATGCAGGAGTAGGACTGGATTGTCAACTGTACAAATGTCACATTGGCATATGCATCCTTGTTATGTATGATCTTTATCATTGGGCATCAAAACTGCATAAAAAGGTAGATGTTAATTTGTGATTTTAGATGCATATTGAAAGGGAACAACGCTAATAATACCTGTGGCTGATAATGGCTACACAAACTAACCAAAGCCAGTTCTTGTGGTATCTCTTGCCATCCATGATGATGTCCTTCAAGGATGCATCTGCAGTCATAACAAATGGGTTGTCCTGTCGTCAGGCAGCCCTTCGGTCAGCCGGATTCCAAAGTCTGGGTCCGGCTGATGTCGCACTTCACCCGGCGTCATCTCTGCTGGTCTTCGGGTATAAAGGCATCAGCCGGCGCCATTTCCTCAGTCTTTCTTGCAAGTGGCGCAAGCAGAAGCTGTTCGCAAGTGCCGGTCGGTCAGATCCAGAGATTACTACTACGAATACTACTTCAAAGACTTCTAAAAGCTAAGTACCCGTTGGGGACTCTTTCTTGCCTCAGCCGATGTCAGAAAAGTCAATAACTGTTTAACTTGTGGAAAACAAATACCTCATAAAGATTTCCACTCTTACTGCCTGCCTTGCTTAGGCCCAGACCACGGCGTAGCAGCCTGTTCAGCCTGTGCTTCCTTCAACCGTAAGCGCTTAGGCGTCTGTCGGAGTTTGCTGAACAGTTTTTCGGCTCAGATTTTGCGTACATTATGCCGTCTGATCCTCCGACTACCCAAATTGTTAAAAAACGCAAAGAAAAAGACCGACACTCGCAGTCCGCGGTTTCGGCCGAAACCACGGTTAAGCAAGCCGCGAGTGTCTGTTTGCAAACCGAGAAAACAGGTCAATCTTCAGCCGAATCCATGACTACTACTGAGGCTCCTGCTACCTTAGCTGAATCGGCCTCTGAAGTTTTGCCTACTACTGTGGTTCCTAGTGGTTCTTCGTGTTTCACTGTTGCAGTCATCACATTTGGGTTATCTGCTTGAAGTGGCCCTCAGTAGGCCTGATTATCAAAGTCTTGGGTCCTGTCGGTTGCCGTCTACTCTTCCATGATGTCAGGTAGTCAGAAGTATAAAGCATGCAGCCGACGCCATTACATCAGTCTTTCTTGCGATCTGCTTCGGGCACCGCACGGCAAGTGCCGGTCGGCCGACTCCTGAAATTTATCATTTCAGAACTGAAGTCTTCAACTAAAGCTAATTACCCCATTGGGGAAACTTTTTCTTGCTCTAAACCGATGTCAGTAAAAGTCAATAATTGTATTTCTTGTGGAGAGCAAATACCCCCTAAAGATTTTCATTCGTACTTTTGTGCCTTATTTAAACCACAAACTATTCATCGTCTGTACATATTTGCTTCTAAATATTTTGGTGCTTGGTTCAATTATCCAGATGTCTTCGGTAAGCCACCCGACTACCGACATTCTGAAAAAACTGAAAGATAAAGACCGAGACAGGCCACCTTGGTCCAAAGCTGCCGATGATGCTTCTAAGCTAGTTGCCAGTTCACCAGTATTCCGTGAGGTGCTTTCACAGCCCCTGATATCTGCTACTTCAGATTCACAGGCCTCTATTGAGACCCATTTGGAGTCCCAGTATGCCACAAGATGATTCAACTGTGGAACCTGTGGATGTCTCCATCTTGGATGGGTCCGGAACTACTGTGCAGGCACCGGCTTCTGAGGGTGTATTCAGGTCTACTGACTTGCACTTTTTTTCTAGGCCTAAAAACTCGAACCATACCTAGGAAACTGATGCACAGACCGCATGGCCAGACCTCTATGCCTAAAAAACAAATAAGAATGGGTGAAGACCTTATTACTTTAATCATGTAAGCCAACCTTCCCCATCTAAGAGACCTAGGACTGAATTTGCTTAGGATACTTCTGACCAGGATTCTGAAATTTCTGTCTCCTCTGATGACCAGGATTTACCCTTATCTACCTATGAGGATTTTGATGCAGAGGACTGTATTTCCTCTGCTTCAATCCCAGAGGATTTTTCTTTTGGTGAAACCTTACATACTCTTAGGGAACATTTTCACTGGGAAAGCCAGGACTACTCTGATTCTAAAAAGAGGCTTAGAGATTTCTTGCTCCTGCCCCAACACAGGCCTTTAGCTATCCCTCTTGTGCTGGACATCATTGACTATGCCAATCTAGCTTGGCCCCTGACTCTTTACCTCCTGCTCCCAGAAAACTTGATAGATATTACAGGGTTCCTGATTCTCATAAGTTCCTTTTTAAAAATCTTACTGTGGACCATGAGACCATTTCACAGGGACCCAAGGACATTAAGGCTACTACTGCCAAAAATCCTACCCTCTCTGAGTCCATTGCCCTGAATAGATGGGGTAAGAAGGTATACACCTTTGCAACCTTGGCCATCAGGGCCTTAAATTGCCAGTTTCATATATTAAACAGAAAATGATATTGATTCCAGGTTTTGCTGAAAATAAGGATTTACAGGAGTTAATGCATTCTGCTGAAGAGGTTGGAAAACGTACTTTGCAATGTGGTTTTGATTAACTAGAGGCATCTTGCAGGGCTGCTGTCACCGGGTCACTACTTAGAAGGCGTGCTTGGCTTAAGGAGCAATCTTTGCCAGATCATGTTAAAACTAAATTGCTGGATGCTCCCTTAAATCAGGACCGCCTGTTTGGCAACAAAGCAGCGGAAGTTCTTAAAAAGATGGTGGAAAAAGCTAAATCTATGCAAACTGTTAAAGATTTCCTACGAGTGCAGCCTCCTAGATTTAGTAGGCATTGGCCCTCAAAAAATTGGTCGATGTCCTTCAAGAATGCAACTGCAGTCATAACATATGGGTTGTCCTGCCTCAGGCAGCCCTCGGTCGGCCGGATTCCAAAGTCTGGGTCCAACGTCGGCTGATGTCGCATTTCTCTCCGTCAGAGCGGCTGGAGTACATAAGCATCAGCCGACGCCATTTTCTTCAGTCTTTCTTGCCGCGCGGTGCCCGAAGCAGTTCGGAAGTGCCGGTCGGTCAGCTCCTGTATTCTTCGAATCCGAAGTCATCAAAAAAGCTAAGTACCCCGTTGGGGACCTTTCTTGCCTCAGCCGATGTCAGAAATTACTGAAAAAGTTAACAATTGTTTGTCTTGTGGTAAACAAATACCTCATAAGGATTTCCACTCTTACTGTCTTCCTTGCCTTGGCCCAGACCACGACGTCTCGGCCTGTGTTGCCTGTGCTCGCTTCAATAAGCGCACTCTTAGGCACCGGGCGGAGTTCGCTGAAGACTTTTTCGGCGATAAATTTGCTTATACAATGCCGTCAGAACTTCCGACATCGCAGACTCCTAAGAAACGAAAAGACCGGGACCGACATCCTCGGCCCACGTCTTCCACCGACTCCACACCAAAACCTACCGCGAGTGCTCCGGTTCCCCCTGAGACGGTTATTTCACCGCTCCGAACCGAAGACACCGCTTTACCGACACCTCCGATACCGGAGGCCACACCGCCAGTTATAGATTTTCCTCCGGATACTGAAACCAAGGAAATGCCCGAGATCATTGCTGTAGATAAGGTCACTCCTGCACGTGCAGCTGCTAGGCCTCCTATGGCCATGTCTATTAAGGCCTACACACGTGCTAAAGCAGCCAGCAAGACCAAGCACCTTACTGCTAAGGCCTTACCTCAGCCTACTCCTGAAACACAAATCATGACTATGGCCGCAGACTTAATTTCCATGATTAGAGGTTCACAGGCCCATCCTGAGAGAGGATCCCAGCCTCCTCCTGATAAGAGGCCCAGGGTTGAACCCTCTGAACCTATCCCTTCAGATGAAGATTCTGAGGACTCTATTCACTCCGATGGCCAGGAAGAGCCCTTCCAGACCTATGAGGACTCGGATGCAGAGGATTCCATCCCCTCGGCCTCCCCTCCTGAGGATATTTCTTTTGGGGAAGTTCTGCATACCATGAGGGAACATTTTAAGTGGCTAGGTCAGGAATATTCTGATTCCAGAAAGTGCCTTCGAACCTTCCTTAAGCCCAAACACAGGCCCCTGGCTATACCTCCTGTGCTTGATGTCTTGGATGACCTATACTCTGACTCCAGTGTTACCCCGGATACTCTTCCTCCTGCCCCAGCCAAGCCAGACAGATATTATAGGGTCCCAGAAACACATTCTCATTTCTTTAGGGCCCATGCTGTTGATTTGGAAACTATTTCTCAGGGACTTAAAGGGGTTTCAGCATCCACCTCCAAAAATCCCTTGCCTTCCAACAGGGAAGCTAGGTCATTAGAGAGATGGGGTAAAAAGGACTACACCTCCACTACTTTATCTATGAGAGCTCTGAATTGCCTCTTTCATATGTTTCAATATCAGGATTACCTGTTAGATGATTTACAGAAAACATTGGCCTCTCCTGAACCTTTAGACAGGAAGTCTTTGCAGGAAGCTGTACATAATTCTCAGCAAGTCAGCAATCACTTTCTGCAGTGTGGATATGATGCATTGGAAGCTTCATGTAGGGCAGCTATGACAGGGGCGATCATTCGTAGACATGCATGGTTAAAAGAACAACCTCTACCAGATCATGTTAAGGCAAAACTTGATGCACCTTTGGAAAAGAACAAGCTTTTTGGTACTAATGCTAAAGATGTGTAAAAGTCCATTGAGGAAAAAGCAAAATCGGTTCAGACGGTCAAAGATTTCCTCCAGGCTCAGCCACCCAGATTCAGCAGGAATTGGCCTTCTAAAAACTGGTCCTTTCCTAATCCTGAAAAATTTCAAAGGGGTAAAAACAGGCGTGGCCGAGGAAGAGGACAATACAGAGGTTCTCACAGGGGACGACAATGGCAACCAGCAAACCAAAGAAGTGACACAGGGGTCTCCCCTGCCCCACAGGGACAATCTCAATGACTTTCCTCTACTTCCGCTGACCAAGGAGCAAATAGAAGCTCCCTTGGGTGGAAAATTATCTCTGTTTTCAGACAATTGGCACAGATTGACAAAGGACAAATGGATTTTGGACATTATAGACCAAGGTTACAGGTTCCACTTTCATACCTTACCAAGAAAACAAGGCATGCCAAACCTACCAATAAACCAGAGGGCAGAGGCTATCAAGCAAAGTTCTCTGCTTGCTCAGATCAAAGCAATAGAAAGAGTTCCACAACAAGAACAAGGCCAGGGGTTTTACTCAAGACTGTTCCTTGTTCCAAGAAAAGAAACTCAATGGAGACCAATACTGGATTTGTCCGCATTAAACACTTTTCTCATAGTACCAAAGTTCAAAATGCTGACTCTACAACAACTCCTTCCCATGCTGGGCAAGGGGTCTTGGCTGATTATTCTGGACCTCAAGGAGGCATACCTGCATGTCCCTATCAGACACAGCTGTAGAAGATACCTCAGATTTCTTGCAGGGCCAGAGCATTATCAATTCTCAGCATTGCCATTTGGCTTATCTACTGCGCCCAAAAATGCCTGGCTTCAGTAATTGCTCATTGCAGGCTCCAGGAGATCCAAATTTACCTATACCTGGACGACTGCCTCATACAAGCGGACGACAAATTGATTTTGACAAAAAACTTGAACTATGTCATACACTTGCTACAGGCTCTGGGATACACAGTCAACTTCCAAAAGTCAAGACTTCAGCCATCCCAGCAAATTACCTTCTTAGGAGCCAATCTAGACACAGCCTCTCAAATGGCTTACCTGACAGAAGACAAGCAAGAGAAGTTAACTCATTATTTCAAAGGTTTGGCAAAACTCACCCAGATGACTGCAAGGGGATTCCTACTGGCCCTGGGTTACATGGCATCCTGCATTCTCCTGGTTCCATTAGCAAGACTACACATGAGAAAGCTTCAATGGTACCTAAAAGCCTATGGTCTCAGCACAGCAACAACCTAGAGACAACCATACCGCTCATTCCATGCCTACAAAAGGAATTCCTATGGTGGGCCTCGGTAAGCCAGGCAAACACAGGTATGTCTTTCAAAAAACCTCAGATAACACAGACCATGACCACAGATGCCTCAGACCTTGGATGGGGGGCGCACATGGAGGGCAGATGTATACAAGGACAATGGTCTCCAAAGGAAACACATCTGCATATAAATCAAAAGGAAATGCTGGCAGTAATGCATGCCATCGAGGCCTTTCGACAACAACTTCAGCAAGGCCATCTACTGATACGGACAGACAACACCACTGTGATGTGGTACATAAACAAGCAAGGGGGCACCCATTCCTACCCCCTTTGCAGACTGACAATGAATCTTTGGGAAAAATCACTGAGCCTAAACATACAGTTGCAATCCCAGTTTGTTCCAGGCAAAGACAATGTGCTGGCGGACAGCCTAAGCAGGAATTTCATAGATCCACACGAGTGGAGGTTACATCCAAAAATCTTCACACAACTCACCTAGACATGGGGCAGGCCAGAAGTAGACCTATTTGCCTCCCACCTCAACCATCATCTACAAAAATACTGTTCAAGGATATACCATCCACAAGCTTGGAAAATAGATGCTCTTTCATTCAACTGGAACTTTCTAAAAATCTATGCAGTCCCACCTCTGCCACTGATGACCACGGTATTACTAAAGATCAAAGCAGAGAGGCCCAAGGGGATCCTAATAGCTCCAGACTGGCCAAGACCACACTGGTACCCACTACTACGGGGCATATGTCACAACAAAAAGTGGGCCCTCCCCCAATGGCCCCTACTTTTGACTCGGCACAACTTCAAAACAGTGTATCCAAACCTTCAGACACTGCAGCTAACAGCCTGGGAGATCCCATGAATAACCTCAATCTATCTCTCTCCAAGGAAGTGCAGCGGATATTAACAGAAGCTCGAAGACCATCCACCAGAAAGGTTTACTTAGCAAAATGGAAGAGATTCAGCATTTGGAATACCAGCAAGGGACATGATGCATCATTATTGAATATCCCACTCATCCTGGAATATTTGGCAGATATGCTACAGAATGGACTCTCATATTCTTCCATAAAGATACATGCTTCAGCTATCTCAGCTAGATATAACACTGATCCGCCTGTGTTTTCACATCCTCTGTTAAGGCAATTCCTCAGGGGAATCAAGAACATTAAGCCACCAAGAAAGGCTCCAGTGCCAGCTTGGGACCTCAACTTTGTCCTAGAAAAACTGACTCCCTTTGAGCCAGCAGCTTCAGTGGACTTACAATTTTTATCATGGAAGACAGCATTCCTGTTGGCAATTACCTCAGCAAGAAGGGTTTTGGAACTACAGGCCCTAATGGCAACACCACCGTTCATATCTTTCACGGAGACAGGGTCTCCTTAAGAACCAACCCTACTTTTATGCCAAAGGTGGTATCTAGGGTTTCTTTAAATCAAGCTATTCACCTGCCTACTTTCTTCCCCAATCCTGAGAGCAAAGGGGAAAGACTGTTGCATACCTTGGACATTCACAGACAACTTCGCTACTACCTGGACAGAACCAAGACCAGTAGGAAGTCTGATCAGCTTTTTGTAGCTTACGCCCCTGAAGTACAAGGAAAAGCAATTTCCAAACAGACTATTTCAAAATGGATTGGACATTGCATCAGATTTTGTTATTCCTTCCATGGGAAGAATGTTCCAGCCAATGTCAGACCACACTCCACCAGAGCTACAGCCACCTCTACAGCATTCTTAAGAGGGGTGCCTACAAAAGACATTCTAGAAGCTGCTACATGGAGCTCCGTGCATACATTCTCCAAACACTACAATCTCCCTTTATATTCCAGATCCAGAGCAGGCTTTGCTTCGGCAGTCCTGCAGGGTTTGATTGCCACACCATCTATTTCCTAGAGCATTCCTCCTCCCCCAGCTAAGCTATGGTATTAAACCCATATGTTATGACTGCAGTTGCATTCTTGAAGGACATAGTACAGTTTTGTACCTACCATAAATGTAGATGTCCGATAGATATGCAACTGCAGTCAGATTTTCCCTCCCTCCATACCCCTCTATGCCTTGGGTCCACTCCTATCCCTGTTTCTCTTAGCTGGGGATATCTGTTATGGTGTATCTGTTTATTGCTTACTTATTTGTCTGGAATCCTGTTTTTGTCTTCCAATTTGATTACAGCCTTCCTTGGAGGGCACCTGGCATCTGGGGCAAGAAACACTGAAGAAAATGGCGTTGGCTGATGCTTATGTACTCCAGCCGCTCTGACGTCGGAGAGAAATGCGACATCAGCCGACGTCGGACCCAGACTTTGGAATCCGGACGACCGAGGGCTGCCTGAGGCAGGACAACCCATATGTTATGACTGCAGTTGCATATCTATCGGACATCTACATTTATGGCAGGTACAAAACTGTACTTTTCCTGCCTCATCCAGGACTTCAGTTCAAACCCAGAACCAGCAGAACACCCAGGCTTCAGTCCCAGGGTACGCACAGGACTATGCCATATGGTAAGCTGTCTCAATGACAACTTTAAAACTTCCAAGTACTTCTCAACTGACCCCCCCCCCCCCCCGTAGGGGGAAAGATTGCTGTGCAAGCAAAAAACTGGGAACTCATTACCCAGAACAAATGGGTTTTAAACGAGTTCACTTCCACACGCTACCAACCCCAAACAGTTGGCCAGATCTACCCCCAAATTAGTGGGCAGAGGCTCAAAAGCAAGTTCTCTGTCTCTCTCTCTTTAAGATTAAATGCTATTCAGACTGTACCAGAAGATGAAAAGGGACAAGGTTTCTACTCAATTTTTCTGGTACCCAGAAAAGACCACTCATGGCATCCTATCCTGGACCTGTCTATACTAAACACCTTTTTGGTGATTCCAAAATTCAAGATGCTAACTTTCTCCACCAGTTGCTTCCCATGATAGGCAAAGATGCCCGGTTGGCAACACTGGATTTCAAGGAAGCTTACCTGCACATCCCAATCAGGGAACTTGCAGAAAATACCTACACTTCAAAGCAGGCTGCATGCACCATCAGTTCTCTGCTCTGCCCTTTGTGAATACCCTGGGCGCAGTAGATAAGCCAAAGTGCCTAGCTCCAGTCATTGCATTTTGCAGGCAAAGAAATATTCAAATATACCCATACCTGGATGATTGTCTAATTCAGGCAGAAAGCCAGGACATGCTTCTGAATCATCTGACATTTGTACAAAAGGCGTTAACTTGTCTGGGGTACACCATAAATGAAAAGAAATCATATGGTAACCTGTCAAATTATATTCCTGGGAGCACACAACTTCCCAGATGGCTTTCCTCATGCCAGAGAAACAGATTCATTTGACAACTTCAAACTAGTGGCCATAAAAACCCTGCTATCTGCAAGGCAAATACTGCAAGCCTTGGGGTTCATGGCCTCATGCATTCTACTAATTCCATATGCAAGACTACATATGAGGAAGCTACAATGGTATCTAAAAAGCCTATGATGTCAACATTCTCAGGATCCAATAGCAATGATTCATATCATACCTTGCCTATGGTTAGAATTCCTTTGGTGGGCAGAGGCCTGCCACCAAAACAAGGGACCACCATTCACTCTACCCCCTGCCACCCAAACCCTAACAGACGCATCAGACTATGCATGGGGGGCTCACCTGGCAGGGAAGTGCGTTCCGGGCAAATGGAACCCAAGTCAAATGCACCTGCATATCAATCAAAAAGAAATGTTAGCTGTACAGAATGCTCTGACAGCCTTCAAGGACCACATTCTTCCAGGACAATTAATGGTAAAGACGGACAACACCACATGTGGTACATAAATTTCTTACCCCCCCCCCCCCTGCAGACTAGCCATGGCTCTGTGAGACACAGCCTTGAGCTACCAAGGACATCTACAGGCTCAATTCCTGCCAGGAAAACTAAATACACTGGCAGATGAACTACGTAGAAATCTCATGGGCCCACACGAGTGGAAACTGGAACCAAAGATTTTCAACATGTTGATCAACAAATGGGGGATCCCGGATATAGACTGGTTTGCCTCCCCCCAGAACTACCAATTGGACAAATTCTGCACAAGGAATCCTGATGAACAAGCTTGGAAAGTGAATGCTCTGTCCTTCAGCTGGAAAAAATCTATCCATTTATGCCTTTTCTCCTCTGCCTCTCCAAAGTGCTACTAAAAATCAAACAAGATGAACCAAGGATGATACTGATTGCACCAGACTGGCCACGCCAACACTGGTACCCCCTCTTGCTCAGTGTCCCAGCTGGCACCATGGCACCTACCTCAGACCCTTACCCTGCTGTCTCAGCAGGAGAGCCAGATTCTGCACCCCCAGCTTCAAACCCTGAACCTGGCAGCCTGGCTGATTACCCAATCTCTCTGTTACCATCCCTCCGTAAACAAGTGTTGGATGTCATTTTGGAGGCAAGGAGGCCTAGTACTAGAAAATCTTATGCTGAAAAATGGAAAAGATTCTGTACCTGGAACCAAACTCAAGGGATGGCCACAGCAGCACCCAATTTACCTCAGAATCTACAATACTTAACTGAGATGCTTCACAGGGGCCTTTCTTTTTCCTCCATCAAAATTTAACTTCTCAGCCATTTCAGCTCATTACAACACAGAACCACCCCTCTTTTCTCACCCACTGCTCAAGCAGTTCTTCAGAGGGGTCAAAAACTTAAGACTACCCAGGAGAGCCCCAACTCCAGCCTGGGACCTTTAATTTTGTATTGGAAAAACTCACCCTTCCCCCTTTTGAGCCAGCTGCTACTGCAGAGTTAAAATTCCTTTATTGGAAAACAGCTTTCCTTTTAGCAATCACTTCAGAAAGAAGGGTATATGAATTGCAGGCCCTTGTGGCTATGGAGCCTTTCCTCTTGCATGCAAACAGGGTGTCCCTCAGGACCAATCCCTCTCTCATGCCCAAGGTGGTATCCAGTGTGGCTCTTAGTCCATTCATTTGCCAACCTTTTCTAATCCACAGAACAAATGGGAATGGATACTGCATTCCTTAGATGTGCACAGACAACTTAGCTAGATATTACTTGGACAGTACTAAACCTCAAAGGAAATCTTAACAACTGCTGGTGGCATTTGCTGCAGGGGTAGAGGGGAAGGCTATTTCAAAGCAAACCATTTCTAAATGGATAGGCCATTGCATTCATTTCTGCTATAAGCTTCATGGAAAACCTATCCCACAGGGGATTAGACCCCATTCAACCAGGGCTGCATCTATCTCTACAGCCTTTCTCAGAGGTGTCCCTACTAGAGACATCCTAGAAGCTGCTACCTGGAGTTCTGTACATACTTTCACCAAGCATTACCATTTGCCAATTTTGTCTAAATCCAGAGCTGGCTTTGCCACTGCAGTCTTGCAGGTGCTTATAGCTGGTACTAATGCTATCTAAATTACTTCTCCCATTCTTAACTTTGTGAATCTACCCAAATGTGATGACTGCAACAGTTTAAACACTAAGAACATAGTGCAGTTGTGTACACTTACCATAAATGTAGATATTAGTGTGTTCACTGTTGCAGTCCTGGTTACCCTCCCTCCAGCCCCCTAACTTCCTTTGGCTATACCTCCTATTCTCCTTCACTATACTTGAAAGCTTTTTGGTGGATTTGATTTTTTGTTGAGTTATAACCTTTTATATATATTTATTTATTTATATATATATATATATATATATATATATATATATATATATATATATATATATTTTTTTATATAGAGATAGATATTGATAGATTATATATAGATATAGATATACATATATATGTGTGTGTGTATATATATATGTATATAGATATATATAGATATATTATATATATATATATATATATAGATATATTATATATATATATATATATATATATATATATATATATATATATATGTATATATAAATATTTATTTGCTTCCCATTAAGGGGGCACCTGACATCTGGGGCAAGAAAAACTGATGTAATGGCATCAGCTGCATGCTTTATACCCCTGACTACCTGACGTCACGGAAGATGAGACGGCAACTGACGCAGGACCGAAGACTTTGAAAATCAGGCCAACTGAGGGCTACTGCAAGCAGATAACCCAAATGTGATGACTGCAACAGTGAATACACTCTAACATCTACATTTATGTTAAGTGTACACACCCGTACTTTGACATCCCCCTCTCTGAGACAGTAATCAAGGACCCTGAATCCTCACCACTGATACTGGAGAGGGACATTCACTTGGAAAAAATGGATACACCCAGTATTTCCAGATGCAGCTCTCTGCATAAAGCACAATTTCCCTTAAGAGTACACAGGGAACTCACCCAGTCTCGGGGCTGGTTTTCCCTCTCTCTAGATCACCCATAAGACTCCCCACAGGCACAGCTATAGAGTTGAGTCCTCAGCAGTGTCCAAGCCAAATCCTCCACCACACACTGAATCCAGTGCTTCATGCCCCTGCTTCAAGCCGCTGACACCCACACCTAGGAAAGGCCGCCACAGATTTACTAGCTTCCCCCTTCTGCACAGACTACAAGGTAGTTCCACTGCCACCAAACACTCCAAAGTCAGTTACTTGCTGTTGCAAGGGTACCCAATTATACTGAGTGAAACTTAATATTAATACAAATGATGGTGTTTGGCCAATGCAGTAAGGCTTTCAGGAGTGGCCACAATGTCACCAAATAGATGCAAGTCCTCTCAAAGTTTAAAATTATTCTGTAAAGGACCAGACACAATAAAGGTTAAATGTATTTAATAAGTAATTAAAGAACATGAAAATATGGAATGTCTATTTACAATAAACACTAGAGTTTCAATCAACATGAATTAATATAACACAGATGAATAGATTCACATAGATACAGAAAACAGTATTAACTGATCTTACTATATTTTCCTGGCTAACCTAAAGCATTTCTATTCCCCGACTCAATTCCCAGAGCAAGGCAAGATGAAGTAGGTGAGGGGTCCTTCTTTGTCAGGTACCGAGTGCTCTGAGACTTCAGTCTCATCTAGTATTAGAAAACATCATTTCAGTGATGAATTTTAGAATATCATAAACATCTGGTAGGGTGACATCTTGTTCCCCATGCTACTCCCCTTGGCTAGAAGCTGTCTGGGTTTAGCACGTGTGTCATTAACAGACACACAGACACACAGACACACAGACACACAGACACACAGACACACAGACACACAGACACACAGACTTTGCTAAGATCTGTTGCTTCTGGAAGTCATAAAACCATAAAACACTTCACACTTCCAGGTAGCAATTGGTTCCCTGCTAGAGACGATGCAGACAGCTTCCTTGTACTTGTTTTCCTAGACATTTTTTTTCTGGCTGCAATCAGAACTGTAAGATACAATCTTTACAGTCTTAATTAAGTAATTTCTTTTTTTTCAAAGTTAGCTGGACTGAGATTAATCTCTTCTCTTCCAATATCCTCTGTTAAAACATTTAAATGTAATTCGTTACAATATGGTCAGGACCCACTGTTGGTAAATTTTTCAGCAAAAGCATCTGTACAAATCAGTTTCATATACAATTGACATGCAGTTCTTTAGAAAATTCCAGCTAGCTGTGTTGGCATATGTTACACATCCACTGCCCTACTTCTGACATAGCTAGCAATACCTCACATTCACGCATGTTCTCCGTAACTCTGAAGAAATGTGTGCCTGTTTATTACTTGTCTGGTCTCCACTGAATCTGTCTGAAATGTTTTTGTTAAATCAACTGCATAATATTTTTGTGTTAAGACTGGTCTCTGTGGCTAACAAATGGTAGCACATGTGAAAGAAGAAAAACATGGTTTAAAATTTCACACTGATATCCATATTGCTTTGCCTGGCTCATATGGGTAATGTATCGTATTTTTGTCTCTCTGGTTTGGTTATGTTGTTTCTGTGGATACATAATTTGTTACTGACCCCAAGTTTTCGGATTCCTGCATGATCAACTGTGGAATCTTGTGGTTTATTTAATAAACTTTTCTCAATGTGTACCTATATACATATTTTCTCTTATAAACAGTTAATGAATTGCTCCGGTATTGATCCCTTCAAGCATACTTCACATTGTTCTAAGCAGACTTGCATATTGTTTTACCTGCACATCCAGAAAGGGCTAATGTTGCCAAAGAAGCTGTCTTAAATTTTATTGTGTAAATCTTAAAGATCCATAATGCTTCAAATTTGTAAAGATGATGGTATACCATGTGTGGCTGTCATGTCTTCCAGGCTGGGTTTCCTGTCTCTTGTTTCCCTGGAAACACAATAGCAAATAAACATTATAGTTACCCTAACTTGATGTGCCTTTTCTTTGTCTGTTCATAGCTAGCATATAAGTGCATGCATGTACACACTCACACCGTAATTAAGTTCTCCACCCTTCCTGCTTGTTTATGCAGCTAATGGTGACAAGCAGAAATAGTTGCCAACATCTTTTTTTCAGATGAGTCTGTGTTCTGCTTTGAAAGTTCTTGTAAGTTACCCCTCAAAGTTGTTTAGTGCTGCTCTTAACCCCTTCTAATTGTTAACTGCATGTCAACCTATGGTCCACTGGGGCAGGAACTATTCCGTTTGAAAGATTGGTCTGTACTTGTGCTGATCATTTTTTGCATTATCTTCTTGAGGTATTGTCCATTGTTCCTTGTGTTCATTACAGTTTATTTAATTTTTCATTTGTATTACCACTGTAGTACGTTTATCACAACTGGCTATTTGCAGGGACTGCCCAGTTCATACACCTGCTACCTATCATTAGGGCTCATCTTTTTTCTCTGGTCTCATTTTGTAATCCTTAAATCCATTGTTATCCAAAAGAATTTTAAGATTGTCTTCATTATATTCTATTTGTTTACCAGGGTAGAGAACTTAACTCTGTGGACCTTTTTTTCAGACTCTGCCTGAAAATGCTGTCTGGTTAAGTGATTTCTTTAGAATCATACAGGTAATAAGAGGCTGAGGGACTCAAACTCTGGACCCACAGGGCAATTGCTCTTACAGCTCCTTAATCCTCTGCACTAACTTCAGGACAAATCATCCTGCTTATTGTTAAAGTCTGAGCATGTCATTTAACCAAGTCACCCCAGAGGGCAAGCATTTGTTTCTTGACAATTTAGCCTCATTAGAATATGAATTAAATGGAAATAAAATTTGTTAGAAAGTTGTCTGGGAGTTTATCACTCACAATTTCACATATTAAGAAACTGTCACTGATTCAGTCTTCCATTGTAGTCTAGTGTAGCCAGAAATGAAATTCTGCATTAAACTATTTCCTGAGACTGAACTTTGTCACAGTGTGTGTATGAAAGGAGTGCTGCAAATTGCAAATATGAATTGACTCTCTTCTATGCTCACAGAGTACAGTTAAGTTGTACATGTGTGTAGATACACCATAGTGAGATGCCTCCTCCCCAAAACAAATTCTTTGCACTTGAGCTTTGTATAGAAAAGGCATCTATGAAAAGTTTGGGTGTGAAGGCAGGACCATTGCTGGGCATAATGGTAAAGTTTTACAACCTTTTGTGCCACCTATTTTAAAATACCTGTTCCAGCTATCAGTTAACTCTGCTATCTGCACAGAGTACCTTCCATTTAGATTCACTAGCTTTTGAGCATCACTGCAGAGGTATGCATGTGTGTGTTGCGCATATGCATATCTGTATGACTTGAATGAAAGTGTGTACTTGCATGTGTAGAGATTCTCAGTCATGGTGTGGTTGGTTATATGTGAATATTGCCACATAACTGCAGAATATGAAGGGTGGAATGAGCTGAAACTGCATATAGTTAGTCTTTGCAACTGTGTTATGAAGAAATTTCACCCAAGACATTTTTCAGTGCAAACCTTAGCATGATTCATGTGTTCGTAAATGGCCTTAAAAACTATGGCACCTCTGCAGTTGAGCTAAAGGTTACTGGTTCTTCATGACGAAACACTAATATTGACTGTTGAAGTAGGTGCTTATAGAAGGAAGCAAGTTCTTATCTTTTATATAGAGGTGTGTGTGGTGTGTGTGTTTATATACATTTGAACTTCATAAATAGAGGAACTCTAGTATTTTGCTGAGCTGTGTTTATCTTTGTTTATCAGTTGTTAGGTCTGGTGAGATAGCTCCTCTGTTACGAAGTACCTTATGCCATTAATGTGTTGGTCTTTTGTGCCAGTTAACTTTGTTTTTTGTTGTTCAGTCTTCAGTGCAGAAAATTGCTTAAAATGTTGTAGCTGCGTAGGTTAGCCCAAGTTGTAAAATAAATCACAAAGAACTGACAGGAGCTGGATACAAAAAACACTAAAGTCGTCAATGCAGCACCTTTCTTTAGTACTGAACATAGTGAATGGCCATATATGGTTGTATTGGCTGGTTACTGCAGGCAGACTGAGAACTGTCAAACAAAAGATTATCTCATAAACTGGAATGAAATTTAGCATTCTTACCCTCCTTAGATGTTGGCTAGGTTACTTATGTGAGAGAGCGAAATATTTTATTTCTGAGAGAGCATGTTTTTTCTTCTGTTAGCAGTGTACTTCAGTTGCTGTTAAGTTATGAAGTTTAATCCCACTTTCTGAAGTAGTTATTTACATGGGGGTTTGCAATTCCTTGCCTCACTGCAGTTTGCTTAATGGTAAATGTAGGCAACTCCTTTCCTTGGAAATTACCATCCTCCCACATTGGAGCGCAGTTCCTCTCTTCCCTGTTCATGAAGAAAAGGCAGATCCATCAGTGAAGATGCAGGAGCCCTGAGTAGGTATTGCAGAACAAATGGGTGTGGTGGTTATTTTTATTTACAAATTTGGGGGCTCCCTGAAGAAGAATTTACATCTTAGAGGTATGCCTAGTACTTGCAATATGGGTGGATTGGACTATCACCAACAAAATACAGAAGTCAAAGGGGTCTGGCAGTTTTGATAGTTTCTGCTTAGCAGTAACAAAATTATACTAACAAATGAAATGCATAGAGATGTATATGCTAAATGTACATAGTTGTCATTTTGTTGGCGGGTCGGGGGGGTGCTCATTATCTAAGAGCTTTTTTAGTAGGAAAGACTAACACAGTTGTGGGTTTCAGAGAAATGGGCATTAGCCACACACTTTGTAGCATGACATGTATTTTGAGGGACATTTGCCCCTCCCCATTTCATCGGATTACTTCCAAGTTACAATGATTCTGTCTTGTAGATTTGTGAAATTAACACATTACCTGTCCACTAGCTGCTGTCATCTCAGGTTTCATGGAATGTTGGAAGAAAGCACTAAATCGGCTTTGTCTGAAATTCGTGTCCTGAGCTTGTAAAAGGTGTAATGTGGATTATGAAGGGTCCTGGTACTTGGATCTCTCTTGCACAGCATCCACGGACCTCCACTGCAGCAGCATTTAAGGGTTTGCTGTGTATCCTTTAGCATAAACAGCAAAGGGTTGTAATGCATACATATCATCATGAAGGGGGTTGTAATGCATACATATCATCATGAAGGGGGTTGTAATGCATACATATCATCTTATAGGGGGGAGCAGACTGCCATTGACTGTGTATTAAGTCTGCTGAACTCATCTTCACCCTCCCACTTCCTGAAGCAGTCAATATCCCTCTCCTGCTTTACAACCCTAATTATTAGCAGTATAAACCTGCCAGCATCACTTTATTTGAGATTGGGCACCTTCACACACTTCCTACATTGGTAGGGATGCCTCCCATATCCTGACTGGAATGAAATCCCTACTGTCACTGCCACCAACCCTGACGGTGATAATATGAATTTCTTTCTGCCACTACCACCTATTCTGACATAAACCAGACCCCCCTTATTGTCATTACTGGCTAGAGCTCCCCACTTAGCCATCTCAACCTTTCGGCTACTGAAATCTGCAGTCTAACTCTCTCCAGTGTCATTGATTTAGATTCCTCATAAGTTTTGTTTTTTTTTCCTCTAGGATTTCAGCCCCTGCACTTTTATAGTAAAGCTGTTTTTTTTTTTAGTTAGTAACTTGGAAGAATAAAACTTTTTATCACAGACAGCAGAGGTTTGGACAGGCTACTTTCTGCAAATTCTGACTCTTGTAATGAGGCATGCAATGTG